>NW_027206376.1:0-463224 GCF_024711535.1 Dipodomys merriami
AGAAATGTATGCATTATCCTGCCCATGTAATTGTAGCCCATCTGTACAGTATGTTCTCAAATAAAAAAAAATTAAATTAAAAAAAAAGATTATGGTTAGGGTGAGGGTGAGTGTTAGGATTAGGGTTAGGATTAGGGTTAGGTTTAGGGTTAGGATTAGAGTTATGTTAGTGTTAGGTTTAAAGTTATGGTGAGGGTGAGGGTGAGGTTTAGGGTTAGGGTGAGGTTTAGGGTTAGATTTAGGGTTAGTTGGAGGGTTAGGTCGAGCGTTAATGTTAGGGTTAGTGTTAGGGTTAATGTTAGGTTGAGGGTTAGGTTGAGGATTAGTGTTAGGGTTAGGTTAGGGTTAGGATTAGGGTGAGGGTGAGGGTGAGTGTGCGGGTTAGGGTTAGGTTTTGGGTTAGGCTGATGGTGATGTTGGGGCTGAGGATTAGGGTTAGGGTGATGGTTAAGGTTAGGGTTAGGGTGAGGGTTAGTATGAGGGTTAGGTTTAGGATTAGGGTTAGGGTGAGGGCTAGGGTGAAGGTGAGGTTAAGGGTAAGGTTTAGGCTTAGGCTTAGGGTTAGGCTGAGCATGAGGTTGAGGGTGAGGGTTAGCCTTAGGGGTAGGGTGAGGTTTAGTGTTAGGGTTAGTGTTAGAGTTAGGTTTAGGATGAGGGTGAGTTTTAGGGTGAGGTTCAGGGTGAGAGGTAGGGTTAGGGTGAGGATTAGGGTGGGTGTGAAGGTAGGGGTAAAGGTGAGGTTTAGGTTGAGGTTAAGTGTTATGGTAAGGGTGAGGGTTAGGTTTTGGGTGTGGGTTAGTGTTAGGGTGAGGGTGAGGGTGAGGGTTAGATTGAGGATTAGGGTTAGGATTAGTTCGAGGTTTAGGGTGAGGATAAGGGTTAGGGTTAGTGTGAGGGCTAGGGTGAGATTGAGGGTGAGGGTTAGATTGAGAATTAGTGTTAGGATTAGTGTGAGGTTTAGGATAAGGTTGACGTTTAGTGTTATGTTTGGGGTTAGGATTAATGTTAGGGTTATGCTTAAGGTGAGGGTTAGGGTGAGGGTGAGGTTTAGGGTTAGTGTTAGGATTAGGATTTGGGTTAGTGTTAGGTTTAAAATGAGGGTGAGGTTTATTTTTAGGGTTGGGGTGAGGGTTATGGTTATGGTGAGGGTGAGGTTTAGGGTTAGGGTTAGGGTGAGGTTTAGTTTTAGTGTTAAGGTTAGAGTTAGGGTTCGGGTGAGGGTGAGGTTTAGGTTTAGAGTTAGGGTAAGGGTGAGGCTAAGGTTGAGAGTTGGGTTTAGGGTTAGTGTTAGGGTTAGCGTGAGGGTTAGGGTGAATGTGAGGGTGAGGGTGAGGGTTAGGCTTAGGTTTAGGATTAGGATTAGGGTAAGGGTTAGGGTGAGTGTGAGGCTTAGGGTTAGAGTTAGGCTCAGGCTTAGTGTTAGGCTGAAGGTGAGGGTGAGGTTGAGGATTAGGGTTAGGGTGATGGTTAGGGTTAGGGTTAGGGTGAGGGTTAGGATGAGGGTTAGGGTGGGGGTGAGGATTAGGGTTAGTGTGATGGTTAGGTTTAGGGTTAGGGTGAGGGTTAGAATGAGGTTTAGGGTTAGGATTAGGGTTAGGGTGAGGGCTAGGGTGAGGGTGAGGGTTAGGGTAAGTTTTAGGCTTAGGCTTAGGGTTAGGGTGAGCATGAGGTTGAGGGTGAGGGTTAGGGTTAGGGATAGGGTGAGGGTTAGTGTTAGGGTTAGGGTTAGAGTTAGGGTTAGGGTGAGGGTGAGGTTTAGGGGTAGGCTTAGGGTCACGGTGAGGTGTAGGGTTAGGGTGAGGGTAAGGGTGGGGGTGACGGTAAGGGTAAAGGTGAGTTTTAGGCTGAGGGTGAGGGTTATGGTAAGGGTGAGGGTTTGTTTAAGGTTGAGGGTTAGTGTTAGGTTTAGGGTGAGGGTGAAGGTTAGATTGAGGATTAGTGTTAGGGTTAGTGTGAGGTTTAGGGTGAGGATGAGGGTTAGGGTTAGGGTGAGGGCTAGGGTGAGATTGAGGGTGAGGGTTAGATGGAGGATTAGTGTTAGGGTTAGTGTGAGGTTTAGGGTGAGGTTAAGATTAAGTTTAGGTTTAGGGTTAGGTTTAATGTTAGGGTTAGGCTTTAGGTGAGGGTTAAGGTAAGGGTGAGTTTTAGGGTTAGTGTTAGGATTAGGAGTAGAGTTAGGGTTAGGGTGAGTGTGAGGGTTAGTTTTAGGGTTAGGCTTAGTGTTAGGCTGAAGGTGAGGGTGAGGTTGAGGATTACGGTTTGGGTGAGTGTTATGGTTAGGGTTAGTGTGATAGTTAGGGTTCAGGTTAAGTTTAGGGTTAGGGTGATGGTTAGGGTAAGGGTTACAGTGAGGGTGAGTGTTAGGGTTCGGTTGAGGGTTAGGGTTAGCGTTAGTGTTAGGGTGAGGGTGAGGTGAGGGTGAGGGTTAGTGTTAGTGTTAGGGTGAGGGTTAGGAAGAGGTTTAGTTTTAGGGTTAGGGTGAGGGCTAGGTTGAGGGTGAGGTTTAGGGTTAGGGTTAGGGTGAAGTTTTTGGTTAGGTTTATGGTTAGGAATAGGGTGAGGTTGATGTTTAGGGTTAGAGTTAGGGTTAGGGTGAGGCTGAGGGTTAGGGTGATGGTTAGGGTTAGTGTTAGAGTTAGGGTTACAGTGAGGATTAGTGTAAGGGTGAGGGGAAGGCTTTGTGTTAGGATTAGGATTAGGGTAAGCGTTGGGGTGAGTGTGAGGTTTAGGGTTAGGGTTAGGTTTAGGCTTAGGTTTACGCTTAGGGTGAGGGTGAGGGTGAGGGTTAGGGTTAGGGTGAGAGTTAGGAGTAGGTTTAGGGTGAGCGTTTGGGTTCGGGTTAAGTTTAGGGTTAGGGTGAATGTTAGGTTTAGGGTTACAGTGAGGGTTAGGGTTAGGCTTAGGATTAGGATGAGGGTTAGGTTTAGTGTTAGGGTGAGGGTTAGGGTTAGGATTAGGGTTCGGGTGAGGGCTAGGTTGAGGGTGAGGGATGGGATTACTGTTTGGGTGAGGTTTAGGGTTAGGGTTAGGGTGAGGGTTAGGACATGGGTTAGGGTTACAGTGAGCATGAGTGTTAGGGTTAGGGTGAGGTTTAGGGTTAGTATTTGGGTTAGGGTGAGGGTGAGTTTTAGGATTATATTTAGGGTTAGGGGGAGGATTAGGTCAAATGTTAGGGTTAGGGTTAGTATTAAGGTTAAGGTTAGGTTTAGTGTTTGGTTTAAGGTTAGTGTTAGGGTTAGGGTTAGGGTGAGGGTTAGGGTGAAGGTGAGGGTTAGGATGAGGATTAGGGTTAGGTTTAGGGTGAGTGTGAGGGTTAGGGTTAGTGTTAGGGTTAGGCTTAGTGTTAAGCTGAGGGAGAGGGTGAGGGTTAGGTTTAGGGTTAGGGTGAGGGTTAGGGTTAGGGTTATGGCTAGGGTTAGGATATATGTTAGGTTTAGGATTAGGGTTAGGGTGAGGGCTAGGTTGAATATGATGTTTAGGGTTAGGGTTAGATTGAGGTTTACGGTTAGGGTTTGGGTTAGGGTGAGGATTAGGGTCAGAGTTAGGGTGAGGGTGAGGGTTAGGATGAGGATTAGTGTTAGGATTATGGTTATGGTGAGAGCTAGTGTGAGTGCGAGGTTTAGGGTTAGTGTTAGGGTGATGTTTATGGTTAGGGCTAGGGTTAGGGTGAGGGTTAGTGTGAGGGTTAGGGTTAGGGTTATGGTGAGGTCTAGGGTTAGTGTTAGTGTTAGGGTTAGGGTTAGGCTGAGGGTGAGGGTGGGGGTGGGGGTGAGGCTTAGGATTAGGTTTAGGGTTAGGGTTAGGTTTAGTGTTATTTTTAGGGTTAGTTTTAGAGTTATGGTGAGGTTGAGGGTGAGGGTGAGGGTTAGGTTTAGGGTGAGGTTTAGAGTTTGGGTTAGGGTTAGAGTTAGTGTTAGTGTGAGGGTGAGGTTTAGGGTTAGAGTTAGGGTTAGGGTGAGGGTTATGTTGAGGGTTAGGTTTAGGGTTAGTGTTAGGCTTAGGTTTAGAGTGAGAGTTAGGGGGAGGGTTTGGGTTAGGTTTAGTGTTAGGGTTAGGATTAGGGTTAGGGTGAGGGTGAGTGTGTGTGTTAGGGTTAGGTTTAGCGTTAGGTTTAGGGTTAGGCTGAGGGTGAGGTTGAGGGAGAGGGTTAGGGTTAGTGTGAGGGTTAGGTTAGGGTTAGGGGGAGGGTTATGGTTAGGGTTAGGGGGAGGGTTAGGATGAAGCTTAGGTTTAGGATGAGGGTCAAGGTAAGGGCTAGGGTGAGGGTGAGGTTTAGGGTTAGGGTTACGTTTAGGGTTAGGGTGAGGGTGCGGTTTAGGGTTAGACTTAGGGTTAAGGTGAGGCTGAGGGTGAAGTTTAGGATTAGGGTTAGGATTAGGGTTTGGGTAAGCATTATTGTGCGTGTGAGGGTTAAGGATAGGGTTAGGATTAGGCTAAGCATTACACTGAGGGTGAGGGAGAGAGTGAGGTTTAGGGTTAGGGTGAGGGTGAGGGCTTGGTTTAGGGTTAGTGTTAGGGTTCAGGTTACGTTTAGGGTTAGGGTGAGGGTTAGGGTGAGGGTTAGGATGAGGATTAGGGTTAAGATTAGGGTTAGGGTTAGGTTTAGGGTGAGGATGAGGTTTAGGGTTAGAGTTAGTGTAAGGTTGAGGCTGAGGGTGAGGGTTAGGGTTAGGGTTAGTGTTAGAGTTAGGGTTAATGTGAGGGTTATTATGAGGGTGAGGGTTAGGCTTAGGGTTAGGATTAGGATTAGGGTAAGTGTTAGGGTGAGTGTGAGGGTTAGAGTTAGGGTTAGGCTTAGGCTTAGGGTTAGGCTGAGAGTGAGGGTGAGTGTGAGGGTAAGGGTTAGGGTGAGGGTTAGTGTTTGGTTTAGGGTGAGAGTTAGGGTTCGGTTAATTTTAGGGTTAGGGTTTGGGATAGGGTTAGGATGAGGGTTAGGGTTATGGTGAGGGTGAGGGTAAGGGTTAGGTTGAGGGTTAGGGTTACGATTATGGTTAGGGTGATAGTGAGTGTTTGGATTAGGGTTAGGGTGAGGGCTAGGGTGAGGGTGAGTGTTAGAGTTAGTGTTAATTTTAGGGTGGGGTTTAGGATTAGAGTGAGTGTTAGGGTTAGTGCGAGGGTTAGCTTTAGGGTTAGGGTTAGTGTTAGGGTTAGCTTAGTGTTACGATTACGGTGAGGGTGAGGGTAAGGGTTAGGGTTAATGTTAGGGTGAGGGTTATGGTTAGGGTGAGGGTTAGGGTTACGGATACGGTTATTGTTTCGGTTAGGTTAGGGTTACGATTACGGTGAGGGTGAGGGTAAAGTTTAGGGTTAGGTTTAGGGTGAGGTTTAGTGTTAGGGTTAGGGTTAGAGTTAGGGTTAGGGTGAGGGTGAGGTTTAGGGGTAGAGTTAGGGTTAGGGTGAGGGTTAGGGTTAGGGTGAGGGTTAGGGTGGGGGTGACGGTAAGGATAAAGTTGAGGGTCAGGCTGAGGATGAGGGTTACGGTAAGTGTGAGGTTTAGGGTTAGGTTGAGAATTAGGTTTATGGTTAGGGTGAGGGTGTGGGTTATATTGAGGATTAGTGTTAGGGTCAGTGTGAGTTTTAGGGTGAGGATGAGGATTAGAGTTAGGGTGAGGGCTAGGCTGAGGTTGAGGTTCAGTGTTAGTGTTAGGGTGACGTTTAGGGTTGGGGTGATCATTAGGGTTAGTGTGAGCATTATTGTTAGTGTTAGGGTTAGTGTTAAGGTGAGGGTAAATGTAAGGGTGAGCGTGAGGTTTAAAGTGAGCGTTATGGTTAGGGTGAGGGTAGGGTTAGGGTTAGGGTTATTCGTAGGGTTAGGGTTACTGTTACAGTGAGGGTGAGGGTTTGGGTTAGGGTTAGGTTTAGGATGAGGATGAGGTTTAGGTTTATGGTTAGAGTTAGAGTTAGGGTTAGGGTGAGGTGAGTATTAGGGTTAGATTTAGGGATCCTTTTAGGGTTAGGAATAGGGTTTGGGTTAGTGTTATGGTTAGGCTTAGGCTTAGGCTTAGGCTGAGCATGAGGGTGAGGGTTAGGGTTATTGTTAAGGTGAGGGTTAGGATGAGGTTTAGGGTTTGGATTTTGTTTAAGGTGAGGGCTAGGGTGAGGGTTAGGTTGAGGTTTAGGGTTAGGGATAGGTTTAGTTTTAGGGTTTGGGTTAGGGTTTGGGTGAGTGTGAGGGTTAGTGTTAGGTTTAGGCTTAGGCTTAGGGTTAGGGTGAGGGTTAGTGTTAGGGTTTGGTTAGGGTGAGGGTGAGGCTGAGCATTAGGGTTAGGTTTAGGTTTAGGTTTAGGGTTTGGTTTAGTGTTAGGGTTAGTGTTAGTGTTAGGGTTAGGTTTAATGTTACGGTGAGGGTTAGTGTTGTGGTTATGGTTAGGATTAGGCTGAGGGTGAGGGTGGTTGTGAGGATTAGGGTTAGGATTAGGTTTATTTTTAGGGTGAGGGTGAGGTTTAGGGTTAGAGTTAGGTTTAGGTGGAGGGTTAGGGTGAGGTTTAGGGTTAGGGTTAGTGTTAGGGTTAGGGTGTGGGAGAAGGTTAGGTTGAGGTTTAGGGATAGGGTTAGGTTTAGGATTAGGTTTAGGGTGCCATGAGTATGAGGATTAGGGTGAGGGTTATGTTTAGGCTTAGGGTTAGGCTGAGGGTGAGAGTGGGCTTGAGGATTAGGGTTAGGGTGATGGTTAGGGTTAGGATTAGTGTTATTGTTAGGGTTAAGGTTCAAGTTATGGTGAGGGTGAGGGTGCGGTGGAGGGTTAGGTTTAGGGTTAGGGTGGGGTTAAGGGTTAGGGTTAGGGTTAGGGTGAGGGTGAGGTTTAGGGTTAGATATAGGGTTAGAGGGAGGCTTAGGGTGAGGGTTATCGTTAGGGTTAGTGTTAGGGATAGGGTGAGGGTGAGGGTTAGGGTTAGGTTTAGGGTGAGCGTGAGGTTTAGGGTTAGGGTTAGGGCTAGGGTTAGAATTATGGAGAGGGTGAGGGTGCAGGTGAGTGTGAGGGAAAGGGTTAGGTTTAGGGTTAGGCTTAGGGTTAGGCTTAGGGTTAGGCTGATTGGAGGGTGATGGTGCGGGTTAGGGTTAGGGTGAGGGTTAGGGTTAGGTTTATGGGGAGGGTTAGGATGAGCGTTAGGTTTAGGATTAGGGTTAGGGTGAGGGCTAGTGTGAGGGTGATTGTTAGGGTTAGGGTAAGGGTGAGGGTGATATTTAGGGATAGAGTTAGGGTTAGGGTGAGTTTTAGGTTGAGGATTAGGTTTAGGGTTAGTGTTAGATTAAGGTTTAGGTTTAGGGTTATGGTTAGGGTGAGGGTTAGGATGAAGTTTAGGGTTATGGCGAGTGTGAGTTTTAGGGTTAGGGTTAGGTTTAGGGTTAGGTTTAGTGTTACCGTGAGGGTGAGGGTTATTGTTAGGGTTAGGCTTAGGGTTAAGGTTAAGGTGAGGGTGAGGGTTAGGTTTAGGGTCAATTTGAGGTTTAGTGTTAGGGTTAGGCTTAGAGTTAGGGTTAGGGATCAGGTGAGGTTTAGGATTAAATTTAGGGTACGTGTGAGGCTTAGGTTGAGGTTTAGGTTTAGGGTTATTGTTAGAGTTAGGTTTAGGGTGAGGGTTAGGGTGAGGGTGAGGCTTAGGCTTAGGGTTAGGTTTAAGATTAGGGTAAGGGTTAGGGTGAGTGTGAGGGTTAAGTTTAGGCTTAGGCTTAGGGTTAGGCTGCGAGTGAGGGTGAGGGTGAATGTTAGGGTTTTGGTGAGGGTTAGGGTTAGTGTTAGCGTGAGAGTTAGGGTTTGGTTAAGTTTAGGGTTAGGGTGAGGGTTACGGTTAAAATTAGGGTTAGGGTGAGGGTTAGGGTTAGGGTTTGGGTGAGGGTGAGTGTTAGGGTTAGGCTTAGGGTGTGGTTTAGTATTAGGGTGAGGGTTAGGGTTAGTGTGAGTGTTAGGGTTAGGGTTAGGGTTAGAGTTTGGGTTAGGTTTAGAGTTAGGGTTAGGGTTAGGGTTAGTTTTAGCGTTAGGTTTAGGATAGGGTTAGGGTTAGGGTTAGGGTTATTGTTAGTTTTAGGGTTAGGATGAGGTTTAGGTTTAGGGTTAGGGTTAGAGTTAGGGTTAGGATGAGGGTGAGGTTTAGGTTTAGAGTTAGAGTTAGTGTTAGGTTTAGGATTAGGCCGAGGCTTAGGGTTAGGGTTAGGCTTAGGCTTTGGCTTAGGCTTAGGCCCAGCATGTGGGTGAGCGATAGGTTTAGGTTTAGGGTGAGGGTTAAGGTTAGGGTTAGCCTGAGGGTTAGGATGAGGTTTAGGTTTAGGAATAGGGTTTGGGTAGGGGCTAGGTTGAGGGTTAGGGTGAGGGTTAAGGTTAGGGATAGGGTTAGATTTAGGATAAGGGTTGGGATGAGGGTGAGTGTGAGGATAAGGGTTAGGGTTAGGGTTAGGCTTAGGGTTAGGGTGAGGTTTAGGGTTAGGGTTTGGTTAGGGTGAGGGTGAGGCTGAGGATTAGTTTTAGGTTTCGGGTTAGGTTTAGGGTTAGGGTTAGTGTTAGTGTTAGGGTTAGGGTTACAATGAGGTTTAGGGTTATGGATAGGGTTATGGTTAGGGTTAGGGTTAGTGTTATTGTTAGGGTTAGAGTTACGGTGAAGTTGAGGGTGAGGGTGAGGGTTAGGGTTAGTGTGAGGTTTAGGGTGAGGTTTAGGGTTAGGGTTAGGGTTAGGGTGAGGGTTAGATTGAGGATTAGGGTTATGGTTAGTGTGAGGTTTAGGTTGAGGATGAAGGTTAGGGTTAAGGTGAGGGTTAGGGTTAGAATTAGTGTTAGGGTGAGGGCTTGGGTGAGGGTGAGTCAGTGTTAGGCTTAGGGTGTGGTTTAGTATTAGGGTGAGGGTTATGGTGAGTGTTAGGATGAGGGTTAGGTTTATTGTAAGGGTGAGGTTTAGCATTAGGGTGAGTGTTAGAGTAAGGATTAGGGTTAGGGTAAGGGTGAGGGTGAGTGTTAGGATTAGGGTAGGGTTAGGGTTAGGGTTAGGTTTAGGCTTAGGATTAGTTTTATTGTTTGGGTTAGGGTTAGAGTTACAGTGAGGGTGAGGGTTAGGCTTAGGCTTAGGCTTATGCTTAGGGATAGGCTGAGCTTGAGGTTGAGGGTGAGGGCTAGGGTTAGGGGGATGGTTAGGTTTATTGTTAGGGTCAGGTTTAGGATGAGGTTTAGGGTTAGGGTGAGGTTTAGGGTGAGGAAGATGCTAAGGGTAAAGGTATGGTTTAGGCTGAGGGTGAAGGTTAAGATAAGGGTGAGGGTTAAAGTTCAGTTTAGGGTTAGGCTAAGGGTTAGGGTTAGAGGTAGGGTGAGTTTTAGATTGAAGAATAGGGTTAGGGTCAGTGTGAGGTTTAGTGTGAGGATGAGGGTTAGGTTTAGGGTGAGGGTGAGGGTTAGGATGAGGTTTAGGGTTAGGGTTAGGTTCAGGGTGAGGAAGATGCTAAGGGTAAAGGTATGGTTTAGGCTGAGGGTGAAGGTTAAGATTAGGGTGAGTGTTAAAGTTCAGTTTAGGGTTAGGGTAAGGATTAGGGTTAGAGGTAGGGTGAGGGTTAGATTGAGGATTAGGGTTAGGGTCAGTGTGAGGTTTAGTGTGAGGATGAGGGTTAGGTTTAGGGTGAGGGTGAGGGTTAGAATCAGGATTAGGGTGAGGGCTACAGTGAGGGTGAGGGTTTGGGTTAGGGTTTGGGTGAGGTTTAGGATTAGGGTGAGGGTTAGGTTTAGTGTGAGGGTTAGTGTGAGGGTTAGGTTAGTGTTAGAGTGAGGGTAAGTGTTATGGTGAGGGTTAGGGTTAAGGTGAGGGTTATGGTTAGGGTGAGGGATAGGGATAGGGTTAGGGTTATTTTTAGGGTTAGGGTTAGTGTTACGGTTACGGTGAGGGTTAGGGTTAGGCTTAGGCTTAGGGTGAGGTTTAGTGTTAGGGTTAAGGATAGAGTTAGGGTTAGGGTGAGGCTGAGGGTGAGGGTTAGGGTTAGGATTAATGTTAGAGTTAGGGATAGGGTGAGGTTTAGGTTTAGGGTTAAGTTAGGCTTAGGGTTAGGGTTAGGGTGAGGGTTAGTGTGAGGGTTATGGTTATGTTAGGCTTAGGCTTAGGGTTAGGGTGAGGGTTAGGTTTAGGGTTTGGGTTAGGGTGAGGATGATGCTGAGGATTAGGGTTAGGTTTAGGTTTAGGGTTAGCGTTAGGGATAGGGTTAGGTTTACGGTGAGGGTTAGGGTTAGCGTTAGGGTTTGGGTTAGGCTTAGGGTTAGGCTGAGTGTGAGGGTGTGGTTGAGGATTAGGGTGGGGCTTAAGGTTAGGGTTAGGGGAGGGTTAGGATTAGTATTACGGTAAGGATTATGGTTAGGTTGAGGGCTAGGATGAGCGTGAGATTTATGGTTAGGCTTAGGGTGAGGTTTAGGGTTATGTTTAGGGTTAGAGTTAGGGTGAGGGTGAGGTTTAGGGTTAGAGTTAGGGTTAGGGTGAGGCTGAGGATGAGGGTTAGGTTTAGTGTTAGAGTTAGGGTTAGGGTGAGTGTTAGGGTGAGGGTGAGGTTTAGGGTTAGGGTTGGGCTTAAGCTTAGGGTTACGCTGAGGGTGAGTGTGAGGGTGAAGGTTAGGGTTAGGGTGAGGGTAAGGGTTAGGGTTACAGTGAGCGTGAGGGTTAGGGTTAGGTTGAGGGTTAGGGTGAGGGTAAGGGTTAGAGTTAGTGTGAGGGTTAGGGTTAGGGTTAGGGTTAGGCTTAGGGTTACACTGAGGGAGAGGGTGAGCGTGAGGGAGAGGGTTAGGGTGAGGTTTAGGGGTAGAGTTAGGGTTAGGGTGAGAATTAGGGTGAGGTTTAGGGTTAGGTTGCGGGTTAGGTTTAGGGATAGGGTGAGGGTGTGGGTTAGATTGAGGATTAGTGTTAGAGTTATTGTGAGGTTTAGGGTGAGGATGAGGGTTAGGTTTATAGGTTTATTTTGAGTGTTAGGTTGAGGGTGAGGGTTAGGGTTAGGGTTAGGGTGAGGATTAGGTTTAGGGTGATGGTTAGGGATAGTGTGAGGGTTAGTGTTAGGGTTAGAGTTAGTGTTAGGGTGAGGATAAGTGTTAGGGTGAGGGTTAGTGTTAGGGTGGGGGTTATGGTAATGGTGAGGGTTATGGGTAGATTTAGGGTTACTGTTAGGGTTAAGGCTACGGTTACGGTGAGGGTGAGGGTGAGGGTTAAGTTTAGGGTTAGGATGAGGTTTAGGTTTAAGGTTTGAGTTAGATTTAGGGTTAGGGTGAGGGCTAGGTTATGGCTTAGGGTGAGAGTTAGGGTTAGGGATAGGGTTAGGTTTAGGATTTAGTTTACGGTGACGATGAGTGTGAGGGTCAGGGTTGGGTTAGGGTTAGGGATAGGGTTAGGGTTATTGTTAGTGTTATGGTTAGGGTTACGGTTGCGGTGTGGGTGAGGCTGAGAGTGAGGGTTATGGCTAGGGTTAGGGTTAGAGTTAGTGTTATTGTTAGGTTTAGCGTTAAAGTTACTTTGAAGTTTTGGGTGACGGTGAGGGTTAGGGTTAGGGTGAGGTTTAGGGTGAGGTTTAGGGTTAGGGTTAGGGTTAGGGTGAGGGTGAGGATTAGGGTTAGAGTTAGGGTTAGGGGGACAGTTAGGATGAGGTTCAGGGTTAGGGTTAGGGTTAGGTTTAGGGTGAGGGGGAGGTTTAGGTTGGGGTTTAGGGATAGGGTTAGGTTTAGGATTAGGGTTAGGGAAGGTTGAATGTGAGGGTTAGGGTGAGGGTTAGGTTTAGGCTTAGGGTTAGGCTGAGGGTGAGGGAGATTTTGAGGGTTAGGTTTAGGGCTAGGGTTAGGGTTATGGGAAGGGTTTGGATGAGCGTTAGGGTTAGGATTAGGGTTAGGGTGAGGGCTAGGGTGAGGGTGAGTTTTAGGGTTAGGGTTAGGGTGAGGTTTAGCGTTAGGTTTAGGGTTAGGGTAAGGGTGAGGTTGAGGTTTAGGGTTAGAGTTAGGGTTAGGGTGAGGCTGAGGGTGAGGGTTAGGGTTAGGGTTAGTGTTAGAGTTAGGGTTAGGGTGAGGTTTAGGGTGTGGGTGAGGGTTAGGCTTAGTGAAAGCATTAGGATTAGGGTAAGGGTTAGGGTGTGTGTGAGGGTTAGGTTTAGGTTTAGGTTTAGGTTCAGGGTTAGGGTTAGAGTTAGGTTTAGGGTGAGGTTGAGGTTTAGGGTTAGAGTTAGGTTTAGGGTTAGGGTTAGGGTGAGGGTTCGGGTTCGGGTTAGGTTTAGGCTTAGGTTTAGGCTTAGGTGTAGGCTTTGGCTGAGCATGAGGGTGAGGGTTATGGTGAGGGTTAGGGTGAGGGTTAGGGTTAGGGTTATTGTGAGGGTTATGATGAGGTTTAGGGTTAGGATTAGGGTTAGGGTGAGGGCTAGGTTGAGGCTGAATGTGAGTGTTGGGGTTAGGGAGAGGTTTAGGTTTAGGATTAGGTTTAGGGTGAGGGTGAGTGTGAGGTTTAGGGTTAGGGTTAGGGTTTGACTTAGAGTTAGGGTGAGGGTTAGGGTTAGGGTATGGATTAGGGTGAGGGTGAGGCTGAGGATTAGGGTTAGGTTTAGGATTAGTTTTAGGGTTAGGGTTAGAGGTACAGTGAGGGCTATAGTTAGGGTTAGGGTTAGGGTTATGTTTAGGGTTAGGGTTAGGGTTAGGGTTAGAGTTACAATGAGGGTTATGGTTATGGTTATGGTTAGGGTTAGGTTTAGGTTTAGGGTGGGGGTTAGGGTTAGGGTTTAGGTTAAGTTGAGGGTGAGGCTGAGGATTAGTTTTAGGTTTAGGTTTAGGGTTTGGGTTAGGTTTAGGGTTAGGGTTAGGTTTAGGGTTAGGGTTACGGTGAGGGTTAGTGTTAGAGTTAGGGTTAGGGTTTGGTTTAGGGTTAGGCTGAGGGTGAGGGTGGAGGTGAGGATTAGAGTTAATGTTACGGTTAGGGTTATTGTTAGTGTTATGGTTAGAGTTAAGTTGGCGGTGAGGGTGAGGCTGAGGGTGAGGGTTATGTTTAGGGTTAAGGTTAGGGTTAGGGTTAGGGTTATTGTTAGGTTTAGAGTTAGAGTTACTTTGAGGTTTTGGGTGAGGGTGAGGGTTAGGGTTAGGGTAAGGTTTAGGGGTCGGGTTAGGGTTAGGGTGAGGGTGAGGTTTAGGGTTAGAGTTAGGGTTAGGGGGAAGGTTAGGGTGAGTTTCAGTGTTAGGGTTAGTGTTAGGTTTAGGGTGAGGGTGAGGTTTAGGTTGAGGTTTAGAGATAGGATTACGTTTAGGATTAGGTTTAGGGTGAGGGTGAGTGTGAGGGTTAGGGTGAGGTTTAGGTTTAGGCGTAGGTTTGGGCTGAGGGTGAGTGTGAGTTTGAGGGTTAGGGTTAGGGTGACAGCTAGTGTTAGGGTTATGGGGAGGGTTTGGATGATTGTTAGGGTTAGGGTTAGGGTTAGAATCAGGACTAGGGTGAGGGTGAGTTTTAGGGTTAGGTTTAGGGTGAGGTTTAGCATTAGGTTTAGGGTTAGGGTTAGGGTGAGGTTGTGGTTTAGGGTTAGGGTGAGGCTGAGGGTGAGGGTTAGGGTTAGGGTTAGTATTAGAGTTAGGGTTAGGGTGAGGTTTAGGTGTAGAGTTAGGGTTAGGGTGAGGGTTAGGGTAAAGTTTAGGGTTAGGGTGAGGGTTAGGTTTAGGGGTAGGGCGAGGGTGAGGGTTAGATTGAGGATTAGTGTTATGGTTATTGTGAGGTTTAGGGTGAGTATGAGGGTTAGGTTTAGGGTAAGGGTTAGGTTGAGGGTGAGGGTTAGGGTTAGGGTTAGGGTGAGGATAAGGTTTAGTGTAATGGTTAGGGATAGTGTGAGGTTTAGTCTTAGGGTTAGAGTTAGTGTTAGGGTGAGGTTAAGTGTTAGGTTGAGGGTTAGGGTTAGGGTGAGGCTTAAGGTAAGTGTGAGGAATAGGGCTAGAGTTAGGGTTACTCTTAGGGTTAGAGCTACAGTTACGGTGAGGGTGAGGGTGAGGCTTATGTTTAGGTTTAGGATGCGGTTTAGGGTTAGGGTTAGGGTTAGATTTAGGTTTCTGGTGTGGGCTAGGTTGAGGCTTAGGTTGAGGGTTAGGGTTAGGGAAAGGTTTAGGTTTAGGATTAGGTTTAGGGTGAGGGTGAGTGTGAGGGTTAGGTTTAGGCTTAGGGTTAGGCTGGGGGTTAGGGTTAGGGTTTGGGTTAGGGTGAGGGTGAGGCTGAGGATTAGGGTTAGGTTTAGGGTTAGGGTGAGGGTTAGGGTGAGGGTGAGGGTTAGGCTTAGGGTTAGGATTAGGATTAGGGTAAGGTTTAGGGTGAGTGTTAGGGTTAGGGTTAGGCTTAGGCTTAGGGTTAAGCTGAGGGTGAGGGTGAGGTTGAGGGTTAGGGTTAGGGTGAGGGTAAGTGTTAGAGTTAGTGTGAGGGTTAGGATTAGGGTTAGGGTTAGGCCTAGGGTTACACCGATGGACAGGGTGTGCCTGAGGGTTAGGGTTAGGGTGAGGTTTATGCGTAGAGTTAGGGTTAGGGTGAGGGTTAGGGTTAGGGTGAGGTTGTGGTTTAGGGTTAGGGTGAGGCTGAGGGTGAGGGTTAGGGTTAGGGTTATTGTTAGAGTTAGGGTTAGGCTGAGGTTTAGGTGTAGAGTTAGGGTGAGTGTGAGGGTTAGGTTTATGGTTAGGATGAGGTTTAGGTTTAGGGTTAGGTTTAGATTTAGGGTTAGGGTGAGGGCTAGGTTGAGGCTGAGGGTGAGGGTTAGGGTTAGGGACTGGGTTATGTTTAGGATTACGTTTAGGTTGAGGGTGAGTGTGAGGGTTAGGTTTAGGTTTAGGGTTAGGCTTATGGTTAGTGTGGGGGTTAGGGTTAGGGTTTGGGTTAGGGTGAGGTTGAGGCTGAGGATTAGGGTTAGGTTTAGGGTTCAGGTTTGGGATAGGTTTAGGGTTAGAGTTAGGTTTAAGGTTAGAGTTACAGTGAGGGTTAGGTTTAGGGTTAGGGTTATGGTTTGGCTTAGGGTTAGGCTGAGGGTGAGGGTGGGGGTGAGGATTAGTGTTAGTGTTAGGGTTAGTGTTATTGTTAGTGTTATGGTTAGGGTTAAGTTTGCGGTGAGGGTGAGGGTTATGGTTAGGATTAGGTTTAGGGTTAGTGTTATTTAGGGTTATTTTTAGGTTTAGAGTTAGAGTTACTTTGAGGTTTTGGGTGAGTGTGAGTTTTAGGGTTAGGGTGAGGTTTAGGGTGAGGTTTAGGGTTAGGGTTAGGATTTGGGTGAGGGTGAGGTTTAGGGTTAGAGTTAGGGTTAGGGGGACAGTTAGGGTGAGGTTCAGGGTTAGGGTTAGTGTTAGGTTTAGGGTGAGGCTGAGGTTTAGGTTGAGGTTTAGGGATAGGGTTAGGTTTAGGCTTAGGGTTAGTGTGAGGTTGAGTGTGAGGGTTAGGGTGTGGGTTAGGTTTAGCCTTAGGGTTAGGCTGAGGATGAGGGAGACTTTGAGGGTTATGGTTAGGGTGAAGGCTAGGGTTAGGGTTATGGGGAGGGTTTGGATGAGCGTTAGGTTTAGGATTAGGGTTAGGGTGAGGTTTGGCGTTAGGTTTAAGGTTAGGGTTAGGGTGAGCTTTAGGTTTAGGGTTAGAGTTAGGGTTAGGGTGAGCCTGAGGGTGAGGGTTAGGGTTAGGGTTAGTGTTAGAGTTAGGGTTAGGGTGTGGGTGAGGGTTAGGCTTAGTGAAAGGATTAGGATTAGGGTAAGGGTTAGGGTGTGTGTGAGGATTAAGGTTAGGATGAGGTTTAGGTTCACTGTTAGGGTTAGAGTTAGGGTTAGGGTAAGGGTGAGGTTTAGGGTTAGAGTTAGGGTTATTGTTAGGATAAGGGTGAGGGTGAGGGTTAGGGTTAGGGTTAGGCTTAGGTTTAGGCTTAGGTGTAGGCTTTGGCTGATCATGAGTGTGAGGCTTAGGTTTAGGGTTAGGGTGAGGGTTAGGTTTTGGGTTAGGGTGAGGGTTAGGATAAGGTTTAGGTTTAGGATTAGGGTTAGGGTGAGGGCTAGGTTGAGGCTGACTGTGAGGGTTGGGGTTAGGGATAGGGTTAGGTTTATGTTTAGGGTTAGGGTGAGGGTGAGTGTGAGGGTTAGGGTTAGGGTTAGACTTAGGTTTAGGGTTAGGGTTAGGGTTAGGTTTTGGTTTAGGGTGAGGTTGAGGCTGAGGATTAGGGTTAGGTTTAGGGTTAGGGTTAGGGTTAGGGTTAGAGTTACAGTGAGGGTTGTGGTTATGGTTAGGTTAGGGTTAGGTTTAGGGTTAGGTTGGGGGTTAGGGTTAGGTTTTGGTTTAGGGTGAGAGTGAGGCTGAGGATTAGATTTAGGTTTAGTGTTAGGGTTTGGCTTAGGTTTAGGTTTAGGGTTAGGTTTAGGGTTAGGGTTACGGTGAGGGTTAGTGTTAGAGTTACGGTTAGGGTTTGGCTTATGGTTAGGCTGAGGGTGAGGGTGGGGGTGAGGATTACGGTTAATGTTAGGGTTAGGGTTATTGTTAGTATATGGTTAGAGTTAAGTTTGCGGTGAGGATGAGGCTGAAGTTGAGGGTTATGGTTAGGGTTAGGGTTAGTGTTATTGTTAGGTTTAGATTTAGAGTTACTTTGAGGTTTTGGATGAGGGTGAGGGTTAGGGTTAGGGATATGGTTAGGTTTAGGATTAGGGGTAGGGAGAGGGTGAGTGTATGGGTTAGGTTTAGGGTAAGGGTTAGGATTAGGGTTACGGTGAGGGTTAGGGTTAGTGTTTGGGGTAGGGTGAGGGTGAGGCTGAGGATTAGGGTTAGGTTTAGTGTTAGGTTTAGGGTTAGGGTTAGAGTTACAGTGAGGGTTATGGTTAGGGTTAGGGTTAGGTTTAGGGTTAGACTTAGGGTGAGGGTGGGTGTGTGTATTAGGGTTAGGGTTAGGGTTATTGTTTGTGGTATGGTTAGAGTTAAGGTAGTGGTGAGGATTAGGCTGAGCTTGAGGGTTATGGATATGGTTAGGTTTGGGGTTAGTGTTATTGTTATGGTTAGGGTTAGAGTTACGGTGAGGTTGAGGATGGGGGTGAGGGTTACGGTTAGGGTGAGGTTTAATGAGAGGTTTAGCGTTAGGGTTAGGGTTACGGTGAAAGTCAGTGTGATGTTTAGGGTTAGAGTTAGTGTTAAGGGGAGGGTTAGGTTGAGGATTAGGGTTAGGGTTAGTGTTAGGGTTAGGGTGAGGGTGAAGTTTAGGTTGAGGTTTAGGGATAGGGCTAGGTTTAGGATTAGGTTTACGGTGAGGGTGAGTGTGGGGGTGAGCATTAGGGTTAGGGTGATGGTTGGGTTAGGGTTAGTGTTATTGTTAGGGTTAGGGTTAGTGTTACGGTGAGTGTGAGGGTGCGGGTGAGGGTTAAGTTTAGGGTTAGGATGGGGTTTAGTGTTAGGGTTAGGGTTAGCGTGAGGGTGAGGTTTAGGGTTACATATTCGGTTAGGGGGTGGTTAGGGGGAGGGTGAGTGTGAGGGTTAGGGTTAGGGTTACGTTTAGGTTTAGGGTTAGGCTGAGGGTTAGGGTTAGTGTGAGAGTTAGGATTCGGGTGAAGTTTATGGTTAGGGTGAGGCATAGGGTTAGGGTTAGGGGGAGGGTGAGAATTAGTCTTAGGGTTAGGGTTAGGGTTAGGGTTACCGTTATTGTTAGTGTTATGGTTAGGGTTAAGTTTGCGGTGAGGTTGAGGATGATGGTGAGGATTATGGTTTTAGAGTTAGAGTTACTTTGAGGTTGAGGGTGAGGGTGAGGTTTAGGGTTAGGGTGAGGTTTAGAGTGAGGGTTAGGGTTAGGGTTAGGGTTAGGTTGAGGGAGAAGTTTAGGGTTAGAGTTAGGGTTATGGAGAGGTTAAGGGTTAGGGTTAGTGTTAGGTTTAGGGTGAGGGTGAGGTTTAGGTTGAGGTTTAGGGATAGGGTTAGGTTTAGGATTAGGGTTACCATTAGGGTGAATGTGAGGGTTAGGTTGAAGGTTAGTGTTAGGCTGAGGGTGAGGTTGAGGGTGAGGGTTAGGTTTAGGTTGAGGGCTAGGGTTAGCGTTACGGGGAGGGTTTGGATGAGCTTTAAGGTTAGGATTAGGGTTAGGGTGAGGGCTAGGGTGAGGGTGAGGTTTTTGGTTAGGTTTATGGTGAGGGTTAGGATGAGGTTTAGGATTAGGATTAGGGTTAGGATTAGGGCTAGGGTGAGGTTTAGGGTGAGGGTTAGGGTTAGGGTTAGGGTTAGCATTAGGGTTAGGGTGAGGGTGAGTGTGAGGATTAGGCTTAGGGTTAGGGTGAGGGTTAAGTTTAGGGATTGGGCTAGGGTGAGTGTGAGGATGACGATTAGGGTTAGGTTTAGGATTAGGGTTAGGGTTAGGTTTAAGTTTAGGTTTAGGATTAGGGTTAGGGTGAGAGTGAGTGTAAGGTTTAGGTTATGGGTTAGGCTTAGGCTTATGGTTAGGCTGAGAGTGAGGGTGGGGTGAGGATTAGGGTAGGGTGATGGTTCGGGTTAGGGTTAGTGTTATTGTTATGGTTAGGTTTAGAGTTACAGTGAGGGTGAGGGTGCGGGTGAGGGTTAGGGTTAGGGTGAGGTTTAGGGTTTGGGTTAGGGTTAGAGTTAGGTTAGGGTGATGGTGAGGTTTAGGGTTAAAATTACGGTTTGGGTGAGGGTTAGGTTGAGGTTTAGGGTTAGTGTTAGTGTTAAGGTGAGGTTTACGGTGAGAGTTAGGGGGAGGGTTAGTGTTAGGATTAGAGTTAGGGTGAGGGTGAGTGTTTGTGTTAGGGTTAGGTTTACAGTTAGGCTTAGGGTTAGGCTGAGGGTGAGGTTGAGGGTGGGGGTTAGGATTAGGGTGAGGGTTAGGGTTCGGGTTAAGTTCAGGGTTAGAGTGAGGGTTAGGGTAAGGGTTATGGTGAGGGTGAGGTTTAGGGTTAGGTTGACGGTTAGGTTTAGTTTTAGAGTGAGGGTGAGTTTGAGTGTTAGGCTTATGGTGAGGGTTAGGATGAGGGTTAGTTTTAGGATTAGGGTTAGGGTGAATGCTATTGTGAGGGTGAGGTTTAGGGTTAGGGTTAGGGTTAGGGTTAGGATGAGTGTGAGGTTTAGCGATACAGTTAGGGTTAGGGTGAGGCTGAGGGTGAGGTTTAGGTTTAGGGTTAGTGTTAGATTTATGGTTAGGGTGAGGGTGAGGGTTAGGATTAGGATTAGGGTAAGTGTTAGGGTGAGTCTGAGGGTTAGGGTTAGGCTTAGGGTTAGGCTTAGGTTTAGGCCAAGGGTGAGGGTGAGGGTGAGGGTGAAAGTTAGGTTTAGGGTGAGGTTTA
The DNA here is from genome assembly GCF_024711535.1 of Dipodomys merriami. Taxonomy (NCBI): domain Eukaryota; kingdom Metazoa; phylum Chordata; class Mammalia; order Rodentia; family Heteromyidae; genus Dipodomys; species Dipodomys merriami. Next base: position 19,233 of record NW_027206376.1, read on the forward strand.
GGATTAGGGTGAGGGTGAGAGTTAGGGTTTGGCTTAAGTTTAGGGTTAGGGTGAGTGTTACGGTTAGTCTTACAGTGAGCATGAGAGTTAGGGTTAGATTGAGGGTTAGGATTAGGGTTAGGGTTATTGTGACGGTTAGGGTTAGAGTTAGGGTGAGGGTTAGGATGAGTATTAGTGTTAGGATTAGGGTTAGGGTGGGGGCTAGTGTGAGGTTGAGGGTTAGGGTTAGTGTTAGGGTGAGGATTAGGGTTAGGGTTAGGGTTAGGGTGAGGGTTAGGATGAGGGTTAGGTTTATGGTGACATGAGGGTTAGGATTAGGGTTTAGGTTAGGGTTAGAATTAGTGTTAGGGTGAGGGTGAGTGTTAGGATTAGGGTTAGGGTTAGGGTTAGGTTTAGGTTTAGGGTTAGGATTAGTGTTAGTGTTAGTGTTAGAGTTACAGTGAGGGTGAGGGTGAGGGTGAGGTTGAGGGTTAGGTTTGGGGTCAGGTTTAGGTTTATGGTTAGGATTATGGTTATGGTGAGGGTGAGGTTTAGGTTTAGATTTAGGGTTAGGGTGCGGGTTATGTCGAGGGTTAGGATTAGGGCCAGTGTGAGGGTTAAGGTTAGGGTGAGGGTTAGGTTGAGTTTTAGGGTTAGGGTTAGGTTTAGGGTTTGGATTTGGGTTAGGGTGAGGGTGAGTGTGAGGTTTACGGTTAGGTTTAGGCTTAGGCTGAGGGTGAGGTTGGGGATGAGGATTAGGTTTAGGGTGATGGTTAGGAATAGGGTTAGGGTGTTGGATAGGGTGAGGGGGATGATTAGGGTAAGGCTTAGGATTATGCTTAGGGTTAGACTGAGTGTGAAGTTGAGTGTGAGGGTTAGGGTTAGGGTGATGTTTAGGTTTACGGTTACGCTGAGGGTTAGGATGAGGTTTAGGGTTACAGTGAGAGTTAGGGTGAGGATGACGGTAAGGGTTAAGTTGAGGTTGAGACTGAGGGTGAGGGTTAAGATAAGGGTGAGTGTTAGGGTTAGGTTTAGGGTTAGGGTATGGGTTAGGGTTAGGGTTAGGGTGAGGGTTAGATTGAGGATTAGGGTTAATGTTAGTGTGAGGTTTCGGTAAGGAGGTGGGTTAGGGTTAAGGTGAGGGTTAGAATTAGGGTTAGTGTGAGGGCTAGGATGAGGGTGAGGTTTAGGGTTAGGGTTAGGGTTCAGGTGAGGTTTAGGGTTAGGGTGAGGGTTAGGGTTAGTGTGAAGGTTAGTGTTAGGGTTAGGTTTAGTGTTAGGGTGAGGGTAAGTGTTAGGGTGAGAGTGAGGCTGAGGGTGAGGGTTATCGTGAGGTTTAGGGTTAGGGTTAGGGTTTGGGTAAGGTTTAGTGTTAGTGTTAGTGTTAGAGTTAGGGTGAGGGTGAGATTTAGGGTAGAGTTAGGATTTGGAGGAGGGTGAGTGTGAGGGTTACGGAGAGGGTTGGGCTTAGGCTTAGGGTTAGGCTGAGGGTAAGGTTGGGTGTGAGGATTAGGGTTAGGGCGATGGTTAGGGTTAGGATTAATGTAATTGTTAGTGTTAGGGTTAGAGTTACGGTGAGGGTGAGGGTGCAGGTGAGGTTTAGGGTTAGGGCTAGGGTGGGTTTTAGAGTTACGGTTAGGGTTAGGGTTAGGATGAGGGTGAGGTTTAGGTTTAGATATAGGGTTAGTGGGATGGTTAGGGTGAGGGTTAGTGTTAGGGTTAGTGTTAGGGCTAGGGTGATGGTGAGGGTTAGGTTGAGGTTTAAGGTTAGGGTTAGGGTTTGGGTTAGTGTGAGGGTTAGTGCCAGGGTTAGGGTTAGTGTTAGGGTGAGGGTAAGTGTTAGGGTGAGGGTTTGGGTTAGGGTAAGTGTTGTGGTTATGGTGAGGGTTAGGGTTATGGTTATTGTTATGGTTAGGGTTAGGGTTACGGTTACAGTGAGGGTGAAGGTGAGGTTTGGGGTTAGGGTTAGGATGAGTTTTAGGTTTATGTTTAGGGTTAGAGTTAGGGTTAGTGTGAGAGTGAGGTTTACGTTTACAGTTAGGGTTAATGTTAGGGTTAGTGTTAGGGTAAGGGTTAGGGTTAGTGTTAGGCTTAGGCTTAGTTTTAGGCTTAGTCTGAGGATGAGGGTGAGGGTTAGGGTTCGGGTTAGGGCCAGGGTTAGGTTTAGGGTTATTGTGAGGGATTGGATGAGTTATAGGTTTAGGATTAGGTTTAGAGTTAGGGCTAGGGTGAGGGTTATGGTGAGGGTTAGGTTTAGGGATAGGGTTAGGTTTAGGATTAGGGTTACGGTGAGGGTGAGTAGGAGGGTTAGGGTTAGGGTTAGGATTAGGCTTAGGGTTAGGTTGAGGGATAGGGTTAGGGTGAGGGTGAGGCTGATGATTAGGGTTAGGTTTAGGGTTAGGGTTAGCTTTAGGTTTAGGTTTAGTGTTAGGGTTAGGTTTAAGGTTAGGGTTATGGTGAGGGTTAGGGTTAGGGTTAGGGTTAGGCTTAGGGTTAGGCTGAGGGTGAGGGTGGGGGTAAGGTTTAGGGTGAGGGTTAGGGTTAGGTTTAGGGTTATTTTTAGTGTTATGGTTAGGGTTAAGTTTGCGGTGAGGGTGAGGCTAAGGCTGAGGGTTATGGTTAGGGTTAGGGTGGGGTTTAGGTTTAGGGTTAGGGTGAGGGTGAAATTTAGCGTTAGATATAGTGTTAGGGGCAGGGTTAGGGTGAGGGTGAGGGTTAGGGTTAGTGTTAGGGTTAGGGTGAGTTGAGGGTTAGGTTGAGGTTTAGGGTTAGCGTTAGGATTAGCGTTGGTTTGAGGGTTAGTGTTAGGTTAGGGTTAGTGTTAGGGTTAGGGTAATTGTTTGGGTGAGGGTTTGGGATAGGGTGAGGGTTAGGGTTAGGTTTAGGGTTAGGGTAAAGGTTAGGGTTAGGGGCAGGGTGAGGGTTAGTTTGAGGATTAGGGTTAGGTTTAGTGTGAGGTTAGGGTGAGGATGAGAGTTAGGGTTAGGGTGAGGGTGAGGGTTATAATTAGGGTTAGGGTGAGGGCTAGGGTGATGGTTCGGGTTAGGGTTAGTGTTAGGGTTATCATGAGGTTTAGGATTAGGGTGAGGTTTAGGGTTAGTGTGAGGGTTAGTGTTGGGGTTAGGGTTAGTGTTAGGGTGAGGGTAAGTGTTAGGGTGAGATTTAGGGTTAGAGTGAGGGTGAGAGTCACGGTCAGGGTTAGGGTTAGGATGAGGTTTAGCGTTAGGGTTAGGTTTAGAGGTAGGGTTAGGGAGAGGGTAAGGTTTAGAGGTAGAGTTAGGGTTAGGGTGAGGGTTAGGGTGAGGGTTAGGGTTAGGGTGCGAGTTAGGGTGGGGTTGATGGTAAGGGTAAATTTGAGGGTTAGGCTGAGGGTGAGGGTTAGGGTTAGGGTGATGTTGAGGGTTAGATTTAGGATTAGTGTTTGGGTTATTGTGAGGTTTAGGGTGAGGATGAGGGTTAGGGTTAGGGTGAGGGCTAGGGTGAGGTTGAGGGTTAGGGTTAGTGTTAGGGTGAGGTTTAGGTTTAGGATGATGGTTAGGGTTAGTGTGAGCATTAGTGTTAGCTTTAGATTTAGTGTTAGGGTCAGGGTAATTGTTAGGGTGAGGGTTAGGGTTAGGATGAGGTTTAGGTTTAGGGTTAGGGATAGGGTTAGGATGAGGTTGAGATTTAGGGTTAGAGTTAGTGTTCGGGTTAGGGATTTGTTTAGGGTGAGGGTGAGTCTGAGATTTAGGGTTAGTTTATGGTTAGGTTTATGGTTAAGGTTAGTGTTAGGGTTAGGTTTAGGGTTACTGTGAGGTTTTGTGTTAGGGTTAGGGTTAGGGTTAGGCTTAGGTTTAGGCTCAGGGTGAGGGTGGGTGTGAGGATTAGATTTATGATTAGGGTTAGGCTTAGGGTTAGGGTTATTGTTAGTGTTATGGTTCAGGTTAAATTTGCGGTGAGGGTAAGGCTGAGGGTGAGAGTTATGGTTATGGTTAGGGTTAGGGTTAGGGTTAGTGTTACTGTTATTGTTAGGGTTAGAGTTACGGTGAGGTTGAGGGTGAGGTTTAGGTTTAGGGTGAGGTTAATGGTTAGGGTTAGGGTTAGGGTTAGGGTGAGGGTGAGGTTTCGGTTTAGAGTTAGGGTTAGGGGGTGGGTTAGGGTAAGTTTTATAGTAAGGGATAGTGTTAGGGTTAGGGTGAGAGTGAGGGTTAGGCGAGGTTTAGGGATATGGTTAGGTTTAGGATTAGGGTTAGGGTGAGGGTGTGTGTGAGGGTTAAGGTGAAGGTTATGCTTAGGCTTAGGTTTAGGCTGAGGGTGAGGGTGAGGATTAGGTTTAGTGTTAGGGTTATTGTTAGGGTTAGGTTTAGGGTTACGGTTACGGTGAAGGTGAGGGTGAGGGTTAGGGTTAGGTTTAGGTTGAGGTTTCGGGTTATGGTTAGGGTTAGAGTTAGGGTTAGGGTGATGGTTAGGTTTAGTGTGAGAGTTAGTTGGAGGGTTAGGGTTACGGTTAGGTTTAGGGATACGATTAGGTTTAGGGTGAGGGTGAGTTTGTGTGTTAAGGTTAAGTCTAAGTTTAGGCTTAGGGTTAGGCTGAGGGTGAGGTTGAGGGTGAGGGTTAGGGTTAGGGTGAGGGTGAGGGTGAGGTTTAGGGGGAGGGTTAGGATGAGGGTTAGGGTTAGGATTAGGGTTAGGGTAAGGTCTAGGTTGAGGGTGAGATTTAGGATTAGTGTTAGGGTGAGGTTTTTGGTTATGGTTAGTGTTAGGGTTAGGGTGAGGTTGAGGTTTAATGTTAGAGTTAGGCTTAGGGTGAGGCTGAGGGTGAGGGTTAGGGTTAGGGGGAGGGTTAGGATGAGGGTTAGGGTTAGGTTTAGGGTTATTATTAGGGTAAGGGTTAGGGTTACGGTTACAGTGAGGGTGGGGGTGAGGGTTAGGTTTAGGATTAGGGTGAGGGTTAGGATGAGGGTTAGGTTTAGGATTAGTTTTAGGGTGAGGGCTAGGGTGAGGGTGAGGTTAGGGTAAGGGTAAAGCTTAGGCTTAGGGTTAGGCTGAACTTAAGGTTGAGGGTGAGGGTTAGGGTTAGGGTGATGTTTAGATTTATGGTTAGGGTGGGGGTTAGGCCGAGGTTTAGGGTCAGAGGGAGGTTAAGGGTGAGGATGATGGTAAGGGTAAAGGTGAGGTTTAGGCTGAGGATGAGGGTTAAGATAAGGAGGAGGATTAGGTTTAGGTTTAGGTTTTGGGTAAGGCTTAAAGTTAGGGTTAGGGTGAGGGTTAGATTGAGGATTAGGGTTAGGCTTAGTGTGAGGTTTAGGGTGAGGATGAGGGTTAGGGTGAGAGTTAGGGTTAGGGTGAGGGTTTGGGTTAGGGTTAGAGTTAGGGTTAGACTGAGGCTTAGGGTGAGGGTTATAATTAGGGGGAGGCTTAGGATGAGGATAGGGGTTAGGGTTAGTGTTAGGGTTATGATTACGATGAGGGTGAGGGTGAGGCTTAGGGATAGGGTTAGGATGAGATTTAGGTTTAGGGTTTGGGTTAGAATTATGGTTAGGGTGAGAGTGAGGTTTAGGGTTAGAGTTAGGGTTGGTGGTAGGGTTAGGGTTAGGGTAAGGGTTAGGGTGAGGGTTAGGTTTAGGGTTAGGGTGGGGTTTACGGTTAGGGTTATGGTTAGGGTGAGGTTGAGGTTTAGTGTTAGATTTAGGGTTAGTGTTAGTGTGAGTGTTAGTGTTAGGGTTAGGGTTAAGTGTTAGGGTGAGGGTAAGTCTTAGGGTGAGCGTTTGGTTTAGGTGACGGTTATGGTGAGGGTGAGGGTTAGGATTATGGTTAGGGTTATTTTTAGGGTTCGGTTTAAGGTTAAGGTTACGGTGAGGGTGAGGGTGAGGGTTAGGGTCAGGGTTAGTGTGAGGTTTAGGTTGAGGGTGAGGTTTAGGGTTAGAGTTAGGATTAGGGTGAGAGTTAGGGGGAGGGTTAGGGTTATCGTTAGGGTTAGGATTTGGGTTAGGGTGAGGGTGAGTGTTTGTGTTAGGGTTAGGTTTAGGGTGAGGCTTAATATTAGGCTGAGGGTGAGGTTGAGGCTGAGGTTTAGGGTTAGGGTGAGGGTTAGTTTTAGGGTTACGGGGAGGGCTAGGATGATGGTTAGGGTTAGGATTAAGGTTAGGGTGAGGGCTAGGGTGAGGGTATGGTTTAGGGTTATGTTTAGGGTGAGGGTTAGGGTTAGGATTAGGGTGATAGGTTTCGGGTTAAGTTTAGTGTTAGGGTGAGGGTTAGGGTAAGGGTTACGGTGACGGTGAGGGTTAGGGTTAGGTTGAGGGTTAGGGTTAGGATTAGGGTTAGGGTGAGGGTGAGGGTGCGGGTTAGGGTTAGAGTGAGGGTTAGGTTGAGGGTTAGGGTTAGGATTAGGGTTAGGGTGAGGTCTAGGGTGAGGGTGAGTGTTAGGGTAATGGTAAGGGTTAGGCTTAGGCTTAGGGTTAGGATGAGCATGAGGTTGAGGTTGAGGGTTAGGGTAAAGGTGATGGTCAGGTTTACGGGTAAGGTGAGGGTTAGGATGAGGTTTATGGTTAGGTTGAGGTTTAGGGTGAGGATGATGGTAAGGGTAAAGGTGAGGTTTAGGCTGAGGGTGAGGGTTAAGGTAACAGTGAGGGTTAGGGTTAGGTTGAGCTTTAGTGTTAGGGTTAGGGTTAGAGTTAGGTTTATGGTGAGGGTGAGGTTTAGAGGTAGAGTTAGGGTTAGGGTTAGGGTTAGGTTGAGTGTTAGGGTAAGGGTTAGGGTGGGGGTGATGTTAAGGGTAAACGTGAGGGTTAGGCTGAGGTTGAGGGTTACAATAGAGTGAGGGTTAGGGTTAGGGTGAGGGTTAGGGTTAGGGGAAGGGTGTGGGTGAGGGTTAGATTGAGGATTAGTGTTAGGGTTAGTGTGAGTTTTAGGTTGAGGATGAGGTTTAGGGCTAGGTTGAGGGTGAGTGTTAGGTTTAGGTTTAGGGTGAGGTTTAGGGTCAGGGTGATGGTTCAGTTTAGTGTTAGGGTTAGGGTTAGTGTTAGGGTGAGGGTAAGTGTTAGGGTGAGGGTTAGTGTGAGGGTGAGTGTTATGTTTAGGTTGAAGTTTTGGGTTAGTGTTTAGGGTCAGGGTTATGGTTACGGTGAGTTTGAGGGTGAGGGTTAGGGTTAGGGTTAGGATGAGTTTTAGGTTTAGGGTTAGGGCTAGAGTTAGAGTTAGAGCGAGGTTTACGGTTAGAGTTAGGGTTAGTGTTAGGGTGAGGTTGGGGTTAAGGTTAGTCTTAGGCTTAGGCCTAGCATGATGGTGAGGGTTAGGTTAGGGTGAAAGTTAGGGTTAGGGTTAGGGTGAGGGTTAGGATGAGGTTTAGGTTTAGGATTAGGGTTAGGTTGAGGACTAGGGTGAAGGTTAGGTTAAGGGTTAGGTTTAGGATTAGGGTTAGGGTGAGGGTGAGTTTGAGGGTTAGGTTTAAGGTTAGGCTTAGGGTTAGGTTGAGGTTTAGGGTTAGGGTTTGTGTTAGGGTGAGGATGAGGATGAGGATTAGGGTTAGTGTTAGGGTTAGGGTTAGGGTTAGGTTTAGGGTTAGTGTTAGGTTTACAGTGAGGGTTAGGGTTAGGGTTAGGTTTAGGAATACGCTTAGGGTTAGGCTGAAGTTGAGGGTGGGGGTGAGGATTAGGTTTAGGTTTAGGGTTAGGGTTATTGTTAGTGTTATGATTACGGTTAAATTTGCGGTGAGAGTGAGGCTAAGGTTGAGAGTTATGTTTAGGGTTAGGATTAGGGATAGGGTTAGTGTTATTGTTAGGGTTAGATTTATGGTGATTTTGAGGGTGATGGTGAGGGTTAGGTTTAGAGTTAAAGTTAGGGGGAGGGTTAGGTTGAGGTTTAGGGTTAGGGTTAGTGTTAGGGTTAGGGTGAAGTTGAGGGGTAATTTGAGGTTTAGGGATAGATTGTGAGGATTAGGGTTAGGGTGATGGTTCGGTTTAGGGTTAGTGTTATTTTTAGGGTTAGGGTTAGAGTTAAGGTGAGGGTGAGGTTGTGGGTGAGTGTTAGGTTTAGGGTTAGGATGGGGTTTAGTTTTAGTGTTAGGGTTCGGTTGAGGGTGAGGTTTAGGGTTAAATATAGGGTTAGGGGGATGGTTAGGTTGAGGGTTAGGGTTTGGGTAAGTGTTAGGGTGAGGGTTAAAATGAGGATTAGGTTTAGTATTAGTGTGAGGTCTAGGGTGAGGATGAGGGTTAGGGTTATGGTGAGGGTGAGGGTTAGGTTTATGGTTAGGGTTATGGTGAGGTTTAGGACTAGGGTGAGGGTTAGGGTTAGTGTGATCGTTAGTGTTAGGGTTAGGATTAGCGTTAGGGTGAGGGTAAGTGTTAGGATGAGTGTTAGGGTTAGGGTGAGGGTTATGGTTAGGGTGAGGTTTAGGGTTAGGTTTAGTTTTAGTGTGACGGTTAGGATGTTGGTTAAGGTTATGGTGCGGGTTAGGGTGGGGGTGACGGTAAGGGTAAACCTGAGGGTCAGGCTGAGGGTGATGTTTACGGTAAGGTTGAGTGTTAGGGTTCGGGTGAGGGTTAGTGTTAGGGTTAGTGTGAAGGTGAGGGTTAGATTGAGGATTAGTGTTCGGGTTAGTGTGAGGTTTAGGGTGAGGATGAGGGTTAGGGTTAGGGTGAGGGCTAGGGTGAAGCTGAGGATTAGTGTGAGCATTAGTTTTAGCATTAGGATTAGTGTTAGGGTGAGGATAAGTGTTAGGGTGTAGGTTAGGGTTAGGCTGAGGGTTAGGGTTAGGGTGAGGGTTAGGGTTAGTGTTAGGGTTAGGTTGAGGGTTGGGATTAGAATTAGGCTTAGGTTTAGGCTTAGGCTTAGGCCTAGCCTGAGGGTGAGGGTGAGGGTTAGGGTTAGGGTGAGGGTTAGAATGAGGTTTAGGGTTGGGATAAGGTTAGGTTTAGGATTAGGGTTAGGTTGAGGGTGAGTTTGAGGGTTAGGGTTAGGGTTAGGGTTAGGCTTAGAATTAGGATGAGGGTTATCGTTAGGGTTTGGGTTAGGGTGAGGGAGAGGCTGAGGATTAGGTTTAGGTTTAGGGTTTGGTTTAGTTTTAGGGTTAGTGTGACTTTTAGTGTTAGGTTTAGTGTTAGTGTTAAGGTTAAGGTGAGGGTTAGGATTAGGATTAGGTTTAGGGTTAGGCTGAGGGTGAGGGTGTTGGTGAGGCTTAGGGTTAGGGTATGGTTAGGCTTGGGTTAGGGTTATTTTTAGTGTTATGGTTAGGGTTAAGTTTGAGTTGAGGGTGAGACTGAGGGTGAGGATTATGGTTAGGGGTAGGGTTAGGGTTAGGGTTAGTGTTATTGTTAGGGTTAGGGTTAGAGTTACAGTGAGGTTGAGGGTGAGGGTGAAGGGTAGGTTTAATGTGGGGTTTAGGGTTAGGGTTAGGGTTAGGGTGAGGGTGAGGTTTAGGTTTAGAATTAGGGTTACGGGGTAGGTTAGGGTGAGGTTTATTTTTAGGGTTAGTGTTAGAGTTAGGGTGAGGGTGAGGTTTAGGTTGAGGTTTAGGGATTGGGTTAGGTTTAGGATTAGGGTTAGAGTTAGGGTGAGTGTGAGCGTTAGGGTGAGGATTAGGCTTAGGCTTAGGTTTAAGCTGTGGGTGAGGTTTGGGGTGAGGATTAAGGCTAGGGTGATGGTTCGGGTTCGGGTTAGGGTTAGGGTTAGAGTTACGGTGAGGGTGAGAGTGCGGTTGAGTGTTAGGGTTAGGGTGAGGTTTAGGGTTAGAGTTAGGGTTAGGGTAAGGTTGAGGATGAAGTTTAGGGTTAGATATAGGGTTAGGTTGAGGGTTAGGCTGAGGGTTAGGTTTATGGTTAGTGTTAGGATTAGGTTGAGGGTGAGGATTAGTTTGAGGTTTAGGGTTAGGGTTAGGGTTAGGGTTAGTGTGAGGGATAGTGTTAGGGTTAGGCTTAGTCTTAGGGGGATGGTAATTGTTAGGGTGAGGGTATGGGTTAGGCTGAGGGTTATGGTTAGGGTGACGGTTAGGATTAGGGTTAGGGTTAGTGTTAGGGTTAGGTTTAGGGTCATGGTTGTGGTGAGGGTTAGGGTGAGGTTTAGGGTTAGGGTTAGGGTGAGGTTTAGGGTTTGGATTAGGGTTAGAGTTAGGGTTAGAGTGAGGGTGAGGTTTAGGGTTAGGGTTAGGGGTAGGGTGAGGGTTAGGTTGAGGGTTAGGTTTATGGTTACTGTTAGGGTTAGGTTTAGGAGAGAGTTAGGGAGAGGGTTAGGATTAGGGTTAGGTTTAGGGATAGGATTAGGGTTAGGGTGAGGGTGACAGTGGGGGTGAGGATTAGGGTTAGGGTGATGGTTCGGTTTAGGGTTAGTGTTATTCTTAGGGTTAGGGTTAGAGTTACGGTGAGTGTGAGGGTGTGGGTGAGGGTTAGGTTTAGGGTTAGGGTGGGGTTTAGGGTTAGTGTTAGCGTTAGGGTGAGGGTGAGGTTTAGGGTTAAATATAGGGTTAGGGGGATGGTTAGGGTGAGGGTTAAGTTTAGGGTAAATTTTAGGGTTAGGCTTAGGGTGAGGGTTAGATTGAGGAATAGGTTTAGGGTTAGTGTGTGGTTTAGGGTGAGGATGAGGGATATGGTTAGGGTGAGGGTGAGGGTTAGAATTAGGGTTAGGGTGAGGGCAAGGGTGAGGGTGAGGATTAGGTTTAGGGTTAGGTTATGGTGAGGTTTAGGATTAGGGTTAGGGTTAGTGTGAGCTTTAGTGTTAGGTTTAGGGTTAGTGTTAATTGAGGGTAAGTGGGTGAGGGTTAGGGTTAGGGTGAGGTTTATGGTTAAGGTGAGGGTTAGGGTTAGGTTTAGTGTGAGGGTTTTGTGTTGGTTAGGGTTAGGGTGCGGATTAGGGTGGGGGTCACGGTAAGTGTAAATGTGAGTTTTAGGCTGAGGGTGATGGTTACGGTAAGGGTGACGGTTAGGTTTAGGGTGAGGGTCAGTGTTAGGTTAGGGTGAAGGTGAGGGTTAGATTGAGGATTAGTGGTAGGGTTAGTGTGAGGTTTAGGGTGAAGATGAGGGTTAGGGTTAGGTTGAGGGCTAGGGTGAAGGTGAGGATTACTGTGAGCGTTAGTTTTAGCGTTAGGGTTAGTGTTAGGGTGAAGATAAGTGTTACGGTGAAGGTTAGGGTTAGGGTGAGGGATATGGTTAGAGTGAGGGTTAGTGTTAGGGTTAGGGGTAGGTGAGAGTTCGGGAGAGGTTTAGGAATAGGGTTAGGTTTAGGGATAGGATTAGGGTTAGGGTGTGGGTGAGTGTGTGTGTTAGGGTTAGGTTTAAGTTTAGACATAGGGTTTGGCTGAGGGTTAGGTTGAGGGTGCGGGTTAGGGTTAGGGTGAGGGTTAGGATGAGCGCTAGGGTTAGGATTAGGGTTAGGGTGAGGGTTAGGATTAAGGTGAGGGTTATGGTTAGGGTAAGGGCTAGGGTGAGGGTGAGATTTAGGGTTAGGGTGAGGTTTAGGGTAAGGGTTTGGGTTAGGGTGAGGGTGAGGTTTAGGGTTAGAGTTAGTGTTAGGGTGAGGCTGAAGGTGAGGGTTAGGGTTATCGTTAGGGTTAGGGTTAGTGTTAGGTTTAGGTTTAGGTTAGGGTGAGAGTTAAGGTGAGGGTTATGGTTCGGGTTAGGGTGAGGGTTAGGGTTAGGTTTAGGGTGAGGGCTAGTGTGAGGGTTAGGTTGAGGGTTAGGTTTAGGGATAGGGTTAGCTTTAGGATTTGGTTTAGGGTGAGAGTGAGTATGAGGTTTAGGGTTAGGGTTAGGGTTAGGCTTAGGGTTAGGTTGAGGATTAGGGTTAGGGTTTGGGTTAGGGTTAAGGTTAGGTTTAGTGTTAGTGTTAAGGTTAGGGTTAGGGTTAGGTTTACAGGTAGGGTTAGGGTTAGGGTTAGGGATAGGTTTAGGGTTAGGCTGAGGGTGAGGGTGGGGGTGAGGTTTAGGGTTAGGGTTAGGTTTAGGGTTAGGGTTATTTTTATTTTTATGGTTAGGGTTAAGTTTGCAGTGAGGGTGAGGCTCAGCGTGAGGGTTATGGTTAAGGATAGGGTTAGGGTTAGTGTTATTGTTAGGGATAGGGTTAGAGTTACGGTGAAGTTTAGGTTGAGGGTGAGGGTTAGGGTTAGGGTTAGGGTTAGGGTTAGGGTTAGGGTTAGGGTGAGTGTGAGGTTTAGGGTTAGAGTTAGGGTTTGTGGGAGGGTTAGAGTGAAGTTTAGGTTTAGGGTTAGTGTTAGGGTTAGGGTGAGGGTGAGGGTTAGTTTGAGATTTAGGGATAGGGTTAGTGTTAGGGTTAGGGTGAGGATGAGGGTTAGGTTGTGGTTTTGGGATAGTTTTAGGTTTAGGATTAGGGATAGGGTGAAAGTGAGTGTGAGGGTTAGGGTAAGGGTTAGGTTTAGTCTTAGGGTTAGGCTGAGGGTGAGGGTGGGGGTGAGGATTAGGGTTAAGGTGATGATTAGGGTTAGGGTTAGTGTTATTGTTAGGGTTATGGTTAGAGTTCCTTTGAGGGTGAGGATGCGGTTGAGGGTTAGTGTTATGGTTAGGGTGGGATTAAGGGTTAGGTTTAAAGGTAGGGTTAGGGTGAGGGTGAGCTTTAGGTTTAGATATAGGCTTAGGGTTAGGGTGAGGGTTAGGGTTAGGGTTTGGGTTAGGGTGAGGTTGAGGCTGAGAATTAGGGTTAGGTTTAGTGTTAGGGTTAGTGTTAGGTTTAGGGTGAGGGTTAGGGATAGGGTTACGGTGAGGTTTAGGGTTAGGTTAGGGTTAGGATTAGGCTTCGGGTTAGGCTGATGGTGAGGGTGGCGGTGAGGATTAGAGTTAAGATTAGGGTTAGGGTTAGGGTTATTGTTAGTGTTATGGTTAGGGTTATGTTTGCTGTGAGGTTGAGGCTGAGGGTTTGAGTTATTGTTAGGGTTATGGTTAGGCTTAGGGTTACTGTTATTCTTAGGGTTAGGGTTAGATTTACGGTGAGGTTGAGGGTGAGGGTGAGGGTTAGTGTTAGGTTTAGTTTTAGGGTGAGGTTTAGGGTTAGGTTTAGGTTTAGAGTTAGGGTGAGGATGATGTTTAGGGTTAGAGTTAGGGTTAAGTGGAAGCTTAGAGTGAGGTTTAGGGTTAGTGTTAGTGTTAGGTTTACGGTGAGGGTGAGGGTTAGGTTGAGGTTTAGGAATAAGGTTAGGTTTAGGATTAGGGTTAGTGTGAGGGATAGGTTGAGGGTGAGGTTTAGCATAGGGTTAGGGTGAGGTTTAGGGTTAGGGTTAGGGTTAGGGTGAGGGTGAGATTTAGAGGTAGGTTTAACTTGAGGCTGAGGTTGAGGGTTAGGGTTAGGGTAAGGGTGAGGTCTAGGATGAGGGTGAGGGTTATGGTTAGTGTTAGATTAAGGTTTAGGGTTAGGGTTATTGTTAGGTTGAGGGTTAGGTTGAGGATTAGGGTTACAGTGAGGGTGAGGGTTAGGGTTAGGGTGAGGGTTAGGGTTAGGGTGAGGGTTAGGGTTAGGATTAGGGTTAGGGTGAGGGTGAGTGTTAGGATTAGTGTTAGGGTTATGGTTATGTTTAGGGTTAGGATTAGTGTTATTGTTAGGGTTAGGGTTAGAGTTATCGTGATGGTTAATGTGAGGTTGAGGGTGAGGATTAGGGTTACCGTTAGGGTGAGGTTTAGTGTTATAGTTAGGATTAGGTTTAGGGTGAGGGTGAAGTTTAGCATTAGATTTAGGGTTAGTTGGAAGGTTAGGTTGAGGGTTAGTGTTAGTGTTAGGGTTAGGGTTAAGGGTAGGGTGAGGGTTAGGTTGAGGTTTAGGGTTATGGTTAGGGTTAGGGTTAGGATTAGGATTAGGGTGAGTGTGAGTGTGAGGGTTAGGGTTAATCTTAGGCTTAGGCTTAAGGTTAGCCTGAGGGTGAGGGTGGGGTTGAGGATTAGGCTTATGGTGATGGTTAGGGTTAGGGTTAGTGTGAGGGTTAGGATGAGGTTTAGGGTTAGGATTAGGGTTAAGGTAAAGGCTAGGGTGAGGGTGAGGGTTAGGGTAAGGTTTAGGCTTAGGCTTAGGTTTAGGCTGAGCGTGAGGGTGAGGGTGAGTGTTAGTGTTAGGGTGATGGTTAGGTTTACTCTTAGGGTGAGGGTTAGGATGGGATTTAGGGTTAGGGTGAGGGTTAGGGTGAGGATGATGGTAAGGGTAAAGGTGAGGTTTAGGCTGAGGGTGAGGTTTAAGATAAGGGTGAAGTTTAGTTTTAGGTTTAGGTTTAGGATAAGGGTTGGGGTAAGGGTTAGGGTGAGCTTTAGATTGAGGATTAGGTTTAAGGTTAGCGTGAGCTTTAGGGTGAGGATGAGGGTTAGGTTTAGGGTGAGAGTGAGGGTTAGAATTAGGGTTAGGGTGAGTGCTAGGGTTTGGGTGGGGATTAGGTTTAGGGTTAGGGTTAGGGTGAGCTTTAGAATTAGGGTGAGGGTTAAGGTTAGAGTGAGGGTTAGTGTTAGTGTTAGGGTTAGTGTTAGGGTGAGGGTAAGTGTTAGGGTGAGGTTTAGGGTTCGGATGAGGGTTATGTTTATGGTGAAGGTTAGGGTTAGGTTTAGGTTTTTTGTTAGGGTTAGGGTTAGTGTTACGGTTACTGTGAGGGTGTGGGTGAGGGTTAGGTTTAGGCTTAGGGTGAGGTTTAGTGTTAGGGTTAGAGTTAGTGTTAGCGTGAGGGTGAGGTTTAGGTGTAGAGCAAGGGTTAAGGTGAGGGTTAGGGTTAGGGTTATGGTTAGTGTGAGGGTTAGGGTGGGGGTGACGTTAAGGGTAAAGTTGAGGGTTAGGCTGAGGGTGAGGGTTACGTTAAGAGTGAGGGTTAGGGTTAGGGTGAAGATTAGTGTTAGGGTTAGGGTGAGGGTGAGGGTTAGATTGAGGATTAGTATTAGGGTTAGTGTGAGGTTTAGGGTGAGGATGAAGGTTAGGGTTACGGTTAGCCTTAGTGTTATTGTTAGTGTTAGTGTTAGTGTGAGGGTAAGTGTTAGGGTGAGGGTTAGGGTAAGGGCGAGTGTAATGGTTAGTGTGAGGGTTAGGGTTAGATTTAGGGATAGTGTGAGTGTGATATTTAGGGTTAGAATTAGAGTTAGTGTTAGGGTTAGGGTTAGGGTGAAGGTTAGGTATAGGGTTAGGGTTAGGCTTAGGCTTAGGCTTATGCTTAGGCCGAGCATGAGGGTGAGGGTTAGAGTTAGGGTTAGGGTGAGGGTTAGGGTTAGGGTGAGTGTTAGGATGACGTTTAGGGTTAGGGTGAGGCTAGGGTGAGGGTTAGGGTGAGCGTTAGGGTTAGGAAATGGGTTAGGTTTAGGATTAGGGTTAGGGTGATTGTGAGGGTTAGGGTTAGGGTTAGCCTGAGAGGTAGGGTGAGGTTTAGGGTGTGGGTTAGGTTTAGGGATTGGGTTAAGGTGAGGGTGAGGCTGAGCATTAGGCTTACTTTTAGGGTTAGGGTTAGGTTTAGCGTTAGAGTTAGGGTTAGGGTTAGGGTGAGGGTGAGGTTTAAGGTTAAATATAGGGTTAGGGCGACGGTTTGGGTAAGGGTTAGGCATAGGGTTAGTATTACGGTTAGGGTGAGGGTGTGGGTTAGGTTGTGATTTAGGGTTAGGGTTAAGTTTAGGGTTAGTTTGAGGGTTAGTGTTAATGTTGGGTTAGTGTTAGGGTGAGGGTAAGTGTTAGGGTGAGTGTTTGGGTTAGAGTGAGGGTTATGGTTAGGGTGAGGGTTAGGATTAGAGTTAGGGTTATTGTGAGGGTTAGGTTTAGGGTTACGGTTACTGTCAGGGTGAGGGTGAGGGTTAGGGTTAGGGTTAGGGTGAAGTTTAGTGTTTGGGTTAGAGTTAATGTGAGGGTTGGGTGAGGGTGAGGTTTAGTGATAGAGTTAGGTTTAGGGTGAGGGTTAGGTTGAGGTTTAGGGTTAGGGTGTTAGTTTTAGGTTTAGGGTGAGAATTAGGGGGATTGTTAGGGTTAGGGTTAGGGTTGGCGTTAGCGTTAGGGTGTGGTTGATGTTTAGTGTTAGAATTAGGGTTAGGGTGAGGCTGAGGGTGAGGGTTAGTTTTAGGGTTAGGGTTAGGGCGAGGGTTAGGGTGAGGTTTAGGGTGAGGGTTAGTGTTAAGGCTAGGATTAGGATTAGGATTAGGGTTAGGGTTAGGGTGAGTGTGAGGGTTAGGGTTAGATTTAGGGTTAACCTTAGGTTTAGGCTGAGAGTGAGGGTGAGGGTGAGGGTTAGGTTTAGGCTGAGAGTTAAGGTTAGGGTTACAGTGAGTTTTAGTTTTAGGGTTTGGGTTAGAGTTAGCATTAGGGTGAACATGAGATTTAGGGGTAGATTTAGGATTGGGGTTAGGGTTATTTTAGGGTTAGGTTTAGGGTTAGTTTTAGAGTTGGAGTTACAGTTAGGGTTAGGGTGAGCGTGAGGTTTACGATTAGAGTTAGGGTTAGTGTTAAGGTTAGGGTTAGGGTGAGGGTTAGGGTTAGGATTAGGCTTAAGCTTATGCTTAGGCTTAGGCTGAGCATGAGGGTGAGGGCTAGGGTGAGGGTTTTGGTGAGGGTTAGGTTTAGGCATACGGTTAGAGTTCGGATTAGGATTAGGGTGAGGGTGAGTGTGAGGTTAGGGTTAGGGTTAGGGTTAGGCTTAGGGATAGGGTTAGGTTTAAAATTAGGGTTAGGGTTAGGGTTATGGTGAGGGTTAAGTTTAGGGTTAGGGCTAGGCTTATTGTAAGGATTATGGTTAGGGTTAAGTTTGCAGTGAGGGTGAGGCTGAGGGTTAGGGTTAGGATTAGTATTATTGTTGGGGTTAGGTTTAGAGTTACAGTTAGGTTGAGTGTGAGGGTGTGGGTTAGGGTTAGGCTGACGTTTAGGTTGAGGTTTACGGCTAGGGTTAGGGGTAGGTTGAGGGTGAGGTTTAGGGTTAGAGTTAGGGTTAGGGGGATTGTTAGGGTGAGGTTTTGGGTTAGGGTTAGGTTTAGGATTAGGGTTAGGTTGAGGGTGAGTGTGAGGTTTAGCGTGAGCGTTAGGGTGAGGGTAAGTGTTAGGGTGAGGGTTAGGGTTAGGGTGAGGGTGAGAGTGACTTTAATGTTAGAGTTAGGGTTAGGGTGAGTGTTATTGTGAGGTTTAGGGTTATGGTTAGTGTTACGGTTAGGGTTAGGGTGAGAGTTAGGGGGAGGGTTAGGGTTAGGGTTAGGTTTAGTATTAGGGTTAAACTGAGGGTGAGGTTTAGGGTTAGAATTAGGGTTAGGGTTAGTCTGAGTTTGAGGGTGAAGGTTAGCGTTAGGTTTAGGGTTAGGATTAAGGTTAGGGACAGGGTGAGTGTGAGGGTTAGGATTAGGGTTAGGGTTAGCCTTAGGTTTTGGCTGAGGGTGAGGGTGAGTGTGAGGGTTAGGGATAGGCTTAGGATTAGGGTTAGGCTGAGCAAGAGGTTGAGGGTGAGGGTTAGGGTTAGGGTTAGGGTGAGATTTAGTGTTACTGTTAGGGTGGGGGTGATGGTAAGTGTAAAGTTGAGAGTTAGGCTGAGGGTGAGGGTTAAGTTAAGGGTCAGGGTTAATGTTAGGGTGAGGTTTAGGGTTAGGGTTTGGGTGAGGGTGAAGGTTAGATTGAGGATTAGTGTTAGGATTACTGTGAGGTTTAGGGTGAGGATGAGGCTTAAGGTTTAGGGTGAGGGCTAGGGAGAGTGTGAGGTTTAGGGTTAGTGGTAAGGTGAGGTTTAGGTTTTAGGTGATGACTAGGGTTAGTGTGAGGGTTAGTATTAGGGTTAGGGCTAGTGTTAAGGTGATGGTAAGTGTTAGGGTGAGTGTTAGGTTTAGGGTGAGGGTTATGGTTAGGGTGAAGGTTAGGGTAAGAGTTAGGGTTATTGTTAGCGTTAGGCTTAGGGTTATGGTTAATGTGAGGGTGAGGGTGAGGGTTAGGGTTATGTTTCGGATGAGGCTTAGGGATAGGGTTTGGGTTGGGGTTAGGGTCAGGTGAGGTTTAGCGTTAGAGTTAGGGTTAGGGTCAGGCTGAGGGTGAGGGTTAGGTTTAGAATTAATGTTAGGTTTAGGCTTAAGGTGAGGGTTAGTTTGAGGGTGAGGGTTAGGGTTAGGGTTAGGATTAGGATTAGGATAAAGGTTAGGGTTAGGGTGAGTGTGAATGTTAGGGTTAGGGTACGGGTTAGGCTTAGGGTTAGGCTGAGGGTGAGCGTGAGGGTGAGGGTTTTGGTTAGGGTGAGGTTTAGGGTTAGGTTTAGGGTGAGTGTGATGGTTAGGGTTAGGGTTAGGGCTAGGCTTAACTTTAGGCTGAGGGTGAGGGTGAGGGTTAGGGTTAGTGCGAGGGTTAAGATTAGGGTTATGGGGAGGGATAAGTTGAGGGTTACGGTTAGGATTAGGGTTAGGGTGAGGACTATGGTGAGGGTTAGGGTTAGGGTGAAGTTTACAGTTAGGGTTAGGGATAGGGTTATGGTGAGGGTGAGGTTTAGGGTTTGAGTTAGTGTTAAGGTGAGGCTTAGGGTCAGGTTAGATTTAGGGTAAGGATTAGGATTAGGGTAAGGGATAGTGTGAGTGTGAGGTTTAGGGTAACATTTAGGGTTAGGCTTAGGTTTACGTTGAGGGTGAGGGTGAGGGTGAGGGTTAGGGTTAGGGTGAGGATTACGGTTAGGATTAGGGTGAGAGTTAGGGTTCAGGTTAAGTTTAGGTTTAGGGTGAGTGTTAAGGTTAGGGTTATGTTGAGCGTGAGAGTTAGGGTTAGGTTGAGGGTTAGGGTTCGGGTTAGGTTTAGGGTGAGGTTAGGGTTAGGATTAGTGTGAGGGTTAATGTTACGGTTAGGATTAGTGTTAGGGTCAGGGTAAGTGTTAGGGTAAGGCTTTGGGTTAGGGTGAGGGTTATGGTTATGGTGAGGGTTAGCATTAGGGTTAGGGTTATTGTTAGGGTTAGGTTTAGAGTTAAGGTTATGGTGAGGGTGAGGGTGATGTTTAAGGTTAGGGTTAGGGTGAGGTTTAGGGATTGGGTTAGGGTTAGAGTTAGGTTTAGTGTGAGGGTTAGGTTTAGATTTAGAGTTAGGGTTAGGGTGAGAGGTTGAGGTTTAGTGTTATGGTTAGTGTTAGTGTTAGTTTTAGGGTGAGAGTTATGGGGAGAGTTAGGGTTAGGGTTAGGGTTATTATTAGAGTTAGGGTGAGGGTGAGTGTGTGTGTTAGAGTTAGGTTTAGTGTTAGGGTTAGGGTTAGGGTGAGGGTTTGATTGAGCATTAGGTTTAAGGTTAGGGTTAGTGTGAGGTTTAGGGTGAGGATTAGGGCTAGGGTTAGGGAGATGGGGAGGGTTAGAATTAGGGTTAGTGTGAGGGCTAGGGAGAGGGTGAGGTTTAGAGTTAGGGTTTGGGTGAGGGTGAGGTTTAGGTGTAGAGTTAGGGTTAGGGTGAGGGTTGGAGTTAGGGTGAGGTTTAGGTGACGGTAAGGGTAAAGTTGAGGGTTAGACTGAGGGTGAGGGTTACGGTAAGTGTCAGGGTTACGGTTATGGTGAGGGTTAGGTTTAGGGTTAGGGTGAGGGTGAGGTTTAGATTGAGGATTAGTGTTAGGGTTAGTGTGAGGTTTAGGGTGAGGATAGGTGTTAGGGTTAGGGTGACGGCTAGGGTGAGGGTGAGGTTTAGGGTTAGTGTTAGAGTGAGGTTAAGGGTTAGGGTGATGTTTAGGTTTAGTTTGATTGTTAGTGTTAGCGCTAGGGTTAGTGTTAGGGTGAGGGTAAATGTTAGGGTGAGGGTTAGGTTTAGGTTGAGGGTTATGGTTACGGTGATGGTTAGGGTTAGGGTTTGCGTTATTGTTGGGGTTAGGGTTATGTTTACGGTTAGGGTGAGGGTGAGGGTGAGGGTTAGGGTTAGGGTTAGGATGAGGTTTAGGTTTAGGGTTAGGGTTAGACTGAGGGTTAGGGTTAGGGTGAGATTTAGGGTTAGAGTTAGGGTTAGTGTTAGGGTTAGGGTTAGGTTTAGGCTTAGGCTTAGGCTTAGGCTGAGCATGAGGGGGAGGGTTAGGGTTCGGGTTAGGGTGATGGTTAGGGTTAGGTTTAGTGTGAGGGTTAGGATGAGGTTTAGGGTTAGGATTAGGTTTAGGGTGAGATCTTGGGTGAGGGTGAGGATGAGTGTTAGGGTTAGGGATAGGGTTAGGTTTAGGATTTGTGGTAGGATAAGGGTGAGGGTGAGGGTTAGGCTAAGGGTTGTGGTTAGGCATAGGGTTAGGGTGAGGGTTAGGTTTAGGGTTTGGATTAGGGTGAGGGTGAGGCTGAGGATTAGGGTTAGTTTTAGTGTTTGGTTTAGGGTTAGTGTTAGTGTTAGTGTTAGGGTTAGGGTTAGGGTTACTGGGAGGGTTAGGGTTAGGGTTAGGGTTACGGTTAGGCTGAGTGTGAGAGTGGGGGTCAGGAATAGGGGTAGGGTTAAGGCTAGGGTTAGGGTTATTTTTAGTGTTATGGTTAGGGTTAAGTTTTCTGTGAAGGTGAGGCTGAGGGTGAGGGTTATGTTTAGGGATAGGTTTAGGGCTAGAGTTATTGTTAGGGATAGGGTAAGTGTTACGGTGTGGTTGAGGGTGAGGTTGAGGGTTAGTGTTAGGGTGTTTTAGAGTTAGGGTGAGGGTGAGGTTTAGGGTTAGAGTTAGGGTTTGGGGGAGGGTAAGGGTGAGATTTAGGGTTACGGTTAGTGTTTGGTTTAGGGTGAGGGTGAGTGTTAAGTTGAGATTAAGGGACAGGGTTAGGTTTAGGTTTAGGGTTAGGGTGAGCATGAGTTTGAGGCTGATGGTGAGGGTGGGGGTGAGGATTAGGGTTAGGGTGATGGTTAGGGTTAGACTTAGTGTTATTTTTAGGGTTAGGGTTAGAGTTATGGTGAGAGTGAGGGTGCGAGTCAGGGTTAGTGTTAGGGTTAGGGTGAGGTTTAGGGTTAAGGCTAGGGTTAGGGTTAGGTTGAGGGTGAGGTTCAGGGCTAGATATACGATTAGGGGAAGGTTAGGGTGAGGGTTAGGGTTAGGGTTTGTGTTAGGGTTAGGGTGAGGGTGAGGTTTAGGATTACGGTTAGGGTTAGGGTGAGGTTTAAGGTTAGGTTTAGGGTTAGGTTTAGAGTTGTGAGGGTGAGGGTGCGGGTGCGTATGAGGGTTAGGGTTAGGTTTCTAATAAGGCTTGTGGTTCGGCTTAGGGTTTGGCTGAGGGTGAGGGTGAGTTTGAGGGTTAGGGTTAGGGTGAGGGTTTCAGATAGGGTTATAGGGAGTGTTAGGATGAGGGTTAGGGTTAGGATTAGGGTTAGGGTGAGGGCTAGGGTGAAGGTGAGGTTAAGGGTTAGGGTTAGGGTGAGGTTTAGGGTTAGGGTTAGGGTTAGGTTTAGGATGAGGGTGATTTTTAGGGTTAGAGTTAGGGTTAAGGTGAGGCTGAGTGTGAGGGTTAGGGCTAGGGTTAGGTTTAGGATTAGGGTAAGGTTAGGGTGAGTGTGAGGGTTAGGGTTAGAGTTAGGCTTAGGTTTTCACTGAGGGTGAGGGTGAGGGTGAGGGTTAGGGTTAGGGTGAGGGTTAGGGTTAGGGTTAGGGTGAGAGTTAGTGTTCAGGTTAAGTTTAGGGTTAGGTTGAGGGTTAGGGTTAGTGTTAAGTTGAGCGTGAGGATTAGGGTTAGGTTGAGGGTTAGGTTTAGGGTTAGGGTTAGGGTGAGGTTTAGGGTTAGGGTTTGGGTGAGGCTTAGGATGAGGATTAGGGTTAGGATTAGGGTTAGGATGAGGGCTCGGTTGAGAATGAGGGTTAGTTTATTGTTAGTGTGAGGTTTAGGTTTAGGGTTAGGGTTAGGGTGAGGGTTAGGATGAGGGTTAGGGTTAGGGTAAGTGTGAGGGTTAGGGTAAGGGTGAGGGTTAGGTTTAGGATCAGGGTTAGTGTGAGGTTGAGGATTAGGATTAGGATTAGGGTTAGGGTTAGTGTTATTGTTAGGGTTAGGGTTAGGTTTAAGTTTAAGGTGAGAGTGAGGGTTAGGGTTAGGATTAGGGTGAGGTTTTTAGTGTTATGCTTGGGGTTAAAGTTAGGGTTAGGGTGAGGTTAGTGTTTGGGTTAGTGTGAGGGTTAGTGTTAGGGTTACGGTATGGGTTACGATGAGGGTTGTGCTTACAGTTAGGGTTAGGATTAGGGTTAGGGTTATTGTTATGGTTAGGTTTACGGTTACGGTTAGGGTGAGGGTGAGTGTGAGGGTTAGGCTTAGGGTTAGGGTTAGGCTTAGGGTTAGGGTTAGGATTAGGGTTAGGGTTAGGGTGAGGTTTAGGGTTTGGGTTACTTTAGAGTTAGGTTTAGGGTGAGGGTGAGGTTTAGGGTTAGATTTAGGGTTAGGGTGAGGGTTAGGGTGGGGGTTAGGGTGAGAGTTAGGATTAGGGTTAGGGTTAAGGTGGGGGTGATCATAAGGGTAAAGGTGAGGGTTAGGCCTATGGTGAGGGTTACGGTAAGGGTGAGGGTAAGGGCTAGGTTAGGGTTAGGGTTAGGGTTAGGCTGAGGCTGAGTGTTAGATTGAGGATTAGTGTTAGGGTTAGTGTGAGATTTAAGGTGAGGGTGAGGGTTAGGGTTAGGGTTAGGGCTAGGGTGAATGTGAGGATTAGGGTTAGTGATAGGGTGAGGTTAGGGTTAAGGTGAGGGTTATGGTTATGTTTAGGGTGAGTGTTTGTTTTAGGGTTAGGTTTAGGGTTAGGCTTAGGGTTAGTCTGAGGGTGAGGTTGAGGGTGAGTGTTAGGGTTAGGGTGAGTGTTAGGGTAAGGGTTAGAAGGGGGGTTACAATGAGGGTTAGGGTTAGGATTAGGTTTAGGATAAGGGCTAGGGTGAGGGTAACGTTTAGAGATAGGGTTCGGTTGAGGTTTAGGGTTAGGGTTAGGGTAAGGGTTATGGTGAGTGTGAGATTTAGGGTGAGGGTTAGAGTTAGGGTTAGGGTGAGGCTGAGGGTGAAGGTTAGGTTTAGGCTTAGTGTTAGGGTTACCGTTGAGGTTAGGGTGAGGGTTAAGGTGAGATTGAGGGTTAGTGTTAGGGTTAGGATTAATATTAGGGTTAGGTTTAGGGTTAGTGTTAGGATAAAGTTTAGAGTTAGGTATAGGCTTAGGGTTAGACTGAGGGTGAGGGTGAAGTGGAGGTTTAGGTTTAGGGTGAGGGTTAGAATTAGGGTTATGGGGAGGGTTAGGATGAGGGTTAGGGTTAGGATTAGGGCTAGGTTGAGCGCTAGGGTGAGGGTGAGGTTTAGGGTGAGGTTTAGGGTTAGGGTTAGGGTGAGGGTTAGGATGAGGGTTAGGTTTAGGGTTAGGGTTAGGGTGAGGGTTAGTATGAGGGTTAGGTTTAGGATTAGGGTTAGGGTGAGGGCTAGGGTGAAGGTGAGGGTTAGGGTAAACGTTGGGCTTAGGCTTAGGTTTAGGCTGAGCATACAGTTTAGGGTGAGGGTTAGCTTTAGGGTTAGGATGAGGTTTAGTGTTAGGGTTAGGGATAGAGTTCGGGTTAGGGTGAGGGTGCGGTTTAGGGTTAGAGTTAGGGTTAGGTTTAGGGTGAGGGTTACGGTGGGGGTGACAGTAAGGGTAAAGTTGAAGATTAGGCTGAGGGTAAGGGTTACAGTAAGGGTGAGGGTTAGGGTTAGGGTGAGGGTTAGGGTTAGGGTTAGGGTGAGGATGAGGTTTAGATTGAGGATTAGTGTTAGGGTTAGTGTGCGGTTTAGGGTGAGGATGAGGGTTAGGGTTAGGGTGAGGTTAGGGTGAGTGTGAGGGTTAGGGTTAGTGTTAGGTTGATGTTTAGGGTTAGGGTGATAAGGTTAGTGTTAGGGTGAGGTTGAGGGTTATGGTTAGTGTTAGGATTAATGTTAGGGTTAGGCTTAAGGTATGGGATAAGGTGAGGGTGAGAGTCAGGCTTAGGGTTTGATTAGGATTAGGGTTAGGTTGATTGTTAGGCTTAGGGTTAGGGATAGGGATAGGCTTAGGTTTAGGCTGAGGGTGAGGGTGAGGGTGAGGGTTAAGTTTAGGGTGAGGGATAGTGTTAGGTTTAGGGTGAGAGTTAGGTTTTGGGTTAAGTTTAGGGTTAGGGTGAGGGTTAGGGTAGGGGTTATAGTGAGGGTGAGTGTTAGGGTTAGGTTGAGTGTTAGGGTTAGGGTTAGGGTTAGGGTGAGGGTGAGTTTGAGGGTTAGGTTTATTTTTAGGGTGAGGGTTAGGATGAGTGTTAGGGATAAGATTAGAGTTAGGGTGAGGGCTAGCGTGAGGGTGAGGTTTAGGGTTAAGTTTAGGGTGAGTTTAGGGTTAGGGTAAGGGTGAGGGTGAGGTTTAGGGTTAGAGATAAGGTTAGGGTGAGGCTGCGGGTGAGGGTTGGGTTAGGGTTAGGGTTAGGTTGAGGGTGAGTGTTAGGATTAGGTTTAGGGTAAGGGTTAGGGTTAGGATTAGTGTTATTGTTAGGGTTAGGGTTAGAGTTAAGGTGAGGTTGAGGGTGAGGGTGACGGTGAGGGTTAGGTTTAGTGTTAGGGTGAGGTTTAGGGTTTGGGTTAGTGTTATGGTGAGGGTTAGGGTTACGGTAAGGGTCTGGGTTAGGGTTAGGGTGAGGTTTAGGCTTAGGATTAGGGTTAATGTGAGAGTGAGTGTTAGGATTAGGGTTAGGGTTAGGGATGTTGTTAGGGTTAGGGTTACGGTTACAGTGAGGTTGAGGGTTAGGGTTAGAGTTAGGGTGAGGTTTTTAGTGTTAGTGTTAGGGTTAGAGATAGGGTTAGGGTGAGGGTGAGGTTTAGGGGTAGAGTTAGGTTTAGGGTGAAGATTAGGGTGAGGGTTAGGGTTAGGGTGAGGGTTAAGGTGGGGGTGACGGTAAGGGTAAAGTTTAGGGTTAGGCCTAAGGTGAGGGTTACGGTAGGTGAGGGTTAGGTTTAGGGTGAGGGTTAGGGTTAGGGTGAGGGTGAGGATGAGGGTTAAATTGAGGATTAGTGTTAGGGTTAGTGTGATGTTTAGGGTGAGGATGAGGGTAAGGGTTAGTGTGAGGGCTAGGGTGAGGTTGAGGATTAGGTTTGGTGTTAGGGTGACGTTAGATTTAGGGTGAGGGTTATGGTTAGTATTAGGGTTAGGGTTAAGGTTAGGGTAGGGTTATGGTTAGGGTTAGGGTTACGGTTATTGTTAGGGTTAGGGTTAGGATGAGGTTTAGGTTTAGGATTAGAGTTAGGGTTAGTGTGAGTGTGAGGTTTAGGGTTAGAGTTAGGGTTAGTGTTAGGGTTAGGGTTAGGGTGAGCGTTAGGGTTAGGCTTAGGCTTAGGCTTTGGCTCAGGCTTAGCCCCAGCATATGGGTGAGTGTTAGGGTTCGGGTTAGGGTGAGGGTTAAGGTTAGGGTTAGGGTGAGGATTAGGATGAGGTTTAGGGTTAGGATTAGGGTTAGGCTGAGGGCTAGGGTGAGGGTTTGGCTGAGGGTTAGGGTTAGTGATAGGGTTAGGTTCAGGATTAGGTTTAGGGTGAGGGTGAATGTGAGGGTTAGAATTAGGGTTAGGTTTAGGCTTAGGGTTAGGGTGAAGGTTGGGGTTAGGGTTTTGTTAGGGTGAGGGTGAGGCTGAGGATTAGGGTTAGGTTGAGGGTTAGGTTTAGGTTTAGGGTTAGTGTTAGTGTTAGGGTTAGGGTTACAGTGAGGGTTAGGGTTAGGTTTAGAGTTATTGTTAGGGTTAATGTTAAGTTTACAATTACAATGAGGGTGAGGGTGAGGATAAGCGTTAGCATTATGGTGAGATTTAGTGTTAGGATTAGGGTTAGAGTTAGGGTTAGGGTGAGGATGAGGTTTAGGGGAGAGTCAGGGTTAGGGTGAGGGTTAGGTTGAGGGTTAGGGTTAGGGTGAGGGTTAGGGTGGGAGTGACGGTACGGGTAAATGTGAGGGTTAGGCTGAGTTTGTGGGTTATCGTAATGGTGAGGGTTAGGGTTAGGGTTAGAATTAGGGTTAGGGGTAGGATGAGGGTGAGGGTTAGATTGAGTATTAGTGTTAGGGTTAGTGTGAGGTTTAGGGTGAGGATGAGTGTTAGGGTTAGGCTGAGGGCTAGGGTGAGGGTGAGGGTTAGGGTTAGGGTTGAGGTGAGGTTTAGGGTTAGGGTGATGGTTAGGGTTAGTGTGAGGGTTAGTGTTAGGGTTAGTGTGAGTGTTCGGTTGAGGGTAAATGTTAGGGTGAGGTTTGAGATAAGGGTTAGTTTTAGAGTTAAGGTTACTGTTATTGTTAGTGTTAGGTTTAGGGTTATGGTTAAGGTGAGGGTGAGGGTTAGATTTAGTGTTAGGATGAGGTTTAGGTTTAGGGTTAGGGTTAGAGTTAGGGTTAGGGTGAGAGTGAGGTTTATGGTTAGAGTTAGGGTTAGTGTAAGGGTTAGGGTTAGGGTGAGGGTTAGGTTTAGGGCTAGGCTTAGGCTTAGGCTTAGGCTTAGGCCGAGCATTAGGGTGAGGGTTAGGGTTAGGTTTAGGGTGAGGGTTAGGGTTAGGGTTAGGGTGAGGGTTAGGATGAGGTTTAGGGTGAGGGTTAGGGTTAGGTTTAGGGTGAGGGTTAGGGTTAGGGTTAGGATGAGGGTTAGGATGAGGTTTAATTTTAGGATTAGGGTTAGGTTGAAGGCTAGGGTGAGGCTTATGGTGAGGGTTTGGGTAATTTTAGGGTTATGTTTAGGATTAGGTTTAGGGTGAGGGTGAGTGTGAGGGTTAGGGTTAGGGTTAGGTTTAGGGTTACAGTGAGGGTTAGGATTAGTGGTAGGTTTAGGCTTAGGGTTAGGCTGAGGGTGAGGGTGGGGGTGAGGATTAGGGTTAGGGTTAGGGTTTGTGTTATTGTTAGTATTAGTGTTAGAGCTACAGAGAGGGTGAGGGTGCGGGAGAGGGATAGGTTTAGGGTTAAGGTGGGGTTTAGGGTTAGGGTTAGGTTTATGGTGAGGGTGAGGTTTAGGGTTAGATATAGGGTTAGGGGGAGGGTTAGGGTGAGCGTTATGGTGAGGCTTAGTGTTAGGGTTAGGGTGAGGGTGAGGCTTAGGTTGAGGTTTAGGGTTAGGGTTAGGTTTAGGGTGAGGGTTTGTGTTAAGGTTAGGGTTAGTGTTTGAGTGAGGGTAAGTGTTAGGGTGAGGGTTTGTGTTAGAGTCAGTGTTATGGTTTTGGTGAGGTTTAGTGTTAGGTTGTTAGGTTTAGGGGTAGAGTTACGGTGAGAGTGAGGCTTAGGGTCAGAGTGAGGCTGAGGGTGAGGGTTAGGGCCACGGTTATTTTTAGGGTTACGGTTAAGGTGATGGTTAGGGTGAGGGTTAGGGTTAGGATTAGGAATAGGCTTAGGGTTAGGGTGAGTGTGAGGTTTAGGGTTAGGCTTAATGTTAGGCTGAGGGTGAGGGTGAGGGTGAGGGTTAGGGTTAGGGTGAGTTTTAGGGTTAGGGTTAGGGTGAGAGTTAGAGTTCCGGTTCAGTTTAGGGTTAGGGTGAGGGTTAGGGTATGGGTTAAGGTGAGGTTGAGGGTTAGGGATAGGTTGAGCATTAGGGTTAGGTTAGGGTTAGCGTGAAGGTGAGTGTGAGGCTTAGGGTTAGTGTTAGGGTGAGATTGAGGGTGAGGGTTCGGGTTATTGTTTGGGTGAGGGTTAGGATGAGTGTTAGGGTTAGGATTAGGGATAGAGTGATGGCTAGCATGAGGGTTAGGTTTAGGGTTAAGGTTACGGTGAGGTTTAGCGTTAGGGTAAGGGTTAGGGTTAGTGTGAGGGAGAGCTTTAGGGTTAGAGTTAGGGTTAGGGTGAGGCTGAGGGTGAGGGTTGGGTTAGGGTTAGGGATGGGTTGAGGGTGAGTGTTAGGATTAGGGTTAGGTTTAATGTTAGTGTTAGGGTTAGGGTTAGGTTTAGGCTTAGGGTTAGGCTTCGGCCGAGGATGAGGGGGATGGTTAGTGTTAGGGTTAGAGTGAGGTTTAGGATGAGGTTTAGGGTTAGGATTGCGTTTAGGGTGAGGGTTAGGGTGAGGGTTAGGGTTAGGGATAGGATTAGGTTTAGGATTTCGGGTAGGGTGAGTGTGAGTGTGAGGGTTAGGCTAAGGGTTAGGGTTAGGCTTAGGGTTATGGTGAGGGGTAAGGTTAAGGTTTGGGTTAGGGTGAGGGTGAGACTGAGGCTGAGGATTAGGTTTAGGTTTAAGGTTAGGTTTAAGGTTTGTTTTAGGGTTAGGGTTAGGGTTAGGGTTACCGTTAGGGTTAAAAGGAGGGTTAGGGTTAGGGTTAGGCTGAGGGTGAGGTTGTGGGTGAGGATTAGGTTTAGGGTTAAGTTTAGGGTTAGTCTTATTGCTAGTGTTATGTTTAGGGTTAAGTTTTCAGTGAGGGTGAGTCTGAGGGTGAGGGTTATGTTTAGGGATAGGGTTAGGGTTAGTGTTGTTAGGGACAGGGTTAGAGTTAGGGTGAGTTAGAGTGTGAGGGTGAGAGTTAGGGTTAGGGTGAGTTTTAGGGTTAGGGTGAGGGTGAGGTTTAGCGTAAGAGTTAGGGTTTGGGGGAGGGTCTGGGGGAGGTTTAGGGTTTGGGTTAGTGTTAGGGTTAGGGTGAGGGTGAGGGTTAAGTTGAGGTTTAGGGATAGGGTTAGGTTTAAGATTAGGGTTAGGGTGAGCATGAGTGTGAGGGTTAGGGTGAGGGTGAGGCTTAGGCTTAGGGTTAGGCTGATGGTGAGGGTGGGGGTGAGGATTAGGGTAAGGGTGATGGTTAGGGTTACACTTAGTTTTATTTTTGGAGTTAGCGTTAGAGTTATGGTGAGGGTGAGGGTGCGGGTGAGGGTTAGTGTTAGGGTTAGGGTGGGGTTTAGGGTTAGGGTTAGGGTTAGGGTTAGGTGGAGGGTGAAGTTTAGGGTTAGATACATGGTTAGGGGGAGGGTTAGGTTGAGGGTTAGGGTTAGAGTTTGTGTTAGGGTTAGGTTGAGGGTGAGAGGGTTAGTGTTAGGGTTAGGGTGGGGTTTAGGGTTAGGGTTAGGGTTAGGGTTAGGTGGAGGGTGAAGTTTAGGGTTAGATACATGGTTAGGGGGAGGGTTAGGTTGAGGGTTAGGGTTAGGGTTTGTGTTAGGGTTAGGTTGAGGGTGAGGATTAGGGTTAGGGTTAGGGCTAGGGTGAGGTTTAGGGTTAGGGTTAGGGTTTGGTTTAGAGTTATGGTGAGGGTGAGGGTGCGGGTGAGTGTGAGAGTTAAGGTTACGTTTCAGGTAAGGCTTGTGGTTAGGCTTAGGTTTAGGCTGAGGGTGAGGGTGAGTGTGAGGGTTAGGGTTAGGGTGAGGGTTTCAGATAGGGTTATAGGGAGGGTTAGGATGAGGGTTAATGTTAGGAGTAGGGTTAGGGTGAGGGCTATGGTGAGGGTTAGGTTTAGGGTTATGGTTAGGGTGAGCTTTAGGTTTAGGGTTAGGATTAGTCTTAGGGTGAGAGTGTGATTTAGGGTTAGATTTAGGATTAAGGTGAGGCAGAGGTTGAGGTTTAGGGTTAGGGTTAGGATTATGATTAGGGTAAGGGTAAGGTAAGTGTGAGGGTTAGGGTTAGGGTGAGGGTTAAGGTTAGGGTTAAGGTGAAAGTTAGGGTTCAGGTAAAGTTTAGGGTTAGGGTGATGGTTAGAGTTAGTGTTAAGTTGAGCGTGAGGATTAGGGTTAGGTTGAGGGTTAGGTTTAGGGTTAGGTTTAGGGTGAGGTTTAGGGTTAGGGTTCGGGTGAGGGTTAGGATGAGAAGTAGGGTTAGGATTAGGGTTAGGATGAGGTCTAGGTTGAGGGTGAGGGTTAGGTTTAATGTTAGTGTGACTTTTAGTGTTAGGGTTAGGGTTAGGGTGAGGGTTACGATGAGGTTTAGGGTTAGAGTAAGTGTGAGCGTTAGGGTTAGGTTGAGTGTTAGGTTTAGGATTAGGGTTAGTGTGAGTTTGTGGATTAGGATTATGGTTAGGTTTAGGGTTATTGTTAGGGATAGGGTTAGGGTTACGATTATGGTGAGGTTGAGGTTTAGGGTTAGGGTTAAGGTGAGGTTTTTAGTGTTACGGTTAGGTTTAGAGTTAGGGTTAGCTTGAGGTTAGGGTTACTGTGAGGGTTAGTGTTAGGGTTAAGTTTTGGGTTACGGTGAGGTTTATGGTTAGAGTTAGGGTTAGGATTAGGGTTAGGGTTATTGTTGTGGTTAGGTTTAGGGTTACGGTTAGGGTGAGGGTGAGTGTGAGGGTTAGGCTTAATGTTAGGTTTAGGCCTAGGGTTAGGGTTAGGGTTAGGATTAGGGTTGGGGTTAGGGTGAGGTTTAAGTTTTGGTTTACTTTATAGTTAGGTTTAGGGTGAGGGTGGGATTTAGGGTTAGAGTTAGGGTTAGGGTGAGGGTTAGGGTGGGGGTTAGGGTTAGGGTTCGGATTAGGCTGAGGTTTAGACTGAGGATTAGTGTTAGGGTTAGTGTGAGATTTAGGGTGAGGGTGAGGGTTAGGGTTAGGGTGAGGGTGAGGATTAGGGTTAGTGTTAGGATTAGGCTGAGGGTGAGGTTGAGGGTAAGGGTTAGGGTTAGGGTGAGTGTTAGGGTTAGGGTTAGGGGGAGGGTTAGGTTGAGGGTAGGGTTAGGATTAGGGTTAGTGTAAGGGCTAGGGTAAGGGTAGGTTTAGAGTTAGGGTTAGGGTCAGGTTTAGGGTTAGGGTTAAGCTAAGGGTTATGGTGAGGGTGAGGTTTAGGGTTAGAGTAAGTTTAGGGTGAGGCTGAAGGTGAGGGTTAGGGTTAGGCTTAGTGTTAGGGTTAGGGTTCTGGTGAGGTTTAAGGTGAGATTGAGGGTTAAGGTTAGGGTTAGTTTTAGGCTTAGGATTAGGCTGAGTGTGAGGGTGAAGCTGAGTGTTACGGTTAGGGTGAGGGTTAGGGTTAGGGTTATGGGGAGGGTTAGTATGAGGGTTAGGGTTAGGATTAGGGCTAGGGTGAGGGCTAGGGTGAGGGTGAGGTTTAGGGTTAGGTTTAGGTTGAGGTTTAGTGTTAGGGATAGAGTGAGGGTTAGGAAGAGGGTTAGGTTTAGGATTAGGGTTAGCATGAGGGCTAGGGTGAGGTTGATGGTTAGGGTAAGGGTTAGGCTTAGGCTTAGGTTTAGGCTGAGCATGTGGTTGAGGGTGAGGATTAGCTTTAGGTTTTGTTGAGGATTAGTGTTAGGGTTAGGGATAGAGTTCGGGTTAGGGTGAGGGTGAGGTTTAGGGGTAGAGTTGGGGTTAGGATGAGGGTTAGGTTTAGGGTGAGGGTTAGGGTGGGGGTGACGCTAAGCATAAATGTGAAGTTTAGGCTGAGGGTGAGGGTTACGGTAAGGGTGAGTGTTAGGGTTAGGGTGAGGGTTAGGGTTAGGATTGGGGTGAGAGTTTGGGTTCCGCTTAAGTTTAGGGTGAGATTGAGGGTTAGGGTTAAGTTGAGGGTTAGGATTAGGGATAGTGTGATGGTTAGAGTTAGGGTTAGGGTTAGGGTTAGGATGAGGTTTAGAGTTAGGATTAAGGTTAGGGTGAGGACTAGGATGAGGTTGAGGGTTAGTGTTATGGTTATGGTGATGGTTTGGATGAGGGTTAGGGTTACAGTGAGGGTAAGGATTAGGGTTAGGTTGAGCGTTAGCATTAGGATTAGGGTTAGGTTGAGGTTGAGTTTTAGGATTAGGGTTAGGTTTAGGTTTAGGATTAGTGTTATTGTTAGGTTTAGGTTTAGATTTATGGTAAGGTGAGGGTGAGGGTGAGGGTGAGGGTGAGGGTGAAGGTTAGGGTTAGGGTTAAGGTGAGGTTTATGGTTAGGGTTAAGATTAAGGTTAGGGTGAGGGTGAGGTTTAGGGTTAGATTTTGGGTTAGGGAGAGTGTTAGTTCGAGGGTTAGGGTTAGGGTTAGGGTTAGGGTTAAGGGTAAGTTGATGGTTATGTTGAGGTTTTGGGTTAGGATTAGGGTTAGGGTTAGGATTAGGGTTAGGGTGAGGGTGAGTGTGAGGGTTAGGGTTAGGCTTAGGCTTAGTCTTAGGGTTAGGCTGAGATTGAGGTTGAGGCTGAGGGTTTCAGTTAGGGTGATGGTTAGGTTTACGGTTAGGGTGAGGGATTGTATGAGGTTTAGGGTTAGGGTGTGGGTTAGGGTGATTATGATGGTAAGGGTAAAGGAGATGTTTTGGCTGAGCGTGAGTGTTAAGATAAGGGTGAGGGTTAGGGTTATTTTTCAGGTTAGGGTAAGGGTTAGTGTTAGGGTTAGGGTGAGGGTTAGATTGAGGATTCAGTTTGGGGTTAGTGTGAGGTTTAGGGTGAGGATGAGGGTTAGGGTTAGGGTGAGGGTGAGGGATAGAATTAGGGTTAGGGTGAGGGCTAAGTGAGGGTGAGGTTTAGGTTTAGGGTTAGGGTGAGGGCTAGGGTAAATGTTAGGGTGAGGTTTAATGTTAGGGATAGTGTTAGGTTTAGGATTAGGTTTAGGGTGAGGGTGAGTGTGAGGGTTAGGGTTAGGGTTAGGATTAGGCTTAGGGTTAGGGTGCGGACTAGGGGTAGGGTTAGTGTTTGGGTTAGGGTGAGGGTTAGGGTTAGGGATAGGGTTAGGCTTTGGGTTAAGCTGAGGGTGAGGGTGGGGTTTGGTTTAGGTTATTGTTAGTGTTATGGTTAGGGTTAAGTTTGCAGTGAGGGTGAGGGTTATGGTTAGGGGCAGGGTTTGGGTTAATGTTATTATTAGGGTTAGGGTTAGAATTACAGTGAGGTTGAGGGTGAGGGTGAGGGTTAGGGTTAGGGTGAGGTTTAGGTTGAGGTTTAGGTTTAGGGTTAGGTTTATTGTTAGGGTGAGGGTGAGGTTTAGGGTTTGATATAGGGTTAGGGGAGGGTTAGGGTGAGGGTTAGGGTTAGGGTTAATGTTAGGCTTAGGGTGAGGGTGAGGGTTAGGTTGAGGTTAATGGTTAGGGTTAATGTGAGTGTTAGTATTAGGTTTAGGGTTAGTGTTAGGGTTAGGGTAATTGTTAGGGTGAGCGTTTGGGTTAGGGTGAGGGTTATGTTTAGGGTGAGGGTTAGGGGTCGGGTTAGGGTTATTTTTAGGGTTAGGGTTAGGGTTACGGTTACAGTGAGGGTGAGAGTGAGGGTTAGGTTTAGGATGAGGTTTAGTGTTATGTTAGGGTTAGAATTAGGGTTAGGGTGAGACTGAGGTTTATATTTACAGTTAGGCTTAGTGTTAGTTTTAGGTTTAGGGTGAGGGTTAGGGTTAGGCTTAGGCTTCGGCTTAGGTTTAGGTCGAGCATGAGGTTGAGGGTGAGGGTTAGGATGAGGTTTAGGGTTAGGATTAGTGTTAGGGTTAGGTCTAGGGTGAGGGTTAGTTTGAGGGTTAGGGTTAGGGATAGCGTCAGGTTTAGGATTAAGGTTAGGGTGAGGTTGAGTGTGAGGGTTAGGGTTAGGGTTAGGATTAGGCTTAGGGTTAGGGTGAGGGTTAAGATTAGGGTTTGTGTTATGGTGAGGGTGAGGCTGAGAATTAGGGTTTGGATTAGGGTTAGATTTAGGGTAAGGTTTAGGGTTAGGGTTAGGGTTCTGGTGCGGGTTTGGGTTAGGGTTAGGGTTAGGCTTAGGTTTAGGCTGAGGGTGAGGGTGGGGGTGAGGGTGAGGGTTAGGGTTAGTGTTAGGGTGAGGGTTAGGATGAGAGTTAGGGTTAGGATTAGGGTGAGGGTGAGGTTTAGGGTTAGGGTGAGGTTTAGGGTTAGGGTTAGGGTTATGGTGAGGGTGAGGTTTAGGATTAGAGTTAGGTCTCAGGTGAGGCTGAGGGTGAGGGTTAGGGTTAGGGTTAGTGTTAGATTTAGGGTTAGGGTGAGGGTTAATGTGAGGGTGAGGGTTAGGCTTAGGGTTAAGAGTAGGATTAGGGTAAAGGTTAGGGTGAGTGTAAGGGTTAGGGTGAGTGTGTGGGTTAACTTTAGGGTCAGGCTTTGGCTTAGGTTTAGGCTGAGGGTGAGGGTTTAGGGTGAGTGTTAGGGTTAGGGTTAGGGTGAGGGTTAGGCTGAGAGTGAGGGTTAAGCTCAGGTTTAGGATTAGGATTAGGTTAAGGTTTAGGGTGAGTGTTAGGGTTAGGGTTAGGGGTATGCTTCAGCTTAGGGTTAGGCTGAGGGTGAGGGTGAGGGTGAGGGTTAGGGTTGGGGTGAGGGTTAGGGTTAGGATTAGGGTGAGTGTTTGTGTTCGCTTTAAGTTTAGGGTTAGGGTGAGTGTTAGGGTTAGGTTGAGGGTTAGGGTTAGGGATAGTGTGATGGTTAGGGTGAAGGTTAGGGTTAGGTTTATGGTTAGGATTAGGGCTAGGGTGAGATTGAGGGTTAGGTTAGTGTTAGGGTGAGGTTTATGGTTAGCGTTAGGGTTAGGGTGAGGGTTTGGATGAGAGGATTACAGTGAGGGTGAAGGTTAGGGTTAGTTTGAGGGTTAGGGTTAGGATTAGGGTTAGGGTGAGGGTGAGTGTGAGGGTTAGGGTTAGGCTTAGGCTTAGGATTAGGGTTAGGCTGAGGGTGAGGGTGAGGGTGGGGGTGAGGATTAGGGTTAGGGTGATGGTTAGGTTTAGGGTTAGGGTGAGGGTTAGAATGAGGGTTAGGATTAGGATTAGGGTTAGGGTTAGGGTGAGGATTAGGGTAAGGCTTAGGCTTAGGGTTAGGCTGAGCTTGAGGTTGAGGGTGAGGGTTTTGGTTAGGGTGAGGGTTAGTATGAGGTTTAGGGTTAGGGTGTGGGTTAGGGCGAGGGTTTGGATGAGGGTTAGCGTTACAATGAGTTTGAGGATTAGGGTTAGGTATAGGGTTAGGGTTAGGGTTAAGGTTAGGGTGAGGGTGAGTGTTAGGATTAGGGTTAGGCTTAGTTTTAGGGTTAGGTTTAGGGTTAGGTTTAGTGTTATTGTTAGGGTTAGGGTTAGATTAATGGTAAGGGTGTGGGTGAGGGTGAGGGTGAAGTTTAGGGTTAGAGTTAGGGTGAGGTTTATGGTTAGTGTTAGGATTACGGTTAGGGTGAGGGTGAGGTTTAGGGTTAGGATTAAGGTGAGAGTTTGGGTTCAGCTTAAGTTTATGGTTAGGGTGAGGGTTAGGTTTAGGTTGAGGATTAGGTTTAGGGATAGTGTGATGGTTAGAGTGAGAGTTAGGATTAGGGTTAGGATGAGGATTAGAGTTAGGATTAAGGTTAGGGTGAGGACTAGGGTGAGGTTGATGGTTAGTGTTAGGGTTAGGGTGAGGGTTTGGATGAGGGTTAGGGTTACAGTGAGGGTGAGGATTAGGGTTAGGGTGAGGGTTAGCGTTAGGATTAGGGTTAGGTTGAGGGTGAGTGTTAGGATTAGGTTTAGGCTTAGGGTTAGGTTTCAGTTTAGGGTTAGCATTACTGTTATTGTTAGGGTTAGGGTTAGATTTTTGGTAAGGTGAGGGTGAGGGTGAGGGTGAAGGTTAGGGTTAGGGTTAGGGTGAGGTTTATGGTTAGGGTTAGGATTAGGGTTAGGGTGAGGGTGAGGTTTAGGGTTAGATTTTGGTTTAGGGGGAGTGTTAGTTCAAGGGTTAGGGTTAGGGTTAGGGTTAAGGGTAGGTTGATGGTTATGTTGAGGTTTTGGGTTAGGATTAGGGTTAGGGTTAGGATTAGGGTGTGGGTTAGGGTGATTATGATGGTAAGGGTAAAGGAGAGGTTTTGGCTGAGGGTGAGTGTTAAGATATGGGTGAGGGTTAGGGTTATTTTTCGGGTTAGGGTAAAGGTTAGTGTTAGGGTTAGGGTGAGGCTAAGATTGAGGATTCGGTTTAGGGTTAGTGTGAGGTTTAGGGTGAGGATGAGGGTTAGGGTTAGGGTGAGGGTGAGGGATAGAATTAGGGTTAGGGTGAGGGCTAGGGTGAGGATGAGGTTTAGGTTTCGGGTTAGGGTGAGGGCAAGGCTGAGTGTTAGGTTGAGGTTTAGTGTTAAGGATAGGGTTAGGTTTAGGATTAGGGTTAGGGTGAGGGTGAGTGTGAGGGTTTGGGTTAGGGTTAGGATTAGGCTTAGGGTTAGGGTCAGGATTAGTGTTAGGGGTTGGGTCAGGGTGAGGTTTAGGGCTAGGTTTAGGGTTAGGATTAGTGTGAGGGTGAGATTTAGGTTTAGATATAGAGTTAGGGTTAAGGTTAGTGTGAGGGTTATGGTTAGGGTTAGTGTTAGGCTTAGGTTAAGGGTGAGGGTTAGGTTGAGATTAAGGGTAAGGGTTAGGGTTAGTGTTAGTGAGAGGGTTAGTGTTAGGGTTAGGGTTAGTGTTAGGGTTATTGTTAGGGTTAGGGTTAGGGTTATGGTTACAATGAGGGAGAGAGTGAGTGTTAGGGTTAGGGTTAGGATGAGGTTTAGGGTTATGTTAGGGTTAGAATTAGGGTTAGGGTGAGAGTGAGGTTTAGGTTTAGAGTTAGGCTTAGTGTTAGTTTTACGGTTAGGGTGAGGGTTAGGGTTAGGCTTAGGCTTAGGCTTAGGCTTATGCCGAGCATGAGGTTGAGGGTGAGGTTTAGGATGAGGTTTAGGGTTAGGATTAGGTTTAGGGTTAGGGGTAGGGTGAGGGTTAGGTTGAGGGTTAGGGTTAGGGTTAGAGTTAGGTTTAGTATTAAGGTTAGGGTGAGGTTGAGTGTGAGGGTTAGGGTTAGTGTTAGGATTAGGCTTAGGGTTAGGGTGAGGGTTAAGATTAGGGTTTGGGTTTTGATGAGGGTGAGGCTGAGAATTAAGGTTTGGTTTAGGGTTAGATTTAGCGTTAGGTTTAGGGTTAGGGTTAGGGTTATGGTGAGGGTTAGTGTTAGGGTTAGGGTTAGGCTGAGGGTGAGGGTGAGGGTGAGGGTGGGAGTGAGGATTAGGGTTAGGTTTAGGGTTAGGTTTAGGGTTATTGTTAGTGTTATGGTTAGGGTTAAGTTTGCGGTAAGGGTGAGGCTGAGGTTGTGAGTTATTTTTAGGGTTAGGGTTAGGGTTAGTGTTATTGTTATTGTTAGGGTTAGGTTTAGAGTTACTGTGAGGTTGAGGGTGAGGGTGATAGTTTAGGGTTAGGGTGAGGTTTAGGGTGAGGTTTAGGGTTAAGTTTAGGTTTAGGTTTAGGGTGAGGGTGAGGTTTAGGGTTAGAGTTATGGTTAGGGGGAAGCTTAGGGTGAGGTTTAGGGTTAGGGTTAGTGTTAGGGTTAGGGTGAGGGTGAGGGTTAGGGTGAGGTTTAGGGATAGGATTAGTGTTAGGATTAGGGTTAGGGTGAGGGTGAGTATAAGGGTTAGGGTGAGGGTTACGCTTAGGCTTAGGGTTAGGATGAGGCTAAAGGTGGGTGTGAGGATTAGGGTTAGGGTGATGGTTAGGGTTAGGATTATTGTTATTGTTAGAGTTAGGGTTAGAGTTCCGGTGAGGGTGAGGGTGCGGGTGAGGGTTAGCTTTAGGGTTAGTGCTTCGGTTAGGATTAGCGATAGGGTCATGGTAAGTGTTAGGGTGAGGGTTTGGGTTAGTGTGAGAGTTATGGTTAGGGTTAGGGTGAGGTTTAGGGTTTGGGTTAGATTTAGGTTTAGGGTGAGTGGTAGGGGGAGGTTTAAGTTTAGGGTTAGGCTTAGGATTAGGGTTAGGGTGAGGGTGAGTGTGTGTGTTAGGGTTAGGTTTAGGATTAGGCTTAGGTTTAGGCTCAGGGTGTGGTTGAGGATGACGGTTAGGGTTAGGGTGAGCGTTAAGGTTCGGGTTACGTTTAAGTTTAGGGTGAGGGTTAGGGTAAAGGTTATGGTGAGGGTGAGGCTTAGGATTAGTTTGAAGGTTCGGGTTAGGGTGAGAGTGAGGATCAGCGTTAGGGTTAGGGTGAGAGTTAGGATGAGGGTTAGTTTTAGGATTAGGGTTAGAGTGAGGGCTATTTTGAGTGTGAGGTTTAGGCTTAGGGTTAGGGTGACATTTAGGGTTAGGGTAAGGGTTAGGGTTATGGTAAGGGTTAGAGTTAGGGTGAGGGTGAGGATTAGGGTTAGAGTTAGTGTTAGGGTGAGGCTGAGGGTGAGCATTAGGGTTAGGGTTAGAGTTAGATTTAGGGTTAGGGTGAGGGTGAGGTTTAGGCTTAGGGTTAGGATTAGGATTAGGGTAAGCTTTCAGGTAAGTCTGAGGGTTAGGGTTAGGGTTAGGTTTAGGGTTAGGCTGAGTGTGAGCATGAAGGTGAGAGTTAGGGTTAGGGTGAGGTTTAGGGTTAGGGTTAGGGTGAGGGTTAGGTTTAGGTTGAGGGTTAGGTTTAGGGTTATGGTGAGGCTTAGTGTTAGGGTTAGGGTTAGGATGAGGATTAGGGTTAGGATTAGAGTTAGGGTGAGGGCTATGGTGAGGGTGAGTATTAGGGTTAGTGTTAGTGTGAGGTTTATGGTTAGGGTTAGGGAAAGGGTGAGTGTTAGTATGAGTGTTAGGGTTACGGTGACATGAGGGTTAGTGTTAGGGTGGGGCTTAGGGTTAGAATTAGGGTTAGGGTGATGGTGAGGGTTACAATTAGTGTTATGGTTAGGGTTAGGTTTAGGGTTAGGATTAGTGTTATTGTTAGGGTTAGGGTTAGATTTACTTTGAGAGTGAGGGTGAGGGTGAGGGTGAGAGTTAGGTTTAGGATGAGGTTTAGGGTTAGGGTTAGGATTAGTGTTAAGGTGAGGGTGAGGTTTAAGGTTAGATGTAGGTTTAGGGGGAAGGTTAGATCGAGGGTTAGGGTTAGGGTTAGTGTTAGGGTTAAGGTTAGGGTGAGGGTGAGGTTGAGGTTTAGGGTTAGGTTTAGGGTTAGGGTTAGGGTGAGGGTGAGTGTGAGGGTTAGGGTTAGGGTTAGGCTTAGGCTTAGGGTTAGGCTGAGGTTGAGGGTGGGGGTGAAGATTAGGGTTATGGTGATTGTTAGGATTAGGGTTAGGTTGAGGGCTAGTGTGAGGGTGAGGATTAGTGTAAGGCTTAGGCGTAGGGTTAGGCTGAGCGTGAGGTTTTGGGTGAGTGTGAGGGTTAGGGTGATGGTTAAATTTACGGTTAGGGAGAGGGTTAGGATGAGGTTTAGGGTAAGGTTGAGGGTAAGTGTTAGGATGATGGTAAGGGTAAAAGTGAAGTTTACGCTGAGGGTTAGGGTTAATATAAGTCTGAGAGTTAGGGTTAGGTTTAGGGTTAGGAGAAGGGTTAGGTTTAGGCTTAGGGTGAGGGTTAGATTGAGGATTAGGGTTAGGGTTAGTGTGAGGTTTAGGGTGAGGATGAGGGTCTGGGTTAGGGTGAGGGTGAGGGTTAGAATTAGGGTTAGGGTGAAGGCTAGGGTGAGGGTGAGGGTTAGGGTGAGGGTGAAGTTTTGGGTTAGATATAGGGTTAGGGGGAAGTTTAGGGGGAGAGTTAGGGTTAGGGTGAGGGTGAGGGTTAGGTCGAGGTTAAGGTTTACGGTTACGGTTAGGGTTAGTGTGAGTGTTAGGGTTGGTGAGGGTTAGAGTTAGTGTTAGGGTGAGGGTAAGTGTTTGGGTGTGGGTTTGGTTTAGGGTGAGGTTTATTGTTAGGGTGAGGGTTAAGGTTAGGGTTAGGGTTATTGTTAGGGTTAGGGTTACGGTTATGGTTACAATGAGTGGCAGAGTGAAGTTTAGGGTTACGATTAGGATAAGGTTTAGGGTTAGGGTCAGGGTTAGAATTAGGCTTAGGCTGAGAGTGAGGTTTAGGTTTAGAGTTAGGGTTAGTGTTAGTTTTAGGGTTAGGGTGAGGGTTAGGGTTAGGCTAAGGCTTAGGCTTAGGCTTAGGCCGAGCATGAGGTTGAGGGTGAGGGTTAGGGTGAGGTTTAGGGTTAGGATTAGGGTTAGTGTTAGGGCTAGGGTGAGGTTTAGGTTAAGGTTAAGGTTAGGGATAGCGTTACTTTTAGGATTAAGGTTAGGTTGAGGTTGAATGTGAGGATTAGGTTTAGGTTTAGGATTAGACTTAGGGTTAGGGTGAGGGTTAAGTTTAGGATTTGGGTTAGGGTGAGGGTGAGACTGAGGATTAGGGTTTGGTTTAGGGTTGGGTTTAGGGTTAGGTTTAGGTTTAGGGTTAGGGTTAGGGTTATGGTAAAGTTTAGGGTTAGGCTCAGGCTTAGGTTTAGGGTTAGAGGTATGGTTAGGGGGACTGTTAGGTTGCGGTTTAGGGTTAGGGTTAATGTTAGGGTTAGGGTTATTTGTGAGGGTTAGGTTGAGGTTTAGGGATAGGGTTAGGTTTAGGATTAGGGTTAGGGTGAGGGTGAGTTGAGGGTTAGGTTGAGGGTTAGGCTTAGGCTTCGGGTTAGGCTGAGGGTGAGGCTGGGGTTGAGGATTAGGGTTAGGGTGATGGTTTTCTTTAGGGTTAGTGGTATTGTTAAGGTTAGGGTTAGATTTCCTGTGAGGGTGAGGATGAGGGTCAGGGTTAGGGTTAGGCTTAGGGTGGGGATTAGGGTTAGGGTTAGGGTAAGGATTTGGGTGAGGGTGAGATTTAGTGTGAGATATAGGGTTGGGGGAGGGTTAGGGTGAAGATTAGGGTTATGGTTAGTGTTAGGGTTAGGGTGAGGGTTAGGTTGAGGTTTAGGGTTAGGGTTAGTGTTAGTTTGAGGGTTAGGGTTAGTGTTAGTGGGAGGGTAAGTGTTAGGGTGAGGGTTTGGGTTGGGGTGAGGGTTATGGTTAGGGTGAGGGTTAGGGATAAGGTTAGGGTTATTGTTAGGGTTAGGTTTAGGGTTAGCCTGAGTGTGATGATGAGGGTGAGGTTTATGGTTAGGGTGAGGGTTAGGCTTAGGGTTAGGGTGATGGTTACGGTTAGTGTAAGTGTTAGTGTTAGGGTTAGGTTGAGTGTTAGGTTGAGGGTAAATGTTAGGGTGAGGCTTATGGTAAGGGTGAGG
The DNA here is from genome assembly GCF_024711535.1 of Dipodomys merriami. Classification (NCBI taxonomy): domain Eukaryota; kingdom Metazoa; phylum Chordata; class Mammalia; order Rodentia; family Heteromyidae; genus Dipodomys; species Dipodomys merriami. The sequence continues at coordinate 59,752 of NW_027206376.1, forward strand.
GTTAGGGTTAGGGTTAGAGTTATTGTTAGGGTTAAGTTTAAGGTTATGGTTAAAGTGAGGGTGAGGATGAGGGTTAGGTTTAGTGTTAGGATGAGGTTTAGGGTTAGGTTTAGGGTAAGAGTTAGGGTTAGGGTGAGAGTGAGGTTTAGGGTTAGAGTTAGGGTTAGTGTTAGCCTTAGGGTTTGGGTGAGGGTTAGTGTTAGGACAAGGCTTAGGCTTAGGCTTAGGCTTAGGCCCAGCTTGAGGGTAAGGGTTAGGGTTAGGGTGAGGGGGAGGTTTAGGTTAGGCTTAGTGTTAGGATTAGGGTGAGGTTAAGGGTTAGGGTGAGGGTTAAGGTTAGGTTAGGGTGAGGGTTAAGATGAGGGTTAGGGTTTCAGTGAGAGTGAGGGTTAAGGTTAGGGTGAGGGTTAGGGTTAGGGTTAGGGTTAGGGTGAGGGTGATGGTTAGGATTATGGTTAGGGTTATTGTAAATGTTATGGTTAGGGTTACAATTCCAGTGAGGTTGAGGCTGATAGTGAAGTTTAGGGTTAGGGTAAGGGTTAGTTTTTGGGTTAGGATTAGTGGTAATGTTATGGTTAGGGTTAGACTTACGATTTGGGTGAGGGTCAGGGTGAGGGTGAAGGTTAGGTTTAGGGTTAAGGTGAGGTTTAGGGTGAGGATGAGGGTTAGGGTGAGGGTTAGGGTTAGAATTAGGATTAGGTTGAGGGCTAGCGTGAGGGTGAGTGTTAGGGTTAGGGTTAAGTTTATGGTGAGGTTTAGGGTGAGGGGTAGGTTTAGGTTTAGGGGTAGGGTTAGGTTTAGTGTGAGGGTTTCAGTTAGGGTGAGAGTGAGGGTGAGGGTAAGGGTTATGGTGAGGGTTAGGGTAAGGGTGAGGGTTAGGGTTAGGATTAGGGATAGGTTTAGGGATAGGCTGAGGTTGAGGGTGAAGGTGAGGTTGAGGTTTAGGGTTAGAGTTATGGTTAGGGTGAGGTCTTGGGTGAGGGTGAGGGTTAGGGTGAAGGTGAGGGTGAGGGTGAGGGTCTTGGTTAGGTAATGGTTAGGGTTAGGGTGAGCATTAGTTGAGGGTTATGGTAAGGATGAGCTTGAGGTTTAGGGTTTGGGTGAGCGTTAGGATTAGGGTGAAGGTTTGGGTGATGGTGAGGGTTAGGGTGAGGTAGAAGGTTAGGTTTAGGGTTAGGTGAGGGTTAGTATTAGGGTTAGGATTAGTGTGAGGGTTCGTATTAGGTTTAGGGTTCGGGTGAGGTTTAGGGTGAGGGTGAGGGTTAAGGTTAGGGTTAGGTTTGTGGTGTGGATAAGTGATAGCATGAGGGTTAGGGTGAGTGTTAGACTTAGCATTAGGGTTAGGGTGAGGGTTAGGGTGAGGATTAGATTGAGTTTTAGGGTTAGGGTGAGGGTTAGGGTCAGGCTTAGCGTGAGGGTGACAGTGAGGGTGACGGTTAGGGTTAGAGTTATGGTGAGGATTCGGTTAAGTGTGAGGTTTAGGGTGAGGATGATGTTAAGTGTTAGGATGAGGGTTAGGGTGAGGGTGAGGGTTAGGGTTAAGGTTTGGGTTAGGGTGAGGGTTAAGGTGAGGTTTAGGGTTAGGGTTATGCTTAAGGTTAGGGTGTGGGTTAGGCTGAGGATGAGGGTTATGAATAGGGTGAGGGTTAGGGTGAGGGTGAGGGTTAGGTTTCGGGTGAGGGTTAGGGTTGTTATTAGGGTTAGGGTCAGATTTAGGGTGACAGTGAAGTTTTGGGTGAGGGTTAGGTTGAGGGTTAGAATTAGTGTTAAGGTGAGGGTTAGGGTAAGGGGTAGGGTTACGGTTAGGGTGAGGGTTAGGTTTATTGTGAGAGTTAGGGTTGGGGTTAGGGTTAGGATTAGTGTGATGGTAAGAATTAGCTGACTGTTAGGGTGACGGTGAGGTTTAGGGTTAGGAATAGTGATAGTATTAGCGTAAAGCTGAAGGTGAGGGTGAGGTTTAGGGTTAGGGTTAGGGTGAGGGTTAGGGTAAGGTTAAGGGTTAGTGTGAGAGTGATGGTAAGGGTAAAGGTGAGGGTTAGCCTGAGGGTGAGGGTTAAGATAAGAGTGAGGGTTAGGGTTAGGGTGAGGGTTATGTTAAGGGTTCGGGTTACGGTTAGGGTGAGGGTTTGATTGAGGATTAGGGTTAGGGTTAGTGTGAGGTTTAGGGTGAGGTTGAGGGTTAGGGTTAGGTTGAGGGTTAGGGTTAGAATTAGGGTTAGGGTGAGGCCTAGGGTGGGGGTGAGGTTTAGGTTAGGGTTATGGTTAAGGTTAGGGTGAGGTTTAGGGTTACTCTGAGGGTTAGGTTTAGTGTGAAGGTTAGTTTTAGAGTTACGGTTAGTGTTAGGTTGAGGGTAAGTGTTAGGGTGAGGGTTATGTTTATGTTGAGGGTTAGCTTTAGTGTTAGGGTTATTGTTAGGATTAGTGTTAGGATTAGGGTTAGGGTGAGGGTGAGTGTGTGGGTTAGGATTAGTTTTAGGTTTAGGCTTAAGGTTAGGCTGAGGGTGAGGTTGAGGCTGAGGGTTAGGGTTAGGGTGATGGTTAGGGTTAGGGTTAGGGTGAGGGTTAGGATGAATTTTAGAGTTAGGATTAGGGTTTGGATGAGGGCTAGGGTGAAGGTGAGGTTTAGGGTTATGTTTAGCGTGAGGTATAGGATTAGGGTTAGGGTTAGGGTTAGGGTTAAGGTGAGGGTGAGGTTTAGGTTTAGAGTTAGGGTTAGGGTGAGGGTTAGGGTTAGGGATAGTGTTAGATTTAGGGTTAGTTTGAGGGTTAGGGTTAGGGTGAGGGTTAGGGTTTGGGCTGGGATTAGGATTAGTGTTAGGGTGAGGGTGAGTATGAGTTTGAGTGTTAGGGTTAGTGTTAGGCTTAGGTTTAGGCTGAGGTTGAGGGTGAGGGTTAAGGTGAGGCTGAGTGTGAGCTTTAGGGTTATAGTTAGGGTTAGTGTGAGGGTTAGTGTTAGGATTGGTGTTAGGGTTAGTGTTAGGGTGAGGGTTAGGGTGAGCGTTATGGTTAGGGATCGGGTTATATTTAGGATTATGGTTAGTGTGAGTGTGAATGTGAGGGTTAGTGGTAGGGTTAGGGTTAGGGTTAGACTGAGGGTGAGTGTGAGGGTTAGGGTTAGGGTGAGGGTTAGGGATAGGGTTAGGGTGAGGGTTAGGATGAGGTATAGGGTTAGGATTAGGGTTACAGTGAGGGCTAGGGTGAGGGTTAAGGTTAGGGTTAAGTTTAGGGTGAGGTTTAGGTTTAGAGTTAGGGTTAGGGTGAGGCTTAGGATAAGGTTTAGGATTAGGGTTAATTTTAGGTTTAGAGTTAGGGTGAGGGTAAGGGTTAGGTTTATGGTTAGGATTAGGTTTAGGGTGAGGGTGAGTGTGTGGGTTAGGGTTAGGTTTAGGGTTAGGCTTAGGGTTAGGCTCAGGGTTAGGGTGAGGGTGTAGGTTAGGGTGAGGGTTTGGTTTAGGGTTACGGTGAGGGTTAGGGTGAGGGTTAGGTTTAGGATTGGGGTTAGGATGAGGGCTAGGGTGAGTTTGAGGTTTAGGGTTAGGGTGTGGGTTAGGGTTAGGTTTAGGGTTAGGGTCAGGGTGAGTTTGAGGTTTAGGGTTAGAGTTAGGTTTAGGAGGAGGGTTAGGGTGAGGGTTAGGTTTAGGGTTAATGTTAGGGTTAGGGATAGGGTGAGCGTTAGGGTGAGGGTTAGGGTTAGGGATAGTGTTAGTTTTAGGATTAGGTTTAGGGTTAGGGTTGGTCTGAGGGTTAGGGTGCCGGTTAGGGTTAGGGTTAGGGTTAGAATTAGCCTTAAGGTGAGGTTTATGGTTACGTTTATGGTTAGGGTTCTGGTGAGTGTGAGGGTTAGAGTTAGCTTGAGGGTTATGGTGAGGGGTAGGGGTAGGGTTAGGGTGAGGGTTAGGGTTAATGTGAGTTTTAGGGTTAGGGTTAGAGTTAGGATTAGGTTGAGGTTAGGTTGAGGGTTAGTTTGAGGGTTAGGGTTTGTGTTAGGGTTAGGGTGAGGGGGAGGTTTAGGTCAGGCTTAGTGTTAGGATTAGGGTGAGGTAAAGGGTTAGGGCAAGGGTTATGGTTAGGTCAGGGTGAGGGTTAAGATGAGGGTTAGGGCGAGGGTTAGTGTTAGGATTATGGTTAGGGTGAGGGTGATGGTTAGGATTAGGGTTAGGGTTATTGTAAATGTTATGGTTAGGGTTACATTTCCAGTGAGGGTGAGGTTGAGAGTGAAGGTTAGGGTTTGGTTAAGGGTTAGTTTAGGGTTAGGATTAGTGGTAATGTTACAGTTAGGTTTAGACTTCTGATTTGGGTGAGGGTGATGGTGAGGGTGAGGGTTAGGGTGAGGTTGAGGGTGAGGGTAAGGCTTAGGGTTAGGGTGAGTTTTAGGGTTAGGGTTAGGATTAGGAATAGGGTGAGGGTGAGGTTTAGGGTTAGACTTAGGTTGAGGGCGAGGTTTAAGGTGAGGATTAGGTTTAGGGTTAGTGTTAGGGTTAGCTTTAGGTTTAGAGTGAAGTTAAGGTTGAGGTTTAGGGTTAGGGTTAGGATTAGGGTTAGGGTGCGGCTGAGTGTGAGGGTTAGGGTTAGGATTAGGCTTAGGCTTAGGGTTTGGCTGAGGGTGAGGGTGGGTGTGAGGATTAGGCTTAGGGTGATGGTTAACCTTAGGGTTAGGGTGAGGGTTAGGATGAGGGTTAGGGTTACGATTAGGGTTAGGGTGAGGGCTAGGGTGAGGGGAGGGTTAAGATTAGGGTTAGGCTTAGGCATAGGTTTAAGGCTGAGGGTGATGGTGAGGGTGAGGGTTAGGGTTATGGTGATGAATAGGGTTAGGGTTAGGGTGAGGGTTAGGATGAGGGTTCCGGTTAGTGTGAGGGTTACGATGAGCGTGATGGTAAGAGTAAAGTTGAGGGTTCGGCTAAGGGTGAGGGTTACAGTAAGGGTGAGGGTTAGGGTTAGGTTGAGGTTTAGGGTAATGGTTAGGTTTAGGGTTAGATTGGGGATTAGTGTTTGGGTTAGTGTGAGGTTTAGGGTGAGGATGAGGGTTAGGGTGAGGGTTAGGGTTAGAATTAGGGTTAGGGTGAGGGCTAGCGTGAGGGTGAGTGTTAGGGTTAGGGTTAAGTTTATGGTGAGGTTTAGGGTGAGGGGTAGGTAAGGTTTAGGGTGAGGTTTAGGTTTAGTGTGAGGGTTACCGTTAGGGTGAGAGTGAGGGTGAGGTTAAGGGTTATGGTGAGGGTTAGGGTGAGGATTAGGGTTAGGTTTAGGATTAGTTATAGGGTTAGGGATAGGCTGAGGTTGAGGGTGAGGGTGAGGGTGAGGTTTAGGGTTAGGGTTATGGTTAGGGTGAGGTCTAGGGTGAGGGTGAGTGTTAGGGTGAAGGTGAGGGTGAGGGTGAGGGTCTTGGTTAGGTAATGGTTAGGGTTAGGGTGAGGATTAGTTGAGGGTTAGGGTAAGGGTGAGCTTGATGTTTAGGGTGTGGGTGAGCGTTAGGATTAGGGTGAAGGTTTGGGTGATGGTGAGGGTTAGGGTGAGGTAGAAGGTTAGGTTTAGGGTTAGGTGAGGCTTACTGTTAGGGTTAGGGTTAGTGTGAGGGTTAGGATTAGGTTTAGGGTTAGGGTGAGGTTTAGGGTGAGGTTGATGGTTAAGGTTAGGGTTAGGTTTGTGGTGTGGATAAGTGATAGCATGAGGGTTAGGGTGAGTGTTAGACTTAGCATTAGGGTTAGGGTGAGGGTTAGGGTGAGGATTAGGGTGAGTTTTAGGGATAGGGTGAGGGTTAGGGTTTGGCTTAGCGTGAGGGTGATGGTGAGGGTGACGGTTAGGTTTCGATTTACGGTGAGGATTCGGTTAAGTGTGAGGTTTAGGGTGAGGATGAGGTTAAGTGTTAGGATGAGGGTTAGGGTGAGGGTGAGGGTTAGGGTTAAGGGTTAGGGTTAATGTGAGAGTTAAGGTTAGTGTGCGGGTTAATGTTAGAGTTAGGCTTAGTGTTAGGGTGAGGGTAAGTGTTAGGGTGAGGGTTTGGGTTAGGGTGAGGATTATGTTTAGGTTGAGGGTTAGGTTTAGGGTTAGGGTTATTGTTAGGGTTAGGATTAGGAATAGGGTTAGGGTGAGGGTGAGTGTGTGGGTTAGGGTTAGGTTTAGGTTTAGGCTTAAGGTTAGGCTGAGGGTGAGGTTGAGGCTGAGGGTTAGGTTTAGGGTGATACTTAGGGTTAGGTTGAGGGTTAGGATGAGGGTTAGAGTTAGGATTAGGGTTTGGGTGAGGGCTAGGATGAAGGTGAGGTTTAGGGTTATGTTTAGGGTGAGGCTTAGGGTTAGGGTTAGGGTTAGGGTTAGGGTTAAGGTGAGGCTGAGGTTTAGGTTTAGAGATAGGGTTAGGGTGAGGGTTAAGGTTAGGGTTAATGTTCGGTTTAGGTTTAGGGTGAGGGTTAGGGTTAGGATGGGGGTTAGGGTTAGGGCTGGGAGTAGGATTAGTGTTAGTGTGAAGGTGAGTGTGAGTGTGAGGGTTAGGGTTAGGCTTAGGGTTAGGCTTAGGTTTAGGCTGAGGTTGAGGGTGAGCGTTAAGGTGAGGGTGAGGGTGAGGTTTAAGGTTAGATTTAGGGTTAGTGTGAGGGTTATTGTTAGGATTGGTGTTAGGGTTAGGGTTAGGGTGAGGGTTAGGGTGAGGGTTATGGTTAGTGATCAGGTTAGATTTAGGATTAGAGTTAGTGTGAGTGTGAGTGTGAGGATTAGTTTTAGGGTTAGGCTGAGGGTGAGGGTGAGGGTTATGTTTTGGGTGAGGGTTAGGGCTAGGGTTAGGGTGAGGGTTAGGATGAGGGTTAGAGTTAGGATTAGGGTTTGGGTGAGGGCTAGGGTGAAGGTGAGGTTTAGGGTTATGTTTAGGGTGAGGTTTAGGGTTAGGGTTAGGATTAGGTTTAGGATTAAGGTGAGGGTGAGGTTTAGGTTTAGAGTTAGGGTTAGGGTGAGGGTAAGGGATAGGGTTAATATTCAGTTTAGGGTTAGGGTGAGGGTTAGGGTTAGGGCTGGGAGTAGGATTAGTGTTAAAGTGAGGGTGAGTGTTAGTGTGAGGGTTAGGGTTAGGTTTAGGCTTCGGTTTAGGCTGAGGTTGAGGGTGAGGGTTAAGGTGAGGGTGGGGGTGAGGTTTAGAGTTAGGGTTAGTATGAGGGTTAGTGTTAGGATTGGTGTTACGGTTAGGTTTAGGGTGAGGGTTAGGGTGAGCATTATGTTTAGGGATCGGGTTAGATTTAGGATTAGGTTTAGCGTGAATGTGAGTGTGAGTATTAGTGTTAGGGTTAGGTTTAGGTTTAGGCTGAGGGTGAGGGTGAGGGTTAGGGTTAGGGTGAGGGTTAGGGTTAGGGTGAGGGTGAGGGTTAGGATGAGGTATAGGGTTAGGATTAGAGTTACGGTGAGGGCTATGGTGAGGGTTAAGGTTAGTGTTAGGTTTAAGGTGAGGATTAGGGTTCGGGTTAGGTTTAGGATTAGTGTTAGGGTGTGGGTTAGGGTGAGGGTGAGGTTTAGGGTTAGGGTTAGTCTTAGTCTTAGGGTTAGGCTGAGGGTGAGGGTGGGGTTGAGGAATAGGGTTTGGGTGATTGTTAGGGTTAGGGTTAGGGTGAAGGTTAGGATGAGGGTTAGGGTTAGGATTAGGTTTAGCGTGAGGGCTAGGGTGAGGGTGAGGGTTAGGCTTAGGCTTAGGCTTAGGCTTAGGGTTAGGCAGAGGATGAGGGTGTGGGGGTGAGGAATAGGTTTTGGGTGATGGTTAGGGTTAGGGTTAGGGTGAGGGTTAAGATGAGGGTTAGGGTTAGGATAAGTTTTAGGGTGAGGGCTAGGGTGAGGGTGTGGGTGAGGATGAGTGATAGGGTTAGGCTGATGGATAGTGTTAGGTTTAGGGCGAGTGTTAGGATGAGTGTTAGGGTTAGGGTGAGGGTTAGGGTGAGCATGACGGTAACAGTAAAGGTGAGGTTTAGGCCGAGGGTGAGTGTTCCCCTAAGGGTGAGTGTTAGGATTACGGTGAGGGTTAGCATCAGGTTTAGGATGAGGGTTAGGGTGAGGGTGAGGGTTAGATTGAGGATTAGGGTTAGGATTAGTGTGAGGTTTAGGCTTAGGATGAAGTTGAGGGTTAGGGTGAGGGTTATGGTTAGAATTAGGGTTAGAGTGAGGGCTAGGGTGAGGGTGAGGGTTAGGGTTAGGTTTAGGGTGAGTGTGAGGTTTAGGGTTAGGGTGAGAGTTAGGGTTACTGTGAGGGTTAGTGTTAGAGTTAGGGTTAGGTTAAGGGTTAGGGTAAGTGTTAGGTTGAGGGTTAGGGTTAGGGTGAGTGTTATGTTTAGTGTGAGGGTTAGGGTTAGGTTTAGGGTTATTGTTAGGTTTAGGGTTAGTGTTACAGTGAGGGTGAGGGTGAGGGTTAGGGTCAGGGTGAGGTTTAGTGTTAGGGTTAGGGTTTTAGTTAGGGTTAGGGTGAGGGTGAGTTTTAGGGTTAGAGTTAGGGTTAGGGTGAGGGTTAGGATGAGGATTAGGGTTATGATTAGGGTTAGGGTGAGGGCTAGGGTGACGGTGAGGGTTAGGGTTAGTGTTAGGGTGAGTTTTAGTGTTAGGGTTAGGGTTAGGGTGAGCTTTTGGACGAGGGTTAGGGTTACAGTGAGGGTGAGGGTTAGGGTTAGTTTGAGTATTAGGGTTAGGATTAGGATTAGGGTGAGGGTGAGTGTTAGCATTGGGGTTAGGCTTAGGTTTTGGTTTAGGTTTAGGGTTAGGATTATTGTTATTGTTTGGGTTAGGGTTAGAGTTACAGTGAGGGTGAGGGTGAGGTTGAGTGTGAGGGTTAAGATGAGGTTTAGGGTTTCAGTGTGGGTGAGGGTTAAGGTTAGGGTGAGGGTTAGGTTTAGGATTAAGGTTAGGGTGAAGGTGATGGTTAGGATTAGGGTTAGGGTTATTGTAAATGTTATGTTTAGGGTTACATTTGCAGTGATGGTGAGGCTGAGGGTGAAGGTTAGGGTTAGGGTAAGGGTTAGTTTTAGGGTTAGGATTAGTGTAAATATTAGGATTAGGGTTAGATTTATGGTTTGGGTGAGGGTGAGGGTGAGGGTTAGGGTTAGGGTTAGGGTGAGGTTTAGAGTTAGGGTTAGGATTAGGGATAGGGTGAGGGAGAGGTTTAGGACTAGAGTTAGTTTGAGGGGGAGAGTAATTGTGAATGTTAGGTTTATGGTAAGTGTTAGGGTTAGTGTTAGGTTTAGGGCGAGGGTAAGGTTGAGGTTTAGGGTTAGGGTTAGGTTTACGGTTAGGATTAGGGGTAGGGTGAGGGTGAGGGTGGGGGTCAGGATTAGGGTTACGGTGATGGTTAGGTTTAGGGTTAGGTTGAGGGTTAGAATGAGGGTTAGGGTTAGGATTAAGGTTAGGATGAGGGCTGGGGTGAGGGTGATGTTAGTTCGAGGGTTAGGGTTAGGGTTAGTGTTAGGGTTAAGGGTAGGTTGATGGTTATGTTGAGGTTTTGGGTTAGGGTTAGGGTTAGGGTTAGGATTAGGGTTAAGGTGAGGGTGAGTGTGAGGGTTAGGGTTAGGTTTAGGCTTAGGGTTAGGGTTAGGCTGAGGGTGAGGGTGGGGGTGAGGATTAGGGTTAGGGTGATGGTTAGGGTTAGGGTTAGGTTGAGGGTTAGAATGAGGGTTAGGGTTAGGATTAAGGTTAGGGTGAGGGCTCAGGTGAGGGTGAGGAATAGGGTAAGGCTTAGGCTTCTGGTTAGGCTGAGCTTGAGGTTGAGGTTGAGGGTTTTGGTTTGGGTGATGGTTAGGTTTACGGTTAGGGTGAGGTTTAGTATGAGGTTTAGTGTTAGGGTTTGGGTTAGGGTGATTATGATTGTAAGGGTAAAGGAGTGGTTTTGGCTGAGGGTGAGTGTTAAGATAAGGGTGAGTGTTAGGGTTAGGTTTAGGGTTAGGGTAAAGGTTAGTGTTAGGGTTAAGGTGAGGGTTAGATTGAGGATTCAGTTTAGGGTTAGTGTGAGGTTTAGGGTGAGGATGAGGGTTAGGGTTAGGGTGAGGGTGAGGGATAGAATTAGGGTTAGGGTGAGGGATAGGGTGAGGATGATTTTTAGGATATTTGTTAGGTTGAGAGCTAGGGTGAGTGTTAGGGTGAGGTTTAGTGTTAGGGATAAGGTTAAGTTTAGGATTAGGTTTAGGTTTAGGGTTAGAATTAGGCTTAGGGTTAAGGTTAAGATTAGGCTTAGGGTTAGGGTGAGGACTCGGGGTAGGTTTTGGGTTAGGGTTATGGTGAGGGTTGGGATTAGGGATAGAGTTAGGCTTAGGGTTAGGCTGACGGTGAGGGTGGGGGTGAGGATTAGGGTTAGGGTTAGGGTTTGGTTTAGGTTATTGTTAATGTTATGGTTAGGGTTAAGTTTTCAGTGAGGGTAGGCTGAGGGTGAGTGTTATGGTTAGGGTTAGGGTTTGGGTTAATGTTATTGTTAGGGTTAGGGTTAGGGTTAGAGTTACGGTGAGGTTGAGGGTGAGGGTGAAGGTCAGGGTTAGGGTGAGGTTTATGGTGAGGTTTAGCCTTAGGGTTAGGGTGAGGGTTAAATTTAGGGTTTGTGTTATGGTGAGGGTGAAGCTGAGGATTAGGGTTTCGTTTAGGGTTAGATTTACGGTTAGGTTTAAGGTTAGGGTTAGGGTTACCGTGAGGGTTAGGGTTAGGCTTATGGTTAGGCTGAGGGTAAGGGTGGGGGTGAAGGTGAGGGTTAGGGTTAGTGTTAGGATGAGGGTTAGGATGAGGGTTAGGGTTAGGATTAGGATGATGGTGAGGTTTAGGGTTAGGGTGAGGTTTAGGGTTAGGGTTAGGGTTAGGGTGAGAGTTAGTTTTAGGATTAGAGTTAGGTCTCGGGTGAGGCTGAAGGTGAGGTTTAGGGTTAGGGTTAGTGTTAGAGTTAGGGTTTGGGTGAGGGTTAGAGTGAGTGTGAGGGTTAGGGTGAGTGTGAGGGTTCGGCTTAGGGTTAGGCTTCTGCTTGGGGTTAGTCTGAGGGTGAGGGTTAGGTTTAGGGTAAGTGTTAGGGTTAGGGTTAGGGTGAGCATTAGGCTGAAGGTGAGGGTTAGGCTTTGAGTTAGGATTAGGATTAGGTTAAGGGTTAGGGTGAGTGTGAGGGTCAGGGTTAGGGTTAGGCTTTGGCGTAGGTTTAGGCTGAGGGTGAGGGTGAGGGTGAGTGTTAGGTTTAGGGTGAGGGTTAGGGTTAGGGTTAGGGTGAGAGTTTGGGTTCGGGTTAAGTTTAGGGTTAGGGTGAAGGTTAGGGTTAGGTTGAGGGTTAGGGTTAGTGATAGTGTGATGGTTAGGGTTAGGGTTAGGATGAGGTTTAGGGGTACGATTAGGGTTAAGGTGAGGGCTAGGGTGAGTTTGAGGGTTAGGGTTAGTTTTATGGTGAGGTTTAGGGTTTGGGTTAGGTTTAGGGTGAGGGTTTGGATGAGGGTTCGGATTACTATGAGGGTGAGGGTTAGGGTTAGATTGAGGGTTAGGGTTAGGATTAGGGTTAGGGTGAAGGTGAGTGTTAGGATTAGGGTTAGGCTTAGGTTTAGGGTTAGGACTAGTGTTATTGTTAGGGTTAGGGTTAGATTTATGGTAAGGGTGAGGGTGAGTGTGAGGGTGAATGTTAGGTTTAGGGTTAGGTTGAGGTTTATGGTTAGGGTTAGGATTAGGTTTAGGGTGAGGGTGAGGTTTAGTTTTAGATTTAGGGTTAGGGAGAGTGTTAGTTCGAGGTTAGGGTTAGGGTTAGTGTTAGGGTTAAGGTTAGGTTGATGGTTACATTGAGGTTTTGTTTAGGGTTAGGGTTAGTGTTAGGATTAGGGTTAGGTGAGGGTGAGTGTGAGGTTTAGGGTTAGGGTTAGGCTTAGACTAAGGGTTAGGCTGAGGGTGAGGGTGGGGGTGAGGATTAGGGTTAGGGTGATTGTTAGGGTTAGGGTTAGGGTGAGGGGTAGAATGAGGGTTAGGGTTAGGATTAGGGTTAGGGTGAGGGCTAGGGTGAGGGTTTCCGTTAGGGTGAAGCTTAGTATGAGGTTTAGGGTCAGGGTGTGGGTTTGGGTGGTTATGATGGTAAGGGGAAAGGAGAGGTTTTGGCTGTGGGTGAGTGTTAAGGTATGGGTGAGGGTTAGGGTTATTTTTCGGGTTAGGTTAAGGGTTAGTGTTAGGGTTAAGGTGAGGGTTAGATTGAGGATTCGGTTTAGGGTTAGTGTGATTTTTAGGGTGAGGATGAGGGCTAGGGTTAGGGTGAGGGTCAGGTATAGATTTAGGGTTAGGGTGAGGGCTAGGGTGAGGATGAGGTTTAGGTTTAGGTTTGGGGTGAGGGCTATGGTGAGTGTTAGGGTGAGATTTAGTGTTAGGGATAGGATTAGGTTTAGGATTAGGTTTAGGGTGAGGGTGAGTGTGAGGGTTAGGGTTAGGGTTAGGGTTAGGTTTAGGGTTAGGGTTAGGGTTATGGTTAGGGTTAGGATTAGGCTTAGGGTTAGGGTGAGGATTAGTGTTTGGGTTTGGGTTAGGGTGAGGGTTAGGCTTAGGATTAGGGTTACGTTTAGGGTTAAGGTTAGGTTTAGAGTTAGGGTTAGGTTTAGACTTAGGGTTAGGGTTAGGGTTAGGGTTAGGGTTAGGGTTAGGATTAGGCTTAAGTTTAGGGTGAGGATTAGTGTTAGGGTTTGTGTTAGGGTGAGGGTGAGGCTTAGGATTAGGGTTAGGTTTAGGTTTAGGGTTAGCTTTAGGGTTAGGGTTAGGTTTAGACTTAGGGTTAGGGTTAGGGTTAGGGTTATGGTGAGGGTTATGTTTAGGTATAGGGTTAGGCTTAGGGTTAGGCTGAGGGTGAGGTTGGGTTGAGGATTAGGGTTAGGTTTAGGGTTTGGTTTAGGTTATTGTTAGTGTTATGGTTAGGGTTACGTTTGCAGTGAGGTTGAGGCTGCGGGTGAGTGTTTGGTTAGGGTTAGGGTTAATGTTATTGTTAGGGTTAGGGTTAAAGTTAAGGTGAGGTTGAGGGTAAGGGTGAGGGTTAGGGTTACTTTTGCAGTGAGGGTGAGGCTGCGGGTGAGTGTTTGGTTAGGGTTAGGGTTAATGTTATTGTTAGGGTTAGGGTTAAAGTTAAGGTGAGGTTGAGGGTAAGGGTGAGGGTTAGGGTTAGGGTGAGGTTTACGGTCAGGTTTAGAGTTAGGGTTAGGGTGAGGGTGAGATTTAGAGTTAGATGTATGGTTAGGGGTAAGGTTAGGGTGAGGGTTATGGTTAGGGTTAGTATTAGGCTTAGGGTAACAGTGAGGGTTAGGTTGAGTTTAAGGGTTAGGGTTAGGGTCAGTGTTATTGTGAGGGTTAGTGTTAGGGTTAGGGTTAGTGTTATGTTTAGCGTAAGTGTTAGGTTGAGGGTTTGGGATAGGGTGAGGTTATGGTTAGGGTGAGGGTTAGGTTTAGGTTTAGGGTTATTGTTAGGGTTAGGGTTAGAGTTATGGTTACAGTGAAGGAGAGAGTGAGTGTTAGGGTTAGGGTAAGGATGAGGTTTAGGGTTATGTTAGGGTTAGAATTAGGGTTAGGGTGAGAGTGAGGTTTAAGTTTAGAGTTAGGCTTTGTGTTAGTTTTAGGGTTAGGGTGAGGGTTAGGGTTAGGCTTAGGTTTAGGCTTAGGCTAAGGCTTAGGCCGAGCATGAGGTTGAGGGTGAGGGTTAGGATGAGGTTTAGGGTTAGGATTAGGTTTAGGGTTAGGGCTAGGGTGAGGGTTAGGGTTAGGGGTAGAGTTAGGTTTAGTATTAAGGTTAGGGTGAGGTTGAGTGTGAGGGTTAGGGTTAGAGTTAGGATTAGGCTTAGGGTTAGGATGAGGGTTAAGATTAGGGTTTGGGTTATGGTGAGGGTGAGGCTGAGGATTAGGGTTTGGTTTAGGGTTAGATTTAGGGTTAGTTTTAGGGTTAGGGTTAGGGTTATGGTGAGGGTTAGGGTTAGGGTTAGATTTAGGCTTATGGTTAGGCTGAGGGTGAGTGTGGGGGTGAGGATTAGGGTTAGGGTTAGGTTTAGGGTTATTGTTAGTGTTATGGTTAGGGTTAAGTTTGCGGTGAGGGTGAGGCTGAGGTTGAGGGTTATGGTTATGGTTATGGTTAGGATTAGTGTTAGTGTTATTGTTAGGGTTAGAGTTACTGTGAGGTTGAGGGTGAGGGTGAGGGTTTAGGGTTAGGGTGAAGTTTAGGGTGAGGTTTAGGGTTAGGTTTAGGGTTAGGGTTAGGGTGAGGGTGAGGTTTAAGGTTAGAGTTAGTGGTTGGGGGAGGTTTAGGGTGAGGATTAGGGTTAGGGTTAGTGTTAGGGTTCGGGTGAGGGTGAGGGTTAGGATGAGGTTTAGGGATTGGTTTAGGGTTAGGATTAGGGTTAGGGTGAGGGTGAGTGTAAGGGATAGGGTGAGGGTTAGGCTTAGGCTTAGGGTTAGGATGAGGGTGAGGGTGGGGGTGAGGATTAGGTTTAGGGTGATGGTTAGGGTTAGGATTAGTTTTATTGTTAGAGTTAGGGTTAGAGTTCTGATGAGGGTGAGGGTGCGGGTGATGGTTAGGTTTAGAGTTAGTGTGAGGGTTAGTGTTAGGGTCAGGATTAGAGTTAGGGTCATGGTAAGTGATAGGGTGAGGGTTTGGGTTAGTGTGATGGTTATGGTTAGGGTTAGGGTGAGCTTTAGGGTTTGGGTTAGAGTTAGGTTTAGGGTGAGAGGTAGGGGGAGGTTTAGGGTTAGGGTTAGGGTTAGGATTAGGGTTAGGGTGAGGGTGAGTGTGTGTGTTAGGGTTAGGTTTAGGATTAGGCTTAGGTTTAGGCTGAGGGTGAGAGTGAGGGTGAGAGTTAGGGTTAGAGTGAGGTTTAGGGTTAGGGTTAGGGTGAGTGTTAGGGTGAGGTTTAGGGTTATGTTGAGGGTTACGGTTAGGGTTAGGGTGAGGGTTAGAATGAGGATTAGGGTTAGGATTAGATTTAGGGTGAGAACTAGGGTGAAGGTGAGTATTAGGGTTACTGTTAGTGTGAGGTTTAGGGTTAGGTTTAGGGAAAGGGTGAGGGTTAGGATGAGGGTTATGGTTACGGTGACATGGGGGTTAGTGTTACGTTGGGGCTTAGGGTTAGAATTAGCGTTAGGGTGATGGTGAGGGTTCGGATTACTGTTAGGGTTAGAGTTAGGTTTAGGGTTAGGATTAGTGTTATTGTTAGGGTTAGGGTTAGATTTACTGTGAGAGTGAGGGTGAGGGTGAGTGTGAGAGTTAGATTTAGAGTGAGGTTTAGGGTTAGGGTTAGGATTAGTGTTAGGGTGAGGGTGAGGTTTAAGGTTAGATGTAGGGTAGGGGGAAGGATAGATCGAGGGTTAGGGTTAGTGTTAGTGTTAGGGTTAAGGTTAGGGTGAGGGTTAGGTTGAGGTTTAGGGTTAGGGTTAGGGTTAGATTTAGGTTGAGTGTGACTGTGAGAGTTAGGGTCAGGGTTAGGCTTAGGCTTAGGGTTAGGCTGAGGTTGGGGGTCAGGATTAGGGTTATGGTGATGGTTAGGATTAGGGTTAGGTTGAGGGGTAGGGTGAGGGTGAGGGTTAGGTTAAGGCTTAGGCATAGGCTTAGGGTTAGGGTGAGCGTGAGGTTTTGGGTGAGGGTTAGGGTTAGGGTGATGGTTAAGTTTACGGATAGAGTGAGGGTTAGGATGAGGTTTAGGGTTAGCGTGAGGGTAAGGGTGAGGATGATGGTAAGGGTAAAAGTGAAGTTTACACTGAGGGTTAGGGTTAAGATAAGTCTGAGGGTTAGGGTTAGGTTTAGGGTTAGGGTAAGGGTTAGGTTTAGGCTTAGGGTTAGGGTTAGATTGAGAATTAGGGTTAGGGTTAGTGTTTTAGTTTAGGGTGAGGATGAGGGTCTGGGTTAGGGTGAAGGTGAGGGTTAGAATTAGGATTAGGTTGAGGGCTAGGTTGAGGGTGAGGGTTAGGGTGAGGGTGAGGTTTAGGGTTAGATATAGGTTTAGGGAGAGGGTTAGGGGGAGGGTTAGGGTTAGGGTCATTGTTAGGGTTAGGGGGAGGGTGAGGGTTAGGTTGAGGTTAAGGTTTAGGGTTACTGTTAGGGTTAGTGTGAGTGTTAGTGTTAGGGTTAGAGTTAGTGTTAAGGTGAGGGTAAGTGTTAGGGTGAGGGCTTGGTTTAAGGTGAGGGTTATAGTTAGGGTGAGGGTTAGGGTTAGGGTTAGGGTTATTGTTAGGGTTAGGATTATGGTTACAGTGAGGTTTAGGGTTACGGGTAGCATGAGGTTTAGGGTTAGGGTTAGGGTTAGAATTAGGGTTAGGTTGAGAGTGAGGTTTAGGTTTAGAGTTAGTGTTAGTGTTAGTTTTAGGGTTAGGGTGAGGGTTAGGGTTAGGTTTAGGCTTAGGCTTAGGCTTAGGCCGAGCATGAGGTTGAGGGTGAGGGTTAGAATGAGGTTTAGGGTTAGAATTAGGGTTAGGGTTAGGGCTAGGGTGAGGGTTAGGTTGAGGGTTAGGGTTAGGGATAGGGTTAGGTTTAGGATTAAGATTAGGTTGAGGTTGAATGTGAGGGTTAGGGTTAGGTTTAGGATTAGGCTTAGGGTTAGGGTGAGGGTTAAGGTTAGGGTTTGGATTAGGGTGAGGGTGAGGCTGAGAATTAGGGTTTGGTTTAGGGTTATTTTTAGGGTTAGGTTTAGTTTGAGAGTTAGGGTTAGGGTTACGGTGACGTTTAGGTTTAGGCTTAGGCTTAGGTTTAGGGTTAGATATATGGTTAGGGGGACTGTTAAGTTGAGGTTTAGGGTTAGGGTTAGTGTTAGGGTTAGTGTGATTGTGAGGTTTAGGTTGAGGTTTAAGGATAGGGTTAGGTTTAGGATTAGGCTTAGGGTGAGGGTGAGTGTGAGGGTTAGGTTGAGGGTTAGGCTTAGGCTTCGGGTTAGGCTGAGGGTGAGGGTGGGGGTGAGGATTAGGGTTAGGGTGATGGTTTTGTTTAGGTTTAGTGGTATTGTTAGGGTTAGGGTTAGATTTCCGGTGAGGGTGAGGGTGCGGGTCAGGGTTAAGGTTAGGGTTAGGGTGGGGTTTAGTGTTAGGGTTAGGATTAGTGTTAGGGTTAGGGTGAGTTTGAGGGTTAGGTTGAGGTTTAAGGTTAGATTAGGGTTAGTTTGAGGGTTATTGTTAGGGTTAGGGTTAGTGTTAGTGGGAAGGTAAGTGTTAGGGTGAGGGTTTAGGTTGGGTGAGGGTTATGGTTAGGGTGAGTGTTAGGATTAAGTTTAGGGTTATTGTTAGGGTTAGGTTTAGGGTTAGGCTTAGGGTTAGCCTGAGGGTGATGTTGAGGGTGAGGTTTATTGTTAGGGTGAGGGTTAGGCTTAGGGTTAGGGTGATGGTTAGGGTTAGTGTGAGGGTTAGTGTTAGGATTAGGGTGAGTGTTAGGTTAAGGGTAAATGTTAGGGTGAGGCTTATGGTATGGGTGAGGGTTAGGGTTAGGGTTAGAGTTATTGTTAGGGTTAAGTTTAAGGTTATGTTTAATGTGAGGGTGAAGGTGAGGGTTAGGTTTAGTGTTAAGATGAGGTTTAGGGTTAGGGTTAGGGTTAGAGTTAGGGTTAGGGTGAGAGTGAGGTTTAGGTTTAGAGTTAGGGTTAGTGTTAGGGTTAGGGTTAGGGTTAGGGTTAGGGTGAGGGTTAGGGTTAGGACTAGACTTAGGCTTAGGCTTGGGCCCAGCTTGACGGTGAGCTTAGGGTTAGGGTTAAGGTGAGGGTGAGGGTTAGGGTGAAGTTTAGGATGAGGTTTAGGGTTAGGATTAGGGTTAGAGTTAGGGTTAGGGTGAAGGTCAGGTTTAGGGTCAGTGTTAGGGTTAGGGTGATGTTTAGGGTGAGGGTTAGGGTTAGGGTTAGTGTTAGGGTTAAGTTTAGGGTGAGGGTTATGTTGAGGGTAAGGGTTAGGAATAGGGTTATGTTTAGGATTATGGTTAGTGTGAGGGTGAGTGTGAGGGTTAGGGTTAGGTTTAGGCTTAGGCTTAAGGTTAGGCTGAGGGTGAGTGTGAAGGTGAGGATTAGGGTTAGGGTGCTGGTTAGGGTTAGTTTTCGGGTTAGAATTACCCTTAAGGTGAGGTTTAGGGTTAGAGTTAGGTTTAGGGTTCTGGTGAGGGTGAGGGTTAGAGGTAGCTTGAGGGTTAGGGTGAGGGGTAGGGTTAGGGTTAGGGTGAGTTTTAGGGTTAATGTGAGGTTTAGGGTTAGGGTTAGGGTTAGGTTGAGGGTTAGGTTGAGGGTTAGGGTTTGTGTTAGGTTTTGTGTTAGGGTTAAGGGGAGGGGGAGGTTTAGGTTAGGCTTAGTGTTAGGATTAGGGTGAGGTTAAGGGTTAGGGTGAGGGTTAAGTTTAGGTTAGGGTGAGGGTTAAGATGAAGGTTAGGGTTTCAGTGAGAGTTAAGTTTAGGGCGAGGGTTTGGGTTAGGGTGATGGATAGGGTTAGGGTTAGCGTGAGTGTTAGGATGAGGGTTAGGGTTAGGGTGAGGGTTAGCGTGCCAGTGACGGTAAGAATAAAGATGAGGGTTAGGCTGAGGGTGAGTGTTCTCCTAAGGGTTAGGGTTAGGATTAGGTTGAGCTTTAGGGTAAGGGTTAGGATGAGGGTTAGGGTGAGGGTGAGGGTTAGATTGAGGATCAGGGTTGCGGTTTGTGTGAGGTTAAGGTGAGGATGAGGGTTAGGGTTAGGGTTAAGTTTAGGGTTAGAATTAGGGTTAGGGTGAGGGCTAGGGTGAGGCTGAGGGTTAGGGTTAGGGTTAAGGTGAGGTTTAGGGTTCGGGTGAGAGTTAGGGTTTCTGTGAGGGTTAGTGTTAGAGTTAGGGTTAGTGTTAGGGTGAGGGCAAGTGTTAGGGTGGGGGTTAGGGTTAGGGTGAGGTTTATGGTTAGGGTGAGGGTTAGGGTTAGGGTGAGGTTTATGGTTAGGGTGAGGGTTAGGGTTACGTTGAGGGTGAGGGTGAGGTTTAGGGTTAGGGTGAGGTTTAGGTTTAGGGTTAGGGTTAGAGTTAGGGTGAGGGTGAGGTTTAGGATTACAATTAGGGTTCAAGTGAGGGTTAGGATGAGGGTTAGGGTTATGGTTAATTTTAGGTTTAGGATTAGGGTGAGGTTTAGGGTTAGGGTTATGGTTAGGATTAGGGTTAGGATGAGGGTTAAGGTTAGGGTTAGGATGAGGGTTAAGATGAGGGTAAGGGGGAGGGTTAGGGTTAGGGTGAGGTATAGGGTAAGGGTAAGGGTTAGGGTTAGGGTGAGTGTGAGGATTAGATTGAGGTTTAGGGTTAGGGTTAGTGTGGGGTTTAGGGTTTCGGTGAGGGGTAGGCTGAGTGTGAGCGTTAGTGTTAGGGTAAGGGTAAGTGTTAGGTTGAGGTTTAGGGTTAGGGTGAGTGTTATGGTTATGGTGAGGCTTAGGATTAGGGTTAGGGTTATTGTTAGTGTTAGGGTTACGGTTACGGTGAGGGTGAGATTGAGGGTGAGGTTTAATGCTAGGGTTAGGGTTATATTTAGGGTTAGGGTTAGAGTTAGGGTTAGGGTGAAGGTCAGGTTTAGGGTTAGTGTTAGGCTTAGGGTGATGGTTAGGGTGAGGATTAGGGTTAGGGTTAGTGTTAGGGTTAGGGTTAGGGTGATGGTTAGGTTGAGGGTAAGGGTTAGGGCTTGAGTTAGTTTTAGGTTTATGGTTATGGTGAGGGTGTGAGGGTTAGGGTTACGGTTAGGGTTAGGCTTAGGGTTAGGCTGAGGGTGATGGTGAAGGTGAGGATTAGTGTTAGGGTGCCGGTTAGGGTTAGGGTTAGGGTTAGAATTAGCCTTAAGGTGAGGTTTAGGGTTAGGGTTAGGTTTAGGGTTCTGGTGAGGGTGAGGGTTAGAGTTCGTTTGAGGGTTATAGTGAGGGGTAGGGTTTGGGTTAGGGTGAGGGTTAGGGTTAATGTGAGGTTTAGGGTTAGGGTTAGGGTTAGGGTTAGGTTGAGTGTTCATTTGAGGGTTAGGGTTTTTGTTAGGGTTAGGGGGAGGGGGAGGTTTAGGGGAGGTTTAGGTCAGGCTTAGTGTTAGGATTAGGGTGAGGTAAAGGGTTAGGCTGAGGGTTAAGGTTAGGATAGGGTGAGGGTTAAGATGAAGGTTAGGGTTTCAGTGAGAATGAGGGTTAAGTTTAGGGCGAGGGTTAGGGTTAGGATTATGGTTAGCGTGAGGTTGATGGTTAGGATTAGGGTTAGGGTTATTGTAAATGTTATGGTTAGGGTTACATTTCCAGTGAGGATGAGGCTGAGAGTGAAGGTTTGGTTTAGGGTAAGGGTTAGTTTTAGGGTTAGGATTAGTGGTAATGTTAGGGTTAGGGTTAGACTAATGATTTGGGTGAGGGTGAGGGTGAAGGTTAGTGTTAGAGTTAGGATGAGGTTTAGGGTTAGGGTTAGGATTAGGGATAGGGTGAGGTTGAGGTTTAGGGTTAGACTTAGGTTGAGTGGGAGGTTTAGGGTGAGGGTTAGGGTTAGGGTTAGTGTTAGGGTTAGGGTTAGGGTTAGGGTTAGGATTAGGCCTAGGCTTAGGGTTTGGCTGAGGTGAGGGTGGGTGTGAGGGTTACGCTTAGGGTGATGGTTAACCTTAGGGTTAGGGTGAGGGTTATGATGAGGGTTAGGGTTAGGATTAGGGTTAGGGTGAGGGCTAGGGTGAGGGGAGGGTTAAGGTTAGGGTTAGGCTTAGGCATAGGTTTAGGCTGAGGATGATGTTGAGGGTGAGGGTTAGGGTCATGGTGATGGATAGGGTTAGGGTTAGGGTGAGGGTTAGGATGAGGGTTCGGGTTAGGTTGAGGGTTACGATGAGCGTGATGGTAAGAGTAAAGTTGAGGGTTAGGCTAAGGGTGAGAGTTAAGGTAAGGGTGAGGGTTAGGTTTAGGGTAAGTGTTAGGGTTAGGGTTAGATTGGGGATTAGGGTTAGGGTTAGTGTGAGGTTTAGGGTGAGGATGAGGGTTAGGTTGAGGGTTAAGGTTAGAATTAGGGTTAGGGTGAGGGCTAGCGTGAGTGTGAGGGTTAGGGTTAGCGTTAAGTTTATTGTGAGGTTTGGTGTGAGGGGTAGGTTTAGGTTTAGGGTGAGGGTTAGATTTAGTGTGAGGGTTACGGTTAGGGTGAGAGTGAGGGTGAGGTTAAGGGTTATGTTGAGGGTTAGGGTGAGGATGAGGGTTCTGGTTAGGATTAGGGATAGGTTTAGGGATAGGCTGAGGTTGAAGGTGAGGGTGAGGTTGAGGTTTAGGGTTAGGGTTATGGTTAGTGTGAGGTCTAAGATGAGGGTGAGGGTTAGGGTGAAGGTGACGGTGAGTGTGGGGGTCTTGGTTAGGTAATGGTAAGGCTAGGGTGAGGATTAGTTGAGGGTTATGGTAAGGGTGAGCTTGAGGTTTAGGGTGTGGGTGAGCGTTAGGATTAGGTTGAAAGTTTATGGTGAGGATTAGGTTTCGTGTTAGGGTTTGGGTGAGGTTTAGGGTGAGGGTTGTATTTAGGGGTCGGGTTAGATTAGGATTAGGTTTAGCATGTGTGAGTGTGAGGATTAGGTTTAGGGTTAGGCTGAGGGTGAGGGTGAGGGTTAGGGTTAGGGTGAGGGTTAGGATGAGGTTTAGGGTTAGGATTAGGGTTACGGTGAGGGTTAAAATTAGGGTTAGGTTTATGGTGAGGATTAGGGTTCGGGTTAGGTTTAGGGTTAGGGTTAGAGTGCGGGCTAGGGTGAGGGTTAGAGTTAGGCTTAGGGTTAGGCTGAGGATGCGGGTGGGGGTGAGGAATAGGGTTTGGGTGATGGCTAGGGTTAGGGTTAGGGTGAGGGTTAGAATGAAGGTTAGGGTTAGCATTAGGTTTAAGGTGAGGGCTAAGTTGAGGGTGAGGGTTACGTTTAGGTTTATGCTTAGGGTTAGGCTGAGAATGAGGGTGGTGATCAGGAATAGGTTTTGGGTGATGGTTAAGGTTAGGGTTAGGGTGAGGGTTAGGATGAGGGTTGGGGTTAGGATAAGTTTTAGGGTGAGGGCTTGGTTGAGGGTGAGGGATAGGGTTAGGGTTCAGCTTAGACATAGGTTTAGGCTGAGGGTGAGGGTGAGTGTGAGTGATAGGGTTAGGGTGATGGATAGGGTTAGGATTAGGGTGAGTGTTAGGATGAGTGTAAGGGTTAGGGTGAGGGTTAGGGTGAGCTTGACGGTAACAGTAAAGGTGAGGTTTAGGCTGAGGTTGAATGTTCCGTTAAGGGTGAGGGTAAGGATTAATGTGAGGGTTAGCATAAGGGTTAGGGTGAGGGTGAGGATTAGATTGAGGATTAGGGTTAGGGTTAGTGTGATGTTTATTGTGAGGATGATGGTTAGGGTTAGGGTGAGGGTTATGGTTAGAATTAGGGTGAGAGTGAGGGCTACAGTTTGGGTGAGGGTTAGGGTTAGGGTTAGGGTTATGGTGAGGTTTAGGATTAGGGTGAGAGTTAGGGTTAGTGTGAGAGTTAGAGTTAGGGTTAGGGTAAGGGTTAGGGTAAGTGTTAGGGTAAGGGTTAGGGTTAGGGTGAGTGTTATGTTTAGGGTCAGGGTTAGGGTTAGGTTTAGGGTTATTGTTAGGTTTGGGGTTAGGGTTACAGTGAGGATGAGGGTGAGGGTTAGGGTTAGGGTGAGGTTTAGGGTTAGGGTTAGGGTTTTAGTTAGGGTTAGGGTGAGGGTGAGTTTTAGGGTTAGAGTTAGGGTTAGGGTGAGAGTTAGGATGAGGATTAGGGTTATGATTAGGGTTAGGGTGAGGTCTAGGGTGAAGGTGAGGTTTAGGGTTAGTGTTAGGGTGAGTTTTAGGGTTAGGGTTAGGGTTAGGGTGAGCTTTTGGATGAGGGTTAGGGTTAGAGTGAGGGTGAGGGTTAGGGTTAGTTTGGGTGTTAGGGTTAGGATTAAGATTAGGGTGAGGGTGAGTGTTAGCATTAGGGTTAGGCTTAGGGTTAGGGTTAGTTTTAATGTTAGGATTAGTGTTAATGTTAGGGTTAAGGTTAGACATACGGTTTGGGTGAGGGTGAGGGTGAGGGTTAGGGTTAGGGTTAGGGTGAGGTTTAGAGTTAGGGTTAGGATTTGGGATAGGGTGAGGGAGAGGTTTAGGGTTAGCGTTAAGTTGAGGGGGAGGGTAAGGCTGAGTGTTAGGTTTAGGGTTAGTATTAGGGTTAACGTTAGGTTTAGGGTGAGGGTAAGGTTGAGGTTTAGGGTTAGGGTTAGGTTTTGGGTAAGGATTAGGGTTAGGGTGAGTGTGCGGGTTAGGGTTAGGATTAGGCTTAGGCTTAGGGTTAGGCTGAGGGTGAGGGTGGGTGTGAGGATTAGGCTTAGTGTGATGGTTACACTTAGGACTAGGGTGAGGGTTAGGATGAGGGTTAGGGTTAGGATTAGTGTTAGGGAGAGGGTGAGCGTGAAGGTTAGTGTTAGGTTTGTGCTGTGGGTAAGTGATAGCATGAGGGTTAGGGTGAGTGTTAGACTTAGCATTAGAGTTAGGGTGAGGATTAGGGTGAGTTTTAGGGTTAGGTTGAGGGTTAGGGTTAGGCTTAGCTTGAGGGTGAGGGTGAGGGTGACGGTTAGGGTTAGAGTTACGGTGAGGATTCGGTTAAGTGTGAGGTTTAGGGTGAGGATGAGGTTAAGTGTTAAGATGAGGGTTAGGGTAAGGGTGAGGCTTAGGGTTAAGGTTTGGGTTAGCGTGAGGGTTAGGGTTATGATTAGGGTGAGGGTTAGGGTGAGGGTGAGGGTTAGGGTTCGGGTGAGGGTTAGGGTTGTTATTAGGGTTAGGGTCAGATTTACGGTGACGTGAGGTTATGAGTGAGGGTTAGGGTGAGGGTTAGACTTAGGGTTAAGATGAGGTTTAGGGCAAGGTGTAGGGTTACGGTTAGGGTGAGGGTTAGGTTTAGTGTGAGAGTTAGGGTTAGGGTTAGGATTAGTGTGAGGGTAAGAATTAGCTTACTGTTAGGGTGAGGGTGCCGTTTAGGGTTAGGAATAGTGATAGAATTAGTGTAAAGCTGATTGTGAGGGTAGGTTTAGGGTTAGGGTTAGGGTGAGGCCTTGGGTGAGGGTCAGTGTAAGGTTGAGAGTTAGGGTGAGAGTGATGGTAAGGGTAAAGGTGAGGTTTAGGCTGAGGGTGAGGGTTAAGATAAGGGTGAGGGTTAGGGTTAGGGTGAGGGTTAGGGTTAGAGTGAGGGTTAGGTTAAGGGTTCGGTTTACAGTTAGGGTGAGGGTTAGATTGAGGATTAGGGTTAGGGTTAGTGTGAGGTTTAGGGTGAATTTGAGGGTGAGGGTTAGGGTTAGAATTAGGGTAAGGTGAGGGCTAGGATGAGGGTGATGTTTAGGTTAGGGTTAGGGTTAGGGCTAAGTTTAGGATGAGGTTTAGGGTTACTGTGAGGGTTAGGGTTAGTGTGAACATTAGGGTGATGGTTAGGGTTAGTGTTAGGTTCAGGGTAAGTGTTAGGGTGAGTGTTTGGGTTAGGGTGAGGGTTATATTTAAGATTAGGGTTAACTTTACGGTTAGGGCTATTGTTAGGGTTAGGATTAGGATTAGGATTAGGGTTAGGGTGAAGGTGAGTGTGGGTTAGGTTTAGGTTTAGGTTTAGGCTTAAGGTTAGGCTGAGGGTGAGGTTGTGGCTGGGGGCTACGGTTAGGGTGATGGTTAGGGTTAGAGTTAGGGTGAGGGTTAGGATGAGGGTTAGAGTTAGGATTAGGGTTTGGGTGAGGGCTAGGGTGAAGGTGAGATTTAGGGTTATGTTTAGGGTGAGGTTTAGGGTTAGGATTAGGGTTAGGGTTAGGGTTAAATTGAGGGTGAGGTTTAGGTTTAGAGTTAGGGTTAGGGTGAGGGTTAGGATTAGGGTTAGTGTTAGGTTTAGGATTATTGTGAGGGTTAGGGTTAGGGTGATGGTTAGGGTTAGGGTTTGGATTAGGATTAGTGTTATTGTGAGGGTGAGTGTGAGTGTGAGGGTTAGGGTTAGGGTCAGGCTTAGGTTTAGGCTGAGGTTGACGGTCAGGTTTAAGGTGAGGGTGAGGGTGAGGTTTAGGGTTAGAGTTAGGGTTAGTGTGAGTGTTAGTGTTAGGATTGGTGTTAGGGTTAGTGTTAGGGTGAGGGTTAGGGTAAGGGTTATGGTTAGGGAGCGGGTTAGATTCATGATTAGGTTTAGCTTGAGTGTGAGTGTGAGGGTTAGTGTTAGGGTTAGGTTTATGGTTAGGCTAAGTGTGGGGGTGAGGGTTAGGGTTAGGTTGAGGTTTAGGGTGAGGGTTAGATGAGGGTTAGGATGAGGTATAGGGTTAGGATTAGGGTTAGGGTTAGGGTTAAGGTGAGGATTAATGTTAGGGTTAGGGTGAGGGTTAGGGTTATTGTTAGTGTTATGGTTAGGGTTAAGTTTGTGGTTAGGGCGAGGCTGAAGGTGGGTATTAGGTTTAGGATTAGGATTAGGGTTAGGTTTAGGGTTAAGATTATTTTTATTGTTAAGGTTAGGGTTAGAGTTATGGTGAGGGTGAGGGTGAGGGTGAGGGTTAGGGTTAGGGTTATGGTGAGGTTTAAGGTTAGGGTTAGAGTAGGGTGATGGTTAGGGTTAGTGTGAGGGTTAGTGTTTGGGTTAGGGTTATTGTTAGGGTAAGGTAAGTGTTAGGTTGAGGGTAAGGGTGAGGGTGAGGGTTAGGGTTAGAATGAGGGTTAGGGTTAGGGTTAGGGTTATTGTTAGGGTAAGGTAAGTGTTAAGGTTAGGGTAAGGGTTAGGGTGAGGGTTAGGGTTAGAATGAGGGTTAGGGTTATGGTTAGTGTTATTTTTAGGGTTATGGTTAGGATTAGGGATAGGGTGAGTGGTAGGGTGAGGGTGAGGGTTAGGGTTAGGCTTAAGGTTAGGCTTAGGTTTAGAATGAGGCTGAGTGTGAGGTTGAGGGTTAGGGTTAGCGTGATGGTTAGGGTTATGTTTAGGGTGAGGGTTAGAATGATTGTTAGGGGTAGGGTGAGGGTTAGGGTGACAGTAAGGGTAAAGGTGAGGGTTAGGGTTAGGGTCCTCGTTAGGGTGAGGATTAGGGTTAGGGTTAGGGTGAGGGTGAGGTTTAGATTGAGTATCAGTGTTAGGGTTAGTGTGAGGTTTAGGGTGAGGATGAGGGTTAGGGTTAGTGTGAGGGCTATGGTGAGGGTGAGGGTTAGGTTTAGGGTTATGTTGAGGTCTAGGGTTAAGGTGATGGTTAGGGTTAGTGTGACGGTTAGTGTTAGTATTAGGGTTAGTTTTAGGGTGAGGGTTAGCATAAGGGTGAGGTTTACGTTTAGGGTTAGTGTTAGCGTTAGGGTTAGGGTTATTGTTAGGGTTAGGGTTACTGTTATGGTGAGGGTGAGGGTTAGGGTTAGGGTTAGGGTGAGGTTTAGGTTTAGGGTCAGGGTTAGAGTTAGGGTTAGGGTGAGGGTGAGGTTTAGGTTTAGTGTTAGGATTAGTGGGAGGGTTAGGTTGAGGGTTAGTGTTAGGATTAGGGTTAAGGTGAGGGTGAGTGTGAGGGTTAGGGTTAGACTTAGGTTTAGGGTTAGGCTGAGGCTGAGTGTGAGGGTGAGTGTTAGAGTTAGCTTCAAGATTAGGTTTAGGGTTAGGTTGAGGGTTAGGGTTATGGTAAGAGTGAGGGTTAGGATGATGTTTAGGGTTAGGATTAGGGTTAGTATGAGGGCAAGGGTGAGCTTCAGAGTTAGGGTTGGCATTATGGCGAGGTTTAGGATTAGGGTTAGGTTTAGTGTTAGGGTGAGGGTTAGGGTTAGGGTTACTGTGAGAGGGAGGGTTAGTGTTAGGGTGAGGGTGAGGGTTAGTATTAGTGTTATGGTTAGGGTTATTGTTAGTGTTATCATTAAGGTTAAGTTTACAGTGAGGTTGAGGGTGAGGGTGAGGTTTAGGGTTAGGGTTAGGTTGAGGTTTAGGGTTAGGGTTAGTGTTAGTGTTAGGGTGAGGGGTTGGTTTAGGTTGAGGTTTACTGTCAGGGTGAGGTTTAGGGTTAGGGTTAAGGTTAGGGTTAGTGTTATTGTTAGGGTTAAGGTTAGAGTTACTGTGAGGATGAGGGTGAGGGTGAGTGTGAAAGTTAGGGTTAGGGTTAGCCTTAGTCTTAGGTTTACGCCGAGCGTGAGGGTGAGGTTAAGGGTTAGGATTAGGGTGAATGTTAGTGTTTTAGGGTTAGGGTGAGGATTAGGGTGAGGTTTAGGTTTAGGATTAGGGCTAAGGTGAGGGCTAGGAAGAGGGTGAGGGTTAGGGTTAGCGTTAGGGTGACGTTTAGGGTTAGGGTTAAGTTTAGGGTTAGGGTGAGATTTAGTGTGAGGGTGAGGGTGAGGGTGAGGGTGAGGGTTAGGGTTAGGGTTAGGGTGAGGGTGAGGGTTAGATTAGGGTTAGGGTTAGGGTTATTGTTAGTGTTATGATTAGGTTTAAGTTTATGGTGAGGGTGAGGCTCAGGGTGACGGTTAGGGTTAGGGTTAGGGTGAGGTTTAGGTTAGGGTTAGGGTGAGGGTTTGGGTTAGGGTTAGGGTTACGGTGAGGGTGAGGCTGAGGGTTAGGGTTAGGGTTAGTGTCATTGTTAGGTTTAGGGTTAGAGTTACAGTGAGGGTGAGGGTAAGGGTTAGGGTTAGGGTTAGGGTGCGGTTTAGGGTTAGGATTAGGGTTAGGGTGAAGGTGAGGGTGAGGTTTAGGGTTAGAGTTAGGGTTAGGTTGAGTGTTAGGGTTAGGGTTAGGGTGAGGGTTAGGATGAGTGTTAGGGTTAGGGTTAGGTTTAGGATTAGGGTTAATGTTAGGGTGAGTGATTGTGTTAGGCTTAGGGATAGGGTTAAGGCTTAGCGTTAACCTGAGGGTGAGGGTTAGGGTGAGGGTTAGGGTTAGGTTACCGTGAGTGTGAGGGTTAGGGTTAGGGTGAGTTTCAGGGTTAGGATTAGGTTTAGGGTTATTGTTAGTGTTATGGTTAAGGTTAAGTTTATCGTTAGGGTGAGGCTGACGTTCAGGGTTTGCGTTAGGGTTAGGGTTTGTTTTAGGGTTAGGGTTAGGGTTAGGGTGATGGTTAGGGTTAGTGTTATTGTTAGGGTTAGGTTTAGAGTTACGATGAGGGTGAGGGTGAGAGTTAGATTTAGGTTTAGGGTGAGGGTAGGGTGAGGGTGAAGTTTAGGGTTAGAGTTAGAGTTACGGTGAGGGTTAGGGGGAGGGTTAGGTTGAGGTTTAGGGTTAGTGTTAGGGTTGGGTTTAGGATTAGGGTTATGATGAGGCTGAGTGTGAGGGTTATGGTTAGGATTAGGCTTAGGCTTAGGTTTAGGCTGAGGGTGAGGGTGGGGTTGAGGATTAGGTTAAGGGTGATGGTTAGGGTTAGGGTTAGGTTTAGGGTTAAGATTAGAGTTAGGATGATGTCTACGGTGAGGGTGAGGGTTAGGGTTAGTGTTAGGCTTAGGGTTACGGTCAGTGTGAGGGTTAGGATGAGGGTTAGGCTTATGGTGAGGGTTAGGGTGAGGGTGCAGGTAAGGGTAAAGGTGAGAGTTAGGCTGAGAGTGAAGATTAAGTTAAGGGTGAGGGTTAGGGTTAGGGTGAGGTTTAGGGTTAGGGTTAAGGTGAGGGTGAATTTTATATTGAGGATTAGTTTTAGGGTTAGTGTGAGGTTTAGGATGAGGATGAGGGTTAGGGTTAGGGTGAGGGCTAGGGTGAGGTTGAGGGTTAGGGTTAGTGTGAGTGCTAGTGTTAGGTTTAAGTTTAGTGTTAGGGTGAATTTATGTGTTAGGTTGAGGGTTAGTGTTAGCGTGATTGTTATGTTTAGAATGAGGGTGAGGGTTGGGGTTAGGGTTACTGTTAGGGTTAGGATTAGTTTTACTGTTGAGTGTGAGGTTTAGTGTTAGGTTGAGGGTTAGGTTTATGTTTAGTGTTAGGGTTAGGGTGAGGGTGAGGTTTAGGGTTAGATTTAGCTTTTGTGTTAGGGTTAGGGTTAGGTTGAGGGTTAGTGTGAGGGTTAGGTTTAGGCTTAAGCTTAGGCTTAGGGTTAGGCTTAGGCCGGGCATGAGGGTGAAGGTTAGGGTTAGCGTTCGGGTGAGGGTTAGGGTTAGGGTTAGGGTGAGGGTTAGGATGAGGTTTAGGGTTAGGACTAGGGTTAGGGTGAGCGCTAGGTTGTGGGTTACTGTGAGGGTTAGGGTTAGGTTTAGGATTAGGTATAGGTTGAGGGTGAGTTTGAGGGTTAGGGTTAGGCTTAGGCGTAGGGTTAGGGTGAGGGTTAGGGTTAGGATTTGGTTTAGGGTGAGCGCGAGGGTTAGGTTTAGTGTGAGTGCTAGTGTTAGGGTTAGGTTTAGTGTTAGGGTGAATTTATGTGTTAGGGTGTGGGTTAGGTTTAGGGTCAGTGTTATGGTTAGAATGAGGGTTAGGGTTAGAGTTACTTTTAGGATTAGGATTAGGTTTACTGTTAAGGTGAGTGTGAGGTTTAGGGTTAGGGTGAGGGTTAGGTTTATGTTTAGGGTTAGGGTTAGAGTTAGGGTTAGGGTGAGGGTGAGGTTTAGGGTTAGAGTTAGCTCTTGTGTTAGGGTTAGTGTTAGGTTGAGGGTTAGTGTGAAGGTTACATTTAGGCATAAGCTTAGGCTTAGGGTTAGGCTTAGGCCGAGCATGAGGGTTAGGGTTAGGGTGAGGGTTAGGATGAGGTTTAGGGTTAGGGTTAGGGTGAGAGTTAGGATGAGGTTTAGGGTTAGTATTAGGGTTAGGGTGAGCGCTAGTTTGAGGGTTACTGTGAGGGTTAGGTTTAGGTTTAGGATTAGGTGTAGGTTGAGGGTGAGTGTGAGGGTTAGGGTTAGGGTTAGGGTTAGGCTTAGGGTTAGGGTGAGGATTAGGGTTAGGGTTTGGTTTAGGGTGAGGGTGAGGGATAGGGTTAGGGTTAGGGTGAGGGTGAGGGTGAGGTTTAGGGTTATGGTTAGTGTGAGTGTTAGGGTTATGTTGAGGGTTATGGTTAGGGTGAGTGTTAGGGCTAGGGTTAGGTTTAGGGTGAGGACTAGGGTGAGGGTGAGGTTTAGGGTTAGGGTGAGGATGCCGTTAAGGATGGATGAGGTTGAGGTTTGGGGTTAGTGTTAGGTGGAGGTTTAGGGTTATGGTTAGGGTTAGGGCGAGTGTGAGTTTTAGGTTTAGAGTTAGGGTTAGGGTGAGTGTTAGGGTGAGGTTTAGGGTTAGTGTGAAGGTTAGGGGTAGGGGTAGGGTGAGGGTTAGCATTAGGGTGAGGGTTAGGGTTAGGGTTATGTTTAGAGTGACGGTTAGGGTGAGCGTTAGGGTTAGGATTAGGGTTAGGGTATGTGCTAGGGTGAGTGTTAGGTTTAGGGTTAGGTTGATGTTGAGGGTTAGTGTTAGGGTTAGGGTTAGTGTTAGGGTTTGGGTGAGGGTGAGGGTTAGGTTTGGGGTTGGGGTTAGGGTTAGGAATAGGGTTAAGGTGATGGTGAGTTTGAGGGTTAGAGTTAGTGTTAGCCTTAGGGTAAGGCTGAGTCTGAGGCTGAGGGTGAGGGTTAGATTAAGGGTGAGGGTTAGGTTTAGGGTTAGAGTGAGGGTTAGTGTGAGTGTTAGGGTTAGGATTAGGGTTAGGATATATGCTAGGTTGAGGGTTAGGTTTAGGGTTAGGGTGAAGTTTAGGGTTAGGGTTAGGGTCAGTGTTAGGGTTAGGGTGATGGTTTGGGTTAGGGTTAGAGTTACGGTTAGGGTGAGGTTTAGGGTTAGGTTTATGGTTAGGGTTATTCTTAGGTTTAGGGTTAAGGTTAAGGTAAGGGTGAGGCTGAGGGTGATGTTGAGTGTCAGGTTTAGGGTTAGGATGAATTTTAGAGGTAAGGTTAGGGTTAGGGTTAGGGTGATTGTGAGGGTTAGTGTTAGGGTTGGGTGAGGTTTAGGATTAGGGTTAGCTGTAGGGTTAGGGTGAGTGTGAGGGTTAGGGTTCGGGTTTGGGTGAGGGTGAGGGTTAGGTTTGGGGTGAGGGTTAAGGTGAGGACTAAGGTGAGCGTGAGGTTTAGGGTTAGGGTTAGGCTTAGGGTGAGGGTTAGGTTGAGGTTTAGTTTAAGGGGTAGGGGTAGGGTTAGGATTAGGGTTAGGGTGAGGTTGAGTGTGAGGGTTAGGGTTAGGGTTAGTCTTTGGCTGAGGGTTAGGCTGAGGGTGAGGGTGGGGTTGAGGATTAGGTTTAGAGTGATGGTTCAGGTTATCATTAGTTTGAGGGTTAGGATGCGGGTTAGGGTTAGGATTAGGGTTAGCATGAGGGCTAGGGTGAGGGTGAGGTTTAGGGTTAGGAATAGGGTGAGGTTTAGGGTTAGGGTTAGGGTGAGATTGAGGTTTAGGGTTAGAGTTAGGGTTAGCATTAGGATTAGGGTAAGGGTTAGGGTGAGTGTGAGGGTTAGGGTTAGGGTTAGGGTTCGGCTTAGTGTTACACTGAGGGTGAGGGTGAGGGTGAGGGTTAGGGTTTGAGTGAGGGTTAGGGTTTGAGTGAGGGTTAGGGTTATGTTTAGGGTGAGAGTTAGGGTTGAGGTTAAGTTTAGGGTTCGGGTGAGGGTTAGGGTTAGGGTTACGTTGAGCTTGAGTGTTAGGGTTAGTTTGAGCGTTACGGTTAGTTTTAGGGTTAGGGTGAGGGCTAGGGTGATGGTGAGGGTTAGGGTTAGAGTTAGGGCGAGGTTTCGGGTTAGGGTTAGGTTTAGGGTGAGGGTTAGGATGAGGGTTAGGGTTACATTAAGGGTGATGGTTAGGGTTAAGTGGAGGGTTATTGTTCCTGTTAGTGTTAAGGTGAGGGTAAGTGTAAGGGTAAGGTTTAGGTTTAGGGTGACGTTTAGCATCAGGCTTAGGGTTAGGGTTAGGGGGAGGGGGAGTTTTAGGATTAGAGTTAGGGTTAGGGTGAATGTTAGGGTTAGGGTTAGGTTTAGGGATAGGGTGAGGTTTAGGGTTTGGTTTACGGTTAGAATTAGGGTTAGGGTGAGGGTGAGATTTAGGGTTAGAGTTAGGGTTAGGGTGATGGTTAGGTTTAGTGTTAGGGTTAGGTTTAGTGTTAGGGTTAGGGTGAGGGTGAGAGTTAGGGGGAGGGTTAGGGTTAGGGTTAGGGTTAGGGTGAGGATTAGGGTTAGGGTAAGGGTGAGTGTGTATGTTAGGTTTAGGTTTAGGGTTAGGCTTAAGGTTAGGCTGAGGGTGAGGTTGAAGGTGAGGGTTAGGGTTAGGTTTAATATTAGGGTTAGGGTTAGGGTGAGGGGGAGGGATAGGGTTAGTGTTAGAATTAGGATTAGGGTTATTGTTAGGATTAGTGTGAGGGATAGGGTTAGGGTAATTGTTGGGCTTAGGGTTAGGGTGAGGGTTAGGGTTTGGGTGAGGGTTAGGGTTTGGGTGAGGGTTAGCGTTAGGGTTAGGGTGAGGTTTATTGTTAGGGTTAGTGTTAGAGTTAGGGTTAGTGATTAGTGTTAGGGTTAGTTTGAGTGTTAGGGGGAGGGTTAGTGTTAGGGTTAGGGTTAGGTTTAGCGTTAGGGTTAGGGTGAAGGTGAGGTTTAGGGTTATAATTAGGGTTAGGGTGAGGCTGAGGGTGAGGCTTAGGGTGTTAGGGTTAGTGTTACGGTTAGGGTTAGGGTGACGGTTATGGTGAGTGTGAGGGTTAATATTATGGTTAGGGTTAGCCTTAGGTTCAGGCTGAGGGTGAGGGTGAGGGTTAGGTTTAGGTTTAGAACTAGGGTTAGTGTTAGGGTTAGGGTTAGGATGAGGGTCAGGTTTACGTTTAGGCTTAGGCTTAGGCTGAGCATGAGGGTGAGGTTAAGTGTTAGGGTGAGGTTTAGGGTGGGGTTGTCGGTAAGGGTAAACGTGAGGGTTAGGCTGAGGGTGAGGGTTACTGAAAGGGTGAGGGTTAGGGTTAGGGTGAGGTTTAGGGTTAGGGGTAGAGTGAGGATGAGGGTTAGATTGAGGATTAGTGTTAGAGTTAGGGTGAGGTTTAGGCGGAGGATGAGTGTTAGGGTTAGGGTGAGGGTGAGGGTTAGGGTTAGGCTTAGGTTTAGGGTTAGGGTGATGTTTAGGGTTAGTGTGAGGATCAGTGTTAGTGTTAGTGTTTGTGTTAGGGTGAGGGTAAGTGTTAGGGTGAGGGTTAGGGTTAGGTTGAGGGTTATGGTGAGGGTGAGGGTGAAGGTTAGGGTTAGGTTTAGGATGAGGTTTAGGTTTAGGTTTAGAGTTAGAGTTAGGGTTATGGTGAGAGTGAGGTTTAGGTTTAGATTTAGGGTTAGTGTTAGGGTTAGTGTTAGGGTTAGGGTCAGTTGTACCGTTATGCTTAGGCTTAGGCTTAGGCTTAGTTCGAGCATGAGGCTGAGGGTTAGGGCGAGGGTGAAGCTGAGGATTAGGGTTAGGTTTAGTGTTAGGGTTAGATTTAGGTTTACGTTTAGGTATAGGTTTAGGGTTAGGGTTAGGGTTACGGTGAGGGTTAGGGTTAGGGTTAGGGTTAGGCTTAGGTTAGGCTGAGTATGAGGGTGGGGGTGAGAATTAGGGTTTGGGTTAGGGTTATTGTTAGTGTTATGGTTAGGGTTAAGATTGCGGTTAGGTTGAGGCTGAGGCTGAAGGTTATGGTTAGGGTTAGGATTAGTGTTAGGGTTATGGTTAGTGTTAGGGTTAGTTTTATTGTTAGGGTTAGAGTTAGCGTTAAGGTGAGGTGGAGGGTGAGGGTGAGGGTTAGTGTTAGGGTGAGGTTTAGGGTGAGGTTTAGGGTTAGGGTTAGGTTTAGGGTGAGGGTGAGGTTTAGGGTGAGAGTTATGGTTAAGGGGAGGGTTAGGGTGAGGTTTAGGATTAGGGTTAGTGTTAGAGTTAGGGTGAGGGTTAGGTTTAGGCTTAGGGTGAGGTTGAGTGTGAGGCTTAGTGTGAGGGTTAGTCTTAGGCGTAGGGTTAGGATGAGTGTGAGGGTGGAGGTGAGGATTAGGTTTAGGGTGATGGTTAGGGTTAGGGTTATTGTTATTTTTAGGATTAGGGTTATAGTTATGGTGAAGTTGAGGGTGCGGGTGAGGATTAGGGTTAGGGTTAGGCTGATGTTTAGGGTTACGGTTAGGGTTAGGGTGAGGGTGAGGTTTACGGTTAGATATAGGGTTAGGGGAAGAGGGAGGGTGAGGTTTAGGGTTATGGTTAGTGATAGGGTTAGGGTGATGGTGAGGGTTAGGTTGAGGTTTTGGTTTAGGGTTAGGGTTAGGGTTAGTGTGAGGGTTAGCTTTAGGGTTAGGGTTAGGTTCAGGTTGAGGGTAAGTTTTAGGGTGAGGGTTTGGGTTAGGGTGAGGGTTATGGTTAGGGTGAGGGTTAGGATTAGGGTTAGGGTTATTGTTAGGGTTAGGTTTAAGGTTACAGTTACGGTGAGGGTGAGGATGAGGGTTAGAGTTAGGGTTGGGTTGAGGTTGAGGGTTAGGGTTTGGGTTAGGGTTAGAGTTAGGTTTAAGGTGAGGGTGAGGTGTAGGGTTAGATTTAAGGTTAGGGTGAGTGTTGGGTTGAGGGTTAGGGTTAGTGTTAGGCTTAGGGTGAGGGCTAGGGTGAGGGTTAGGGTTAGGGTGAGGGTTATGATTAGGGTTAGGGTGAGAGTGTTTAGGTTAAGTTTAGCGTTAGGTTGAGGATTAGGTTAAGGATTAGGGTTAGGGTGAAGTTTTGGGCTAGGTTGAGTGTTAGGGTTAGCTTTAGGGTTAGGGTGAGTGTGAGTGTGAGGGTTAGGGTTAGTATTAGGGTGAGGGTTAGTGTGAGGGTTAGGGTTAGTGTTAGGGTTATTGTTAGGTTTAGGGTTAGGGTGAGGGTGAGATTAAGTTTAGAGTTAGGGTTAGGGTGGGGCTGAAGGTGAGGGTAAGGTTTAGGGTTAGTGTGGGAGTTAGGGTTAGGGTGAGTGTTAGGGTGAGGGTGAGGGTTAGGCTTAGGGTTAGGATTAGGATTAGGGTAAAGGTTAGGGTGAGTGTGAGGGTTAGGGTTAGAGTTAGGGTGAGGGTAAGTGTTAGGGTGAGGGTTAGCGTTAGGGTGAAGGATATGGTTAGGATGAGGGTTAGGGTTAGGTTTAGGTTTATTGTTAGGGTTAGGGTTAGGGTTATTGTTAGGGTAAGGTTTATATTTACGGTTACGGTGAGGATGAGGGTTAGGGTTAGGGTTGGGGTGAGGTTTAGGGTTTGGATTAGGGTTAGAGTTAGGGTTAGTGTGAGTGTGAGGATTAGGGTTAGAGTCAGGGTTAGAGTGAGGGTTAGGTTGAGGGTTAGGGTTAGGGTTAGTGTTAGGGTTAGGGTTACGGTGAGTGTTAGGGGGAGGGAGAGGGTTAGGGTTAGGTTTAGGATTAGGGTTATGGTGAGCGTAAGTGTGTGGGTTAGGGTTAGGTTGAGGGTTAGACTTAGGGTTAGGCTTAGGGTGAGTTTGTGTGTTAGGGTTAGGCTTAGGGTTAGGCTGAGGGTGAGATTGTGGGTGAGAAAGTTAGGGTTAAGGTGAGGGTTATGCTTAGGTTTAAGGGGAGGGTTAGGATGAGGTTTAGGGTTAGGATTAGGGTTAGGGTGAGGGCTAGGGTAAGGGTGAGGTTTAGGTTTAGGGTTAGGGTGAGGTTTATGATCAGGTTTAGAGTTAGGGTCAGGGTGACATTTAGGGTTAGAGTAAGCGTTAGGGTGAGGCTGTGGGTGTGGGTTATGTTTAGGGTTAATATTAGGATTAGGGTTATGGTGATGGTTAGGGTGAGGGTGAGGTTTCGGGTTAGTGTCAGCATTAGGATTAGCGTTAGGGTTAGGGTGAGTGTGAGTGTGAGGGTTAGGGTTAGGCTTAGGCTTAGGCTGAGGGTGAGGGTGAGGGTGAGGGTTAAGGGTAGGTATAGGGGGAGGGTTAGGATGAGGGTTAGGGTTAGTATTAGGGTTAGGGGGAGGGCTAGGCTGAGGGTGAGGTTTATGTTTAGGATTAGGTTGAGGTGTAGGGTTAGGTTTAGGTTGAGGGTGAGATTATGATTAGTGTTAGGGTTAGGTTGAGGCTGAGGGTGAGGTTTAGGTTTAGGGTTAGTGTTAGGGTTAGGGTTAAGGTGAGGGTGAGGGTTAGGGTTAGGGTTAGGATTAGGATTAGAGTAAGGGTTAGGGTGAGTGTGAGGGTTATTGTTAGGGTTAGGCTTAGGCTTAGGCTTAGGCTGAGGCTGAGGGTGAGGGTTAGGCATAGGGTGAGGGTTAGGGTTAGGGTGAGTGTTAGGATGAGGGTTAGGCTTAGGATTAGGGTGAGGGTGAGGGCTAGGGTGAAGATGAGGTTTAGGGTTAGGGTTAGGGTTAGGGTGAGGTTTAGGGTTAGAATTAGGGTGAGAGTGAGGTTTAGGTTTAGAGTTAGGGTTAGGGTAAGGCTGATTTTGAGGGTTTGGGTTAGGGTTAGCGTTAGATTTAGGGTTAGGGTGAGGTTTAGGCTTAGGGTTAGGATTAGGATTAGGGTAAGGGTTAGGTTGAGTGTGAGGATTAGGATTAGGTTTAGGGTTAGGCTGAGGATGATGGTGAGGGTGAGGGTTAGGGTTATGCTGAGGGTTAGGTTTAGGGCTAGGGTGAGAGTTAGTTTTCCAGTTAAGTTTACGGTTAGGGTGAGGGTTAGGGTTAGGTTTACGGTGAGAGTGAGGGTTAGGATTAGGTTGATGGTTAGGGTTAGGGTTAGGGCTAGGGTTAGGGTGAAGGTTAGGGTTAGGGTTAGGGTGAGGGTTAGGATGAGATTTATTGTTAGGATTAGGGTTAGGGTGAGGGCTAGGGTGAGGGTGAGTGTTAGGGTTAGGATGAGGTTTAGAGTTAGGGTTAGGGTTAGGGTTAGGGTGAGGGTGAGGTTTAGGGTTAGAGTTAGGATTAGTGTTCGGTTTAGGGTTAGGTGAGGTTTCGTGTTAGGCTTAGGCTTAGAATTAAACTAAGGCAGAGCATGAGGTTGAGGCTTAGAGTTAGGGTCAGGGTGAGGGTTAGGGTTAGGGTGAGGCTGTGGGTGAGGGTGAGGGTTAGTGTTAGGCTTAGTGTGAGTGTTAGGGTTAGGGTGATTGTTATGGTTAGGGTGAGGGTTATTGTTAGGGTTATTCTTAAGCTTAGTCTTAGGGTAAGCCTGAGGGTTAGGGTGAGGGTGAGTGTGAGTGTTAGTGTTAGGGTTAGGGTTATGCATAGTGATGGGCTGAGGGAGAGGTTGAGGGTGAGGTTTAGTGTTAGGGTGAGGGTGAGGTTTAGGCTTAGAGTTTGTGTTAAGGTGAGGGTTAGTGTGAGGGTTAGTGTTACGGTTAGTGTTTGGGTTAGGTTTAGCATGAGTTTTAGGGTCAGGTTTAGTGTTAGGGATAGGGTTAGGTGTAGGATTAAGGTTTGGGTGAGGGTGAGTTTGAGGGTTAGGGTTCGGTTAATGTTAGGGTTAGGTTAGGGTTAGGGTGAGGGTTAGGATGAGGGTTAGGTTTAAGAATAAGGGTTAGTGTGAGGGCTATTGTGAGGGTGAGGATTAGGGTTAGGGTTAAGTTTAGGGATAGGGTGAGCGATAGGATTAGGGCTTGGTTTAAGGTTAGGGTTAGGGTTAGGGTTAGGGTGAGGGTCAGCATGAGGGTTCCGGTTAGGATTAGGTTTAGGATGAGGGCTAGGGTGAGCGTGAGGATTAGGGTTAGGGTTAGGGCGAGGTTTATTGTTCGGGTTAGGTTTAGAGTTAGGCTGAGTATTAGGGTTAGTGTTATGGTGAGGGTGAGGGTTAGGTCTAGTTTGAGGGTTAGAATTAGGTTTAGGGTTAGGGTGAGGGTTAGGGTTAGGGTTAGGGTGAGGGTTAGGATGAGGTTTAGGGTTACAATTAGGGTTAGGGTGAGGGCTAGGGTGATTGTGAGGGTTATTGTTAGGGTTAGGGTGAGGTTTAGGGTTAATTTTAAGGGTAGGGTTAGGGTGAGGGTTAAGGTTCGGGTTTGGGTGAGGGTGAGGCTTAGGTTTGGGGAGAGGGTTAGGGTGAGGACTAAGGTAAGGGTGAGGTTTAGGGTTAGGGTTAGGTTTAGGGTGAGATTTAAGTTGAGGTTTAGGTTTAGGGTTAGGATTAGGGTTAGGATTAGGGTTAGGGTGAGGGTGAGTGTGAGGGTTAGGGATAGGGTTAGGCTTATGCTTAGGCTTAGGGTTAGGCTGAGGGTGAGGGTGGGGGTGAGGTTTAGGTTGAGAGTCCTGGTTTAGTTTATGGTTAGGTTTAGTGTTAGGATGAGGGTTAGGGTTAGGATTAGGGTTAGGGTGAGGGCTAGGGTGAGTGTGAGGTTTAGGGATAGGTTTAGGCTTAGGCTTAGTGTTAGGCTGAGGTTGAAGGTGAGGGTGAGGGTTAGGGTTAGAGTGACGGTTAGGGTTATGGTTAGGGTGAGGGTTAGGATGAGGGTTAGGGTTAGGGTGAGGGTTCGGATGAGGGTGACAATAAGAATAAAGGTGAGGGTTAGGCTGAGGGTTAAGTTTAAGGTAAGGGTGAGGTTTCGGGTTATGGTTAGTGTGATGGACAGGGTTAGATTGAGGATTAGTGTTAGGGTTAGTGTGAGGTTTAGTGTGAGGATGAGGGTTAGGGTTAGGGTGAGGGCTAAGTTGAAGTTGAGGGTTAGAGTTAGATTTAGGGTGAGGTTTAGGTTTAGGGTGAAGGTTAGCATTAGTGTGAGGGTTAGTGTTAGGGTTAGTGTTAGTGTTAGGGTGAGGGTAAGTGTTAGGCTAAGGTTTAGGTTTAGGGTGAGCTTTAGGATTTTGGTTAGGGTTAGGGTTACGGTGAGGTTGAGGTTAAGGGTTAGAGTTAGGGTTAGGGTGACGGTTAGGATTAGGGTTAGGGTTAGTGTTAGGGTAAGGGTTAGGGTGAGTTTTACTGTGGGGGTGAGGGTTAGTGATAGGGTTAGGTTTAGGATTAGGGTTAAAGTGAGGGTGAGTGTGAAGGTAAGGGTTAGGGTTAGGGTTAGGATTAGAGTTAGGGTGAGGGTGAGGATGAGGGTTAGGTTTAGGGTGAGGGTTAGGGTTAGAATTAGGGTTAGGCTGAGGGTGAGGCTGAGGGTGAGGTTGAGGGTGAGAAATTTAGGGTTAGGGTGAGGGTTAGGATTAGGATTATGGGGAGGTTTAGGATGAGGTTTAGGGTTAGGATTAGGGTTAAGGTGAGGGCTAGGCTGAGGGTGAGTTTGAGTTTTAGGGTTAGGGTGAGGTTTAGGTTTAAGGTTAGGGTTAGGGTGAGGGTCAGGGTGACGTTTATTGTTAGAGTTAGGATTAGGGTGAATCTGAGGGTGTGGGTTAGGTTTAGGGTTAATGTTAGGGTTAGGGTTAAGGTGAGGGTTCAGGTGAGGGTTCGGGTTAGGGTTCGGATTAGGGTTAGGATTAGGGTTAGGGTTAAGGTGAATCTGAGGGTTAGGGTTAGGCTTAGGCTTAGGTTGAGGGTGAGGGTGAGGGTAAGGGTGAGGGTTAGGGTTAGGGTGAGGGTGAGGGTTAGGGTTAGGATTAGTGTTAGGGTGAGGGTTAGCAGGAGTGTTAGTGTTAGGATTCGGGTTAGGATGAGGGCTAGGGTGAGGGTGAGGTTTAGGGTTTGGGTGAGTGTTAGCATTAGAGTTAGGGTTAGGGTGAGGGTTAGGGTGAGGTTGAGTGTTAGGCTTAGAGTTAGGATTAGGATTAGGGTAAGGGTTAGTGTCAGTGTGAGGGTTAGTGTTAGGGTTAGGGTTAGGCTTAGGTTTAGGCTGAGGGAGAGGTTTAGGGTTAGGGTGAGGGTTAGAGTTAGGGTTAGGGTGTGAGTTAGAGTTCAGGTTACGTTTAGTGTGACCATGAGGGTTAGGGTTAGGTTGAGGGTTAGGGTTAGGTTTAGAGTTAGGATGCGAGTTAGGGTTAGGGTTAGGGTCAGGTGTAGGATGAGGATTAGGGTTAAGATTAGGGTTAGGGTGAGGGCTAGAATGAATGTGAGGGTTAGGGTTAGTGTTAGCAAGAGGTTTAAGGTTCGGGTTAGGCTTAGGGTGAGGGTTACGATTAGGGTTACGGTCACGGTGAGGGTGAGGGTTAGGGTTATGGTGAGGGTGAGGGTTAGGGTTAGGGTGAGGGTTAGGGTTAGGGTGAGTTTTTGGATTAGGGTTAGGGTTAAGGTTAGGGTTAGGTTTAGGGTTAGGATTAGTTTTATTGTTAGGGTTAGGGTTAGAGTTACCATGAGGGTGAGGGTGAGGGTGAGGGTTAGGGTTAGGGTTAGGG
This sequence comes from Dipodomys merriami, assembly GCF_024711535.1. Lineage (NCBI taxonomy): Eukaryota > Metazoa > Chordata > Mammalia > Rodentia > Heteromyidae > Dipodomys > Dipodomys merriami. The sequence goes on from NW_027206376.1 coordinate 99,707, forward strand.
TGAGGTTTAGGGTAAGGGTGAGGGTGAGGTTTATAGTTAGATTTAGGATTAGGGGGAGGGTAAGGTCGAAGGTTAGGGTTAGGCTAAGTGTTAGGGTTAAGGTTAAGGTGAGGGTTATGTTGAGGTTTAGGGTTAGGCTTAGGGTTAGGTTTAGGATTAGGGTTAGGTTTAAGTTATGGTGAGGTTGAAGTTGAGGGTGAGTGTTAGGGTTAGTGTGAGGTTTAGGGTTAGGGTTAGGATTAGGGTTAGGGTGAGGGTGAGGTTGAGGTTTAGGGTTAGGGTTAGGGTTAGGGTTAGGATTAGGGTTAAGGTAGGGTGAGTGTGAAGTTTAGTGATAGGTTTAGTCTTAGGCCTAGGGTTAGGCTGAGGGTGAGGGTGGGGGTGAGGATTAGGACTAGAGTGATGGTTACGGTTAGGGTTAAGGTGAGGGTTAGTTTGTGGGTTAGGGTTAGGGTTAGGGTTACGGTGAGGGCTAGGGTGAGGGTTAGGGTAAGGCTTAGTATTAGGCTTAGGCTTAGTCTGAGTGTGTGTTTGAGGTTGAGGGTTAGGTTTAGGGTGATGCTTAGGTTGACGGTTAGAATGAGGTTTAGGGTTAGGGTGAGGATTATGTTAATGGTAAAGGTGAGGTTTAGGCTTATGGTGAAGTTTAAGATAAGGTTGAGGGTTAGGGTTTGGTTTAGGGTTCAGGTAAGGGTTACGGTTAGGTTGAGGGTGAGGGTTTGAATTAGGGTGAGGGCTAGGGTGAGGGTGAGGGTTAGGGTTAGGGTTAGGGTTAGTGTGAGGTTTAGGGTTAGGGTGAGCGTTATGGTTAGAGTGAGGGTTAGGGTTTGGGTTAGGTTTATTGTTAGGGTTAGGGTTACGGTTACAGTTACAGTGAAGGTGAGGGTGAGGGTTAGGGTGAGGGTTAGAGTTAGGGTTAGGGTGAGGGTTAGGTTGAGGTTTGGGGTTAGTGTTAGTGTTAGGGTTAGGGTTAGTGTGAGAGTTAGGGCGACGTTCAGGGTTATAGGGTTAGGGTTAGGATTAGAGTTAGGGTGAGGGTGAGTGTGTGTGTTAGGGTTTGGTTTTGGGTTAAGGTTAGGTTTAGGGTTAGGGTGAGGTTTTGGATGAAGGTTAGGGTTACAATGAGGGTGAGGGTGAAGGTTAGTGTGAGGGTTAGGGTTAGGATTAGGGTTAGGGTGAGGGTGAGTGTTAGGATTAGGGTTACGGTTAGTGTTAAGGTTAGGTTTAGGGTTAGGATTAGTGTTATTGTTAGGTTTAGGGTTAGAGTTACGTTGAGGTTGACGGTAAGGGTGAGGGTTAGGTTTAGGGTTAGGGTTAGGCTTAGGCTTAGGCTGAGGCTGAGGGTGAGGGTGAAGGTGAGGTTTAGGGTGATGTTGCTTTGTATGTCCCTCCCCCACAGTGTAACCCCCGCTTTCACTATATTTGATGTCAGTATAACATGTGGAGGAGATGGGGACAAACAAGTCGTTTAAGGATTCAGGTGGACCTGTTGCAACAATGAGAAGTACAAAATGTCATGTCAAAACCAGCTTTACAATGTCGGTGTGGGGGGGAGGGGGGTATAATTGGGTGGGGGAGGGGGGTATAATTGGGTGGGGGGAGGAGGGAGGCGGGGAAGGGAAGTGAAGGGTAAACAAAGGAGGAGGCTGCAATGCTTGGTAAGAAATGTATGCATTATCCTGCCCATGTAATTGTAGCCCCTCTGTACAGTATGTTCTCAAATAAAATAAAATTAAATTAAAAAAAAAGAATTAGGGTGACGGTTAGGGTGAGGATGAGGTTTAGGGTTAGGAATAGTGATAGGGTTAGTATTACGATGAGAGTGAGGGTGAGGGTGAGGGTTAGGGTTAGGGTTGGGTGAGGGCTTTGGTGAGGGTTAGGGTAAGGGTGAGGGTTAGTGTGAGGGTGATTGTAAGGGTAAAGGTGAGGGTTAGGCTGCGGGTGAGGGTTACGATAAGGGTGAGGGTTAGGGTTTGGTTGAGGGTTAAGTTAAGGGTTCGGGTTAGGGTTAGGGTGAGGGTTAGATTGAGGACTAAGTTTAGGGTTAATGTGAGGTTTGGGGTGAGGATGAGGGTTATGGTTAGGTTGAGGCTTAGGGTTAGAATTAGGGTTAGGGTGAGGGCTTGGTTAGGTTGAAGTTTAGGGTTAGGGTTAGGGTGAGGTTTAGGGTTAGGGTTAGTATGAGGGTTAGTGTTAGAGTAAGGGTTAGTGTTAGATTGAGCGTGTTAGGGTGAGGGTTAGGGATAGGGTAAGGGTTATGTTTCTGATGAGGGTTAGTGTTAGGCTTAGGGTTATTGTTAAGGTTAGGATTAGGATAAGGGTTAGGGTGTGGGTGAGTGTGTGGGTTGGGATGAGTGTTAGGGTTAGGCTTAAAGTTAGGCTGAGGGTGAGGTTGAGGGTGGGGCTTAGAGTTAAGGTGATGGTTAGGGTGAGGATTAGGATGAGGGTTAGGATGAACTTGAGGTTTAGGGTTATGTTTAGGTTGAGGTTTGGGGTTAGGATTAGGCTTAGGCTTAGGATGAGGTTGAGGTTTAGGTTTAGAGTTAGGGTAGGGTGAGGGTTAGGTTTACGGTCAGTGTTAGTTTTATGGTTAGGGTGAGGGTTAGGGTTAGGGTGACAGGTAGGGTTAGGGGTGGGATTAGGATTAGGGTTAGGGTGAAGGTGGGTGTGAGGATTAGTGTTAGGGTTAGGGTTTGGCTTAGGTTTAGGCTTACGGTGAGGTTGAGGGTTAGGGTTAGGGTGAGGGTAAGGTTTATGGTTTGGATTACGGTTAGGGTGCAGGCTAGGGTGAGCGTGAGAGTTAGGGTTAGGGTTAGGCTTAGGCTTAGGGTTAGGCTGAGGGTAAGGGTGGGTGTGAGAAATAGGTTTTGGGTGATGGTTAGCGTTAGGGTTAGGGTGAGGTTTAGGATGAGGGTTAGGGTTAGGATTTGGTTTAGCTTTAGGGCTAGGGTGAGGGTGAGGGTTAGGGTTAGGGATAGGGTTAGATTTAGGATTAAGGGTAGGATGAGGGTGAGTGTGAGGGTTAGGGTTAGGGTTAGGCTTAGGCTTAGTTTTAGGCTGAGGTGGAGGGTGAGGGTTAGGGTTAAGGTGAGGGTTAGGATGTGGTATAGGGTTAGGATTCGGGTTAGGGTGAGGTCTAGGGTGAGGGTTACGTTTAGGGTTAGGTTTAGGGTGAGGTTTAGGGTTTGGGTTAGGTTTTGGTTTAGGGTGAGGTTTAGGGTTAGGGTTACGGTGAGGGTGAGGGTTAGGGTTAGGTTGAGGGTTATGGTTAGGGTTAGGTTGAGGTTTAGGGTTAGGTTTAGGATGAGGGTTAGGATGAGGCTTATGGTTTGGATTAGGGTTAGGGTGCGGGCTAGGGTGAGGTTGAGGGTTAAGGTTAGGGTTAGGCTTAGGCTTACGGTTAGGCTGAGGGTGGAGGTGAGAAATAGGTTTTGGTTGGTGGTTAGGGTTAGGGTTAGGGTGAGGGTTAGAGTTAGGATTAGGTTTAGGGTTAGGGCTAGGGTGAGGGTGAAGGTTAGGGTTAGGGTTAGGCTTAGGCATAGGGTTAGGCTGAGTGTTAGGGTAAGGGTGAGGGTTAATGTTTGGGTGATGGATAGGGTTAGGGTTAGGGTGAGTGTTAGGATGAGGGTTAGGGTTAGAGTGAGGGTTAGGGTGAGCATGACCATAAGAGTAAATGTGAGGGTTAGGCTGAGGGTGAGTGTTCCCCTAAGGGTGATGGTTAGGATTAGGGTGAAGGTTAGGATAAGGTTTAGGTTGAGGTGTAGGGTGAGGGTGAGGGTTAGGATGAGGTTAAGGGTTAAGATTAGGGTGAGTTTTAGGGTTATGGTGAGGGTTAGGGTTAGAGTGAGTGTTAGGGTGAGGGTTAGAGTTAGGGTTATCCTTAGGGTTAGGGTGAACGTTAGGCTGAGGGTTAGGCTTAGGATTAGGGTTAGGGTTAGGGTGAGGGTTAGGGTCAGGGTGAGGGTTAGGATTCTGGTGAGGGTTAGGGTTATTGTTAGGGTTAGGGTCAGATTTAGGGTGATGGTGAGGTTTAGGGTGAGGGTTGGGGTGAGGGTTAGGGTTAGGGTTAAGGTGAGGGTTAGGATAAGGGGTAGGGTTAGGGTTAGGGTGAGGGTTAGATTGAGGATTAGGTTTAGGGTTAATATGAGGTTTAGGGTGAGGATGAGGTTTAGGATTAGGGTTAGAATTAAGGTTAGGGTGAGGGCTAGGGTGAGTTTTAGGGTTAGGGTTAGGGTTAGGGTAGGGTTTATGGTTAGGGTGAGGATGAGGTTAAGGTTTAGGGTGAGGGTTAGTGTGGGGGTGAGGGTTAGGGTTAGGGTTAGGGTTAGGGTGAGGGTAAGGTTGAGGGTTAAGGTGAGTGTTAGGGTGACAGTGAGGGTGAGGTTTAGGGTTGGGGTTAGGGTTAGAGTGAGGGTTAGGGTGAGGGGTAGTTTTAGGTTTAGGGTGAGGGTTAGGGATAGTGTGAGGGTTAGGGTTTGAGTGAGGGTAAGGGTCAGGTGAGGTTTAGGGTTAGGGTGAGGGTTAGCATTAGGGTTAGGGTCAGGGTTAATTTTCGGTTGGAAGTTAGGGTTAGGGTGAGGGTTAGGGTGAGTGTTAGGGTTAAGGTAAGTGATACGGTTAGGGTTAGGGTGAGGGTTATGTTTAGGGTGAGGGTGACAGTGAAGGTTAATATATGGATGAGGGTTAGTGTTAGGGAAGGGTTAATGTTACGGTGAGGGTTAGGGTGAGTGTGAGGGTAAGGGTTAGGTTTATGGTGAGGGTTAGGGTTAGAGTTAGGGTGAGGGGTAGGGTTAGAGTTAAGGTTAGGGTTAGTGTGAGGTTTAGGGTTAGGGGGAGGATAAGGTAAGTGTGAGGGTTGGAGTGAGGGTGAGGGTTAGGGTTACTGTTAGTGTGAAGGTTAGGGTTACGGTTATGGTGAAGTTTAGGGTTAGGGTTATGTTTATTTTGAGTGTGAGTGTTTGAGTTAGGATGAGTGTTCTTGAGAGTGTGAGAGTTAGGGTTTGGGTGAGGGTTAGGGTTAGGGTGAGTGTTAGGGTGACGGTGAGGGTGAGGGTTAGGTTTGTGGTTAGGGTTAGAGTGAGGGGTAGGGTGAGGTGTAGGGTTAGGGTTAGGGTGAGGGGTAGGTTTACTGTGAGGGTTAGGGTTAGGGTGAGGTTTAGGGTTACTGTGAGGGTTCAAGTTAGGATTAGTCTTAGTGTTAGGGTGAGGGTAAGGGTTAGGTTGAGGGTTAGGGTTAGATTCAGGGTTAGGGTTAATGTGAGGGTTAGGGTTATGGTGAGGGTTAGGGTTAGGGTGATGTTTAGGGTGAAGTTGAGGGTTAGTGTGAGTGTGAGGGTGACGGTTCGGATGAGTGTTTGGGTTAGGTTTAGGTTTTGGTTGACTTTGAGGATGAAGCTTAGGGTTAGTTTTAGGGTAAGGGTGAGTGTGAGGGTTTGGGATAGGCTTAGGCTTAGCTTGAGGGTGAGGGTGAGGGTTAGGGTTAGGGTAAGGTTTAGGGTTAGGGTTAGTTTTAGGGTTATGTTGAGGCTTAGGGTTAGGTTAGAGGTTACGGTGATTTTGAGGGTGAGGTTTAGGGTTAGGGTGAGGGTTAGGCTAAGGGTTAGGGTGAGCGTTAGGTTTAGGGTGATGTTTAGGTTGAGGGTGAGGATTAGGGTGAGGTTGAGGGTGAGGTTTCGGTTGAGGGTTTGGGTTAGGGTGAAGGTTAGGGTGAAGGTGAGGGTGAGGGTTAGGTTTAGGGTTGGGGTTAGGCTTAGGGTGAGGGTGATTGTGAGGGTTAGGGTTAGGGTTATTGTTAGGCTTAGGTTTAAGCTGAGGGTGAGGTGAATTTGATGGTTAGGGTTAGGGTGACTGTGAGCAGTAGGGTTAGGGTTAGGGATAGGATGAGGGTTAGATGAGGGTGAGGGTTAGGGTTAGGGTGAGTGTTAGGCTTAGGGTTTGGGTGAGGGTGAGGGTGGGGGTGAGTATTAGGCTTAGGGTGATGGTTAGCCTTAGGGTTAGGGTGAGGGTTAGGATGAGGGTTAGGGGTAGGAGTAGGGTTAGGGTGAGGGCTAAGTTGAAAGTGAGGGTTAGGGTTAGGTTTAGGCTTAGGCATAGGTTTAGGCTGAGGGTGATGGTGAGGGTAAGGGTTAGTGTTATGGTGATAGATATGGTTAGGTTTAGGGTGAGGGTTAGGATGAGGGTTCGTGTTAGGGTGACGGTTAGTATAAGCCTGAGGGTTACAGTAAGGGTGAGGGTTAGGTTTAGGTTGAGGGTTAGTGTAAGGGTTAGGGTTAGGGTTAGATATGGGATTAGGGTTAGGGGTAGTGTGAGGTTTAGGGTGACGATGAGGGTTAGGTTGATGGTTAGGGTTAGAATTAGGGTTAGGGTGAGGGCCAGCGTGAGGGTGAAGTTTAGGGTTAGGGTTAAGTTTAGGTTGAGGTTTAGGGTGAGCTGTAGGGTTAGGTTTAGGGTGAGGGTTAGGTTTAGTGTGAGGGTTACGGTTAGGGTGAGGGTGAGGGTGAGGATTAGGGTTATGATGAGGGTTAGGGTGAGGGTGAGGGTTAGGGTGAGGGTGAGCGTTAGGATTAGGTTTAGGGTTAGGGTGAGGTTTAGGGTGAGGGTGAGGGTTAAATTTAGGGTTAGGTTTGTGGTGTGGGTAAGTGATAGCGTGAGGGTTAGGGTGAGTGTTACAGTTAGCCTTCGGGTTAGGGTGAGGGTTAGGTTTAGGGTTAGGGTGAGGGTGCAGGTGAGGATTAAGGTCAGGATTAGGGTGAGGTTTAGGGTTAGGGTGAGGGTTAGGGTTAGGGTTAGCGTGAGGGTGACGGTGAGGGTGACGATTAGGGTTAGAGTTACAATGAGGGTTCAGTTAAGTGTGAGGTTTAGGTGAGGATGAGGTTAAGGGTTAGGATAAGATGTTATTTTTAGGGTAGGGTTAGGGTTACGTTTACTGTGAGGGTGAGTGTGAGGGTTAGGGTTAGGGTGACATTTAGTGTTAGGGTTATGCTTAGAGTTAGGGTTAGTGTGAGGATGAGGTTTAGGTGTAGAGTTATGTTTAGGGTGGGGGTTAGGGTGAGGTTTAGGTTTAGGGTGAGGTTTACGGTGGGGGTAACGGTAAGGATAAAGGTGAGGTTTAGGCCAAGGGTGAGGGTTATGGTAAGGTTGAGGGTTAGGGTTAGGGTGAGGGTTAGGGAAAGTGTTATGGTGAGGGTGAGGAATAGATTGAGGATTAGTGTTAGGGTTAGTGTTAGGTTTAGGGTGAGGATGAGGGTTAGGGTTAGGGTGAGGGCTAGGGTTAGGGTGAGGGTTAGGATTAGTGTTAGGGTTAGGTTTAGGGTTAGGGTGATGGTTAGGGTTAGTGTGAGGGTTAGTGTTAGGGTTAGGGTTAGTGTTAGGTTGGAAGTTAGGGTTAGGGTGAGGGTTAGGGTGATTGTTAGGGTTAAGGTAAGTGATAGGGTTAGGGTTAGGGTGAGGGTTATGTTTAGGGTGATGTGTAGAATGAGGGTGAGTGTTAGGGTGAGGGTGACATTGAAGGTTAAGGTATGGATAAGTGTTAGTGTTAGGATGAGGATTAATGCTACGGTGAGGGTTAGGGTGAGGGTGAGGGTAAGGGTTAGGTTTATGGTGAGGGTAAGGGTTAGAGGTAGGGTGAGGTGTAGGGTTAGAGTTAAGGTTAGGGTTAGTGTGAGGGTTAGGGTTAGGGTGAGGATAAGTTAAGTGTGAGGGTTGGAGTGAGGGTGAGGTTAGGGTTACTGTTAGTGTGAGGGTTAGGGTTACGGTTATGGTGAGGGTTAGGGTTAGGGTTAGGGTTATGTTTATTTTGAGGGTGAGTGTTAGAGTTAGAATGAGTGTTCTTGAGAGTGTGAGAGTTAGGGTTTGGGTGAGGGTTAGGGTTAGGGTGATTGTTAGGGTGACGTTGAGGGTGAGGGTTAGGGTTGGGGTTAGGGTTTGAGTGAGGGGTAGGGTGAGGTGTAGGGTTATGGTTAGGGTGAGGGTTAGGTTTACTGTGAGGGTTAGGGTTAGGGTGAGGTTTAGGATTACTGTGAGGGTTCAAGTTAGGATTAGTCTTAGTGTTAGGGTGAGGGTAAGGGTTAGGTTGAGGGTTAGGGTTAGATTGAGGGTTAGGGTTAATGTGAGGGTTAGGGTTATGGTGAGGGTTAGGGTTAGGGTGATGTTTAGGGTGAGGTTGAGTGTTAGTGTGAGTGTGAGGGTGAAGGTTCGGATGAGTGTTTGGGTTAGGTTTAGGTTGAGGTTGAGGGTGAGGGTGAGGCTTAGGCTTAGTTTTAGGGTAAGGGTGAGTGTGAGGGTTAGGGATAGGCTTAGGCTTAGGTTGAGGGTGAGAGTGAGGATTAGGGTTAGGGTTAGGGTTAGTTTTAGGGTTATGTTGAGGCTTAGGCTTAGGTTAGAGGTTACGGTTAGGGTGAGGGTTAGGGTTAGGGATAGGTTTAGTTTGAGGATGAGGGTGAGGGTTAGGGTTAGGATTAGGGTTAGGGTGAGCCTGAGGGTGAGGGTGAGGGTGAGGTTTAGGGTTAGGGTGAGGGTTAGGCTAAGAGTTAGGGTGAGTGTTAGGTTTAGGGTGATGTTTAGGTTGAGGGTGAGGGTTAGGGTGAGGTTGAGGGTGAGGTTTCGGTTGAGGGTTGGGGTTAGGGTTAAGGTTAGGGTGAAGGTGAGGGTGAGGGTTAGGATTAGGTTTAGGGTTAGGCTTAGGGTGAGGGTGATTGTGAGGGTTTGGTTTAGGGTTATGGTTAGGCTTAGGTTTAAGCTGAGTGTGAGGTGAGTTTGAGGGTTAGGGTTAGGGTGACTGTGAGCATTAGGGTTAGGGTTAGGGATAGGATGAGGTTTAGATGAGGGTGTGGGTTAGGGTTAGGGTGAGTGTTAGGCTTAGGGTTAGGGTGAGTGTGAGGGTGGGGGTGAGTATTAGGCTTAGGGTGATGGTTAGCCTTAGGGTTAGGGTGAGGGTTAGGATGAGGTTTAGGGGTAGGATTAGGGTTAGGGTGAGGGCTAGGTTGACAGTGAGGGTTAGGGTTAGGTTTAGGCTTAGGCATAGGTTTAGGCTGAGGGTGATGGTCAGGGTGAGGGTTAGTGTTATGGTGATGGATATGGTTAGGTTTAGGATGAGTTTTAGGATGAGGGTTCGGGTTAGAGTGAGGGTTAGTATGAGCCTGAGGGTTACAGTAAGGGTGAGGGTTAGATTTAGGTTGAGGGTTAGTGTAAGGGTTAGGGTTAGGGTTAGATTGAGGATTAGGGTTAGGGGTAGTGTGAGGTTTAGGGTGACGATGAGGTTTAGGGTGAGGGTTAGGGTTAGAATTAGGGTTAGGGTCAGGGCTAGCGTGAGGATGAGGGTTAGGGTTAGTGTTAGGGTGAGGTTTAGGGTTAGGGTGATGGTTAGGGTTAGTGTGAGTGTTAGTGTTAGGGTTAGGGTTTGTGTTAGGGTGAGAGTTAGGGTTAGCGTTAGGGTTATGGTTAGGGTGAGTGTTAGGGTTAGGGTTAAGGTTATTGTTAGGGTTACGGTTACGGTTACTGTTAGGGTAAGGGTAAGGTTGAGGTTTAGGCTTGGAGATAGGATTAGGTTTAGGTTTAGGGTTAGGGTTAGAGTTAGGGCTAGTGTGATGGTTAGTTTTAGGGTTAGAGTTAGTGTTAGTGTTATTGTTAGGGTAAGTGTGAGGGTTAGGGTTAGGCTTAGGTTTAGGCTTAGGCTTAGGCTTAGGCGGAGCATGAGGGTGAGGGTTAGGGTGAGGATTAGGGTTAGGGTGAGGGCTAGGGTTTGTGTTAGGGTGAGGGTTAGTGTTAGGGATAGGGTTAGGTTTAGGATCAGGGTTAGGGTGAGGGAGAGTGTGAGCTTTAGGGTTAGGGTTAGGCTTAGACTTAGGGTTACGGTGAGGGTTAGGGTTAGGATTTGGGTTAGGATGAGGGTGTGGCTGAGGATTAGGGTTAGGTTTAGGATTAGGGTTAGGGTTAGGATTAGGGTTAGGTTTAGTTTGAGGGTTAGGCTTAGTTGAGGGTTAGGGTAATTGTTAGTGTTTTGGTTTTTGGTTTGGGTTAAGTTTGCGGTGAGGGTGAGACTGAGGGTGAGGGTTATGGTTAGTGTTAGGCTGAGGGTGATGTTGGGGGTGAGGAATAGGTTTTGGGTGATGGTTAGGGTTAGGGTTAGGGTGAGGGTTTGGATGAGGGTTAGGGTTAGGATTAGGTTTAGGCTGAGGGCTAGGGTGAGGGTGAGGTTTAGGTTTAGGGTTAGGCTTAGTCCTAGGGTTAGGCTGAGGGTGAGGCTGAGGGTTAGGGTTAGGGTGATGGACAGGGTTAGGTTTAGGTTGAGTGTTAGGATGAGGGTTAGGGTTAGGATTAGGGTTAGGATGAGCGTGATGGTAAGAGTAAAGGTGAGGGTTAGGGTGAGGGTGAGTGTTCCCCTAAGGGTGAGGGTTAGGATTAGGGTGACGTTAGGGTAAGGGTTAGGGTGAGGGTTAGGGTAAGGGTGAGGGTTAGATTGAGGATTAGGGTTAGCACTAGTGTGAGTTTAGGGTGAGGATGAGGTTTAGGACTAGGGTGAGGGTTAGGGTTAGAATAGGGTTAGAGTGAGGGCTAGGGTGATGCTGACGGTTAGGGTTAGGGTGAGGTTTAGGGTTAGGGTGAGAGGTAGGGTTAGTGTGATGGTTAGTGTTATAATGAGCGATAGTATTAGGGTGAGGGTAAGTGTTAGGGAGAGGGTTAGGATTAGGATGAGGGTTTTGGTTAGGGTGAGGGTTAGGGTTAGGGTGAGGGTTATGTTTAGGGGGAGGGTAAGGTTTAGGGTGAGGGTTAGGTTTAGGGTGAGGGTTATGGTTAGGGTGAGGGTTAGGGTTACGGTGAGGGTTTGAGTGAGAGTTAGGGTTAGGGAGAGGTTTACGGTTACCGTTAGAGTTAGGGTTAGCGTAAGGTTGAGGTTTAGGTTTAGAGTTAGGGTTCAGGTGAGGGTTAGGATGAGGGTTAGGGTTAGGGTTAATTTTATGTTTAGGGTTAGTGTGAGATTTAGGGTTAGGGTTATGGTTAGGATTAGGGTTAGGTTGACGGTGAGTGAGTGGGTTAGGGTTAGGCTTAGGGTTAGGCTTAGGGTTAGTCTGAGAGTTAGGTTGAGGGTAAGGGTTAGGGTTAGGGTGAGGGTTAAGGTTAGGGTGAGGGTGAGGTTTAGGATGAGGGTTAGGTTTAGGATCAGGGTTAGGGTGAGGGTTAGGGTGAGGGTGAGGTTTATGGTTAGTGTTAGGGTGAGGTTTAGTGTTAGGGTTAGGTTTAGGGTCAGTGTGAGTTTGAGGTTGAGCGTTAGAGATAGGTTTAGGGTGAGGGTTAGGCCGAGGCTTATTGTTAGGGCTGGTGTTAGGGTTAGAGTTAGTGTGAGGGTTAGGCTGAGGGTGTGTGTTAGGGTTAGGGTGAGGGTTAGGTTTAGGATTAGGGTTATGGTGAGGGGTAGGGTGAGGGTGAGGTTTAGGATTAGGGTTAATGAAAGGGTGAGTGTGAGGGTTAGGATTAGGATTAGGTTTAGGCTTAGGGTTAGGCTGAGGTTGAGGGTAAAGATGAGGGTTAGTGTTAGGTGAGTGTTAGGGTTAGGGTTAGGGTGAGAGTTAGGGTTGAGGTTAAGTTTATGGTTAGTGTGTGGGTTAGTTTGAGGGTGTCGTTAAGGTTAAAGGTGAGGGTTAGTCTGAGGGCGAGTGTTTCGGTAAGGGTGAGGGTTAGGGTTAGGGTGAATGTTAGGGTGAGGATGACGGTTAGGGTTAGGGTGAGGGTTAGTGTTAGAATTAGGTTTAGGGTGAGGGTTAGGGTTAGGGTTAGGGTTAGGGTGATGTTTAGGGTTATGGTGAGGTTTAGGTTTAGTGTGAGGGTTAGTGTTAGGGTGAGGGTAAATGTTAGGGTGAGGTTTAGCGTTAGGGTGAGGGTTATGGTTAGGGTGAGGTTTAGGGTTAGGGTTAGGGTTATTTTTAGGGTTAGGTTTATGTTTATGGTGAGGTTGAGGGTGAGGGTGAGGTTTAGGCTTAGGGTTAGGGTGAGATTTAGGGTTAGGGTTAGGGTTAGATTTAGGGTTACGGTGAAGTTGAGGTTTAGGGTTAGAGTTAGGGTAAGGGTGAGGGTTAGGGTGAGGGTTAGGGTTAGGGTTAGTGGTAGGGTTAGGCTTAGGGTGAGGGTTAGGGTGAGGGTTAGGTTTACGGATAGGGTAAGTTTAGGATTAGGGTTAAGGTGAGGGTGAGTGTGAGGGTTAGGGTTAGTGTTAGGGTTAGGCTTAGGGTTAGGCTGAGGGTGAGGGTGAAGTTGAAGGTTAGGGTTAGGGTGAGGGTTAGGGTTAGGTTTAGGGTTAGAGTTAGCCTTAAGGGGAGGTTTATGGTTAGGTTTAGGGTTCTGGTAATGGTGAGGGTTAGAGTTAGCATCAGGGTTAGGGTGAGGTTTTGGGTTAGGGTTAGGTTCAGTGTTAGGGTTAATGTGAGGTTTATTGTTAGGGTTAGGGTTAGAGTGAGGGTTAGGTTGAGGATTAGGGTTTGGGTTAGGATTAGGCTGAGGGTGAGGGTTAGGGTGAGGTTTAGGTTAGGCTTAGTGTTAGGATTAGGGTGAGGTTAAGGTTTAGGGTGAGGGTTAGGCTTAGGGTTAGGGTGAGAGTTAAGATGAGGGTTAAGGTTTCAGTGAGGGTGAGGGTTAATGTTAGCGTGATGGTTAGGGTTATGATTAGGGTTAGGGAGTGGATCATGGTTAGGATTACGGTTAGGGTTGTTGTAAGTGTTATGGTTACTGTTATATTTGCAGTGAGGGTGAGGCTGTGGGTGAAGGTTAGGGTTAGGGTTAGGGTTAGTTTTAGGATTAGGATTAGTGTTAATGTTAGGGTTAGGTTTTGACTTTCGGTTTGGGTAAGGGTGAGGGAGAGGGTGAGGGTTAGGTTTAGGGTTAGGGTGAGGTTTAGGCTTAGGGTTAGGATTAGGGATAGGGTCAGGGTGAGGTTTAGGGTTAGAGTTAGGTTGAGGGGGAGGGTTAGGTTGAGGGTCAGGTTTAGGGTTAGTGTTAGGGTTAGCATTAGGTATAGGGTGAGGGTTAGGTTGAGGTTTAGGGTTAGGGTTGGGATTAGGGTTAGGATAAGTGTTAGGGTGAGGGTGAGTGTGAGGGTTAGGGTTAGGCTTAGGCTTAGGCTTAGGGTTAGGCTGAGGGTAAGGGTGGATATGAGTATTAGGCTTAGGGTGATGTTTATCCTTAGGGTTAGTGTGAGGGTTAGCATGAGGGTTAGGGATAGGATTAGGGTTAGGGTGAGGGCTAGGGTAAGGTTGAGGGTTAGGGTTAGTGTTAGGGTGAGGTTTAGGGTTAGGGTTAGTTTTAGGGTGAGGGTTAGTGTTAGCATTAGAGTTAGGGTGTGGGTGAGGGTTAGGATGAGGGTTAGGGTTAATGTTATTGTTAGGGTTAGGGTAACGGTTAAGGTTAGGGTGAATGTGAGGGTTAGGATTAGGGTTAGGGTTAATGTTATTGTTAGGGTTAGGATTACAGTTACAGTGAGGGTGAGGATGAGGGTTAGGGTTAGGCTTAGAGTGAGGTTTTTAGTGTTAGTGTTAGGGTTAGAATTAGGGTTAGGGTGAGGGTTAGCATTAGGGTTAGGGGGAGGGTTAGGATGAGGATTAGGGATAGGATTAGGGTTAGGGTAAGGGCTAGGGTGAGGATGAGGTTTAGGGTTAGGGTTAGGGTGAGGATTAGGTTTATGTTTAGGGTTTGGGTTAGGGTGAGGTTAAATTATAGTGTTAGAGTTAGGTTTAGGGTGAGGCTGAGGGTGAGGGTTAGGGTTAGGGTTAGTGTTAGGTTTAGGGTGAGAGTGAGGGTGAAGGTGAGGCTTAGGCTTAGGATTAGGATTACGGTAAAGGTTAGGGTGAGTGTGAGGGTTAGTGTTAGGGTTAGGGTTAGGCTTAGGATTAGACTGATGGTGAAGTTGAGGGTGAAGTTTAGGGTTAGGATGAATGTTAGGGTTAGGCTTAGGATTAGGATTAGGATTAGGGTAAGGGTTATGGTGAGCGTGAGGTTTAGTTTTAGAGTTAGGGTAAGGGTGAGGCTGAGGTTGAATTTGAGCGTTAGGGTTAGTGTTAGGGTAAGGTTTAGGGTTAGGGTTAGGGTGAGGGTTAGGATGAAGGTTAGGGTTAAGGTAAAGGGTGAGGGTTAGGGGTAGAGTGAGGGTTAGGGTTAGGATTAGGGTTAGGGTGAGGGTTAGAGTGAGTGTTAGGGTGAGGGTTAGGATGAGGGTTAGGATTAGGGTTAGGGTAAGGCCTAGGGTGAGGGTGAGGTTTAGGGTTAGGGTTAGTGTGAGGTTTAGGGTTAGGGTTAGGTTTAGGTTGAGGGTGAGATTTAGGGTTAGAGTTAGGGTAAGGGTGAGGCTGAGGTTGAGGTTAAGGGTTAAGATTAGTGTTATTGTTAGGGTTAGGGTGAGTTTTAGGGTGATGGTGAGGGTTAGGCTTAGGGTTAGGATTAGGATTAGGGTAAGGGTTAGGGTTAGTGTGAGGGTTAGGGTTAGGGTTAGGGTTTGGCTTAGGGTTAGGCTGAGGGTGGGGTTAGGGTCAGGCTGAGGGTAAGGGTTAGGGTTAGGGTGAGGGTTAGGGTAAGGGTTAGGGTGAGGTTAAGGATGAGGAATAGGGTTATGATTAGGATTAGGGTGAGGGCTAGGTTGATGATTAGGTTTACTGTTAGGGTAAGATTTAGGGTTAGGTTTAGGGTTAGGGTGAGGGTTAGGATGATGGTTAGGGTTATGTTGAGTTTGAGGGTTACATTAAGGTGAGGGTTAGGGTTAGGATTAGGGTTAGGGTGAGGGTGAGTTTCAGCATTAGGGTTAGGGTTAGGGTTAGGTTTAGGGTTAGGATTAGTGTTATTTTTAGGGTTAGCATTTGAGTTATGGTGAGGGTGACGGTGAGGGTGAGGGTTAGGTTTAGGGTTAGGGTGAGGTTTAGGGTTAGGGTTAGGATTAGGGTTAGGGTGAGGGTGAGTTTTAGGGTTATATTTAGGGTTAGTTGGAGGGTTAGGTCGAGGGTTGGGGTTAGGATTAATGTTATGGTTAGGCTTAAGTTGAGGGTTAGGTTGAGGGTGAGGGTTAGGTTTAGGGTTAGGATTAGGATTAGGGTTAGGGTTAGGGGGAGTGTGAGGGTTAGGGTTAGGGTAAGGATTAGGCTTAGAGTTCGGCTGAGGGTGAGGTTGAGGGTGAGGTTTAGGGTCAGAGTGAGGTTTAGGTTTAGGGTTAGGGGTAGTGTGAGTGTTAGGGTTAGGGATAGGATTAGAGTTAGGCTGAGGGTGATGGTGTGGGTGAGGATTACGTTTAGGGTGAGGGTAAGGGTTAGGGTTATGGGGAGGGTTAAGATGAGGGTTAGTGTTGGATTAGGGTTAGGTTGAGGACTATTGTAAGGGTAAGGTATAGGGTTAGGGTTAGGTGAGGTTTAGGGTTAGGGTTAGGGTGAGGATGAGGTTTAGGGTTAGAATTTGGGTTAAGGTGAGGCTGAGGGTGAGGGTTAGAGTTAGGGTTAGGATTAGGATTAGGGTAAGGGTTAGGGTGAGTGTGAGGGTTACGGTTAGGATTAGGGCTCTCCTTAGGGTTACACTGAAATTGAGGGTGAGGGTGAGGGTTAGGGTTTGGGTGATGGTTAGGGTTAGTTTTAGGGTGAGAGTTAGGGTTCAGGTTAAGTTTAGGGTTAGGGTGAGGTATAGGGTTAGGGTTAGGGTTAGGTTTAGGGTTAGGGTTAGTTTGACGGTTAGGGTTAGGTTTAGGGTTAGGGTGAGGTTTAGGATTAGGGTTATGGTGAGGGTTTGGATGAGGATTAGGGTTAGGATTGGGGTTAGGGTGAGGTCTAGGGTGAGGGTGAGGGTTAGGGTTAGTGTTAGGGTGAGGTTTCGAGTTAGGGTTAGGTTTACGGTGAGGGTTCGGATGAGGGTTAGGGTTACAGTAAGGGTGATGGTTAGGGCTAAGTTGAGGGTTAGGGTTAGGCTTAGGGTTAGGGTAAGGGTTAGGATTAGGGTTAGGGTTAATGTTATTGTTAGGGTTAGGGTTATGGTGAGGGTGAGGGAGAGGGATAGGTTTTTAGTGTTATGGTTAGGGTTAGAATTAGGGTTAGGGTGAGGGTTAGGGTTAGGGTTAGGGGGAGGGTTAGGATGAGTATTAGGAATAGGATTAGGGTTAGGGTAAGGGCTAGGGTGAGGGTGAGGTTTAGGGTGAGGGTTAGGGTGAGGTTTAGGGTTACGTTTAAGTTTTGGGTTAGGGTGAGGGTAAGGTTTAGTGTTAGATTTAGTTTTAGGGTGAGGCTGAGGGTGAGGATTAGGGTTAGTGTTAGTGTTAGGGTTAGGGTGTGGGTGAGGGTTAGGCTTAGGTTTAGGATTAGGATTATTGTAAAGGTTAGGGTGAGTGTGAGTGTTATAGTTAGGGTTAGGGTTAGGCTTAGGCTTACACTGAGGATGAGGGTGAGTGTGAAGTTTAGGGTTAATGTGAATATTAGGGTTAGGCTTAGGGTTAGGATTAGGATTAGGGTAAGGGTTAGGGTGAGGGTGAGGTTTGGGGTAAGGGTTAGGCTTAGGCTTAGGCTTAGGCTGAGCATGAGGTTGAGGCTGAGGGTTAGGGTTTGGTTTAGGGTGAGGTTCAGTGTTAGGGTTAGGGTTAGAGTTAGGGGTAGAGTGAGGGTGAGGTTTAGGGGTAGAGTTAAGGTTAGGGTGAGGGTTAGGGTTAGGGTGAGGCTTAGGGTTAATGTTAGGGTTAGAATGAGGGTGAGGTTTAGTGTTAGTGTGAGGGTTAGGGTTAGGGTTAGGGTTAGTGTTAGTGTGAAGGTAAGTGTTAGGGTGAGGGAATGGTTTAGGTTGAGGGTTATGGTTAGGGTGAGTGTTTGGATTAGCGTTAGGGTTATTTTTACGGTTAGGTTCAGGATTCAGGTTACTGTGAGGGCGAGGGTGAGGGTTAGGTTTAGGGTTAGGGTGAGGTTTAGAGTTTGTGTTAGGGTTAGAGTTAGGGTTAAGGTGAGGGTGAGTGTGCAGGTTAGGGTTAGGGTTAGGCTTAGGCTTAGGTTTAGGCTGAGGGTGAGGGTGCAGGTGAGGATTTGTTTTAGGTGATGGTTAGGGTTAGGGTTTGGGTTAGGGTTAGGATGGGGTTTAGGGTTACGGTTAGGGTTTGGGTTAGGGTGAGGGTGAGGTTTAGGGTTACATATAGAGTTAGGGGGAGCGTTAGGGTGAGGGTTAGTGTTAGGGTGAAGTTTAGAGTTAGGGTGAGTGTGCGGGTGAGTGTGAGGGTTAGGTTTATGTTTAGGGTTAGGCTTAGGGTTAGGCTGAGGGTGAGGGTTAGGTTTAGGGTGAGGGTTAGTGTTAGGGTTATGGTGAGGGTTAGATTGAGGGTAGGGTTAGGATTAGGGTTAGGGTGAGGGCTAGGGTGAGGGTTATGTTTAGGGTGAGGGTTAGGGTGAGGTTTACGGTTAGGGTTAGGTTTAGGGTTAGGTTGTGGGTGAGGTTTAGGGTAAGAGTTAGGGTTAATTTGAGGCTGAGGGTGAGGGTTAGGGTTAGGGTTAGGAATAGGATTAGGGTAAGGTTTAGGGTGAGTGTGATGGTTAGCGTAAGGTTTAGGGCTAGGCTTAGGGTTACACTGAAGGTGAGTTTTAGGGTTATGGTGAGGTTTAGGGTTAGGATTAGGTTGAGAGTTAGTGTTCAGGTTAAGTTTAGGGTTAGGGTGAAGGTTAGGGTTAGGGTTAAGGTGAGCTGAGGGTTAGGGTTAGGTTGAGGTTTAGGGTTAGGCTTAGGATTAGGGTGAGGTTTAGGGTTAGGGTTAAGGTGAGGTTTAGGATGAGGATTTGGGTTAGGATTAGGGTTAGGGTGAGGGCTAGGGTGAGGGTGAAGGTTAGGGTTAGTGTTAGGGTGAGGTTTAGGTTTAGGGTGAGGGTTAGGATGAGGGTTAGTGTTATGGTAAGGATGAGGATTAGGGTTAGGGTGAGGGTTAGTGTTAGGATTAGGTTTAGGGTGAGGGTGAGATTTAGGATTAGGGTTAGGGTTAGGGTTATTTTTAGGGTTAGGCTTAGGGTTACGGTTACTGAGAGGGTGAGGGTGAGGGTTAGTGTCAGGGTTAGGGTGAGGTTTTTAGTGTTAGGGTTAGGGTGAGTCTAATGTTAGGGTTAGTGTGAGAGTTAGTGTTAGGGTTAGGTTTAGGGTGAGGCTGAGGATGATGGTTAAGGTTAGCGTGAGTGTTAGAGGTAGGGTTGGGGTCTGGGTGAGAATTAGTGTTCGGGTTAGGTTTAGGGTTAAGGTGAGGTTAAGGGTTAGGGTTACGTTGAGCGTGAGTGTTAGGTTTAGGTTGAGGGTTAGGGTTAGGCTTAGGATTAGGGTGAGGGTTAGGGTTAGGATTAGGGTGAGGGTTAGGATGAGGATTAGGGTTAGGATTAGTGTTATGGTGAGGGCTAGGGTGAGGGTGAGGGTTAATGTTAGTGTTTGGGTGAGGTTTAGGGTTAGGGTTAGGGTTTGGGTGAGGGTTAGGTTGAGTGTTAGATTTACAGTGAGGGGGAGGGGGAGGGTTAGGTTGAGGGTTAGGGTTAGGATTTGGGTTAGGGTGAGGTTTAGTTTTAGGGTTACATTTAGGGTTTGGGGGAGATTTATGTCCAGGTTTAGGGTTAGGATTAGGGTTAGTGTTAGGGTTAAGTTTAGGGTGCAGTTTACGTTGAGGTTTAGGATTGGGGTTAGGTTTAGAGTTAGGATTAGGTTTAGGGTGAAGGTGAGTGTGAGTCTTAGGGTAAGGGTTAAGCTTAGGCTTAGTGTTAGGTTGAGCGTGAGGGTCGGGGTGAGGATTAGGGTTAGGGTTATGGTTAGGGTTAGGGTTAGGGTGAGGGTTAGGATGAGGGTTAGGGTTAGGATTAGGGTTAGGGTGAGGGCAACGGTGAAGGTGAGGTTTAGGGTAAGGTTTAAGCTTAGGCTTAGGTTTAGGCTGACTGTGAGGTTGAGGGTGAGGGTTAGGGTTAGTGTGATCGTTAGGTTTACGGTTATGGTGAGTGTTAGGATGAGGTTTAGGTTTAGGGTGAGGGTTAGGGTGAGGATGATGGTAAGTGTAAAGGTGAGGTTTAGGCTGAAGGTGAGGGTTAAGATAAGGTTGAGGGTTATGGTTAGGTTTAGGGTTAGGGTAAGGGTTAGTGTTAGATTTAGGTTTAGGGTTAGATTGAGGATTAGGATTAGGGTTAGGGTTAGTGTGTGGTTTATGGTGAGGATGAGGGTTAGGGTTATGGTGAGGGTGAGGGTTAGAATTAAGGTTAGGGTGAGGGCTAGTGTGAGGGTGAGGGTTAGAGTTAAGGTTAAGCTGAGGTTTAGGATTAGCGTGAGTGTTTGGATTAGTGTGAGGGTTAGGGTTAGGGTTAGGGTTAGGGGGAAGGTGAGGGTTAGGTTTAGCGTTAGGGTGAGGTTTAGTGTTAGCGTTAGGGTTGGAATTAGGATTAAGGTGAGGGTGAGGTTCAGGGGTTGAGTTAGGGTTAGGGTGAGGGTTAAGTTAAGGGTGAGGGTTAGGGTGAGTTTAGGGTGGGTGTGATGCTAAGGGTAAAGGTGAGGATTAGGCTGAGGGTGAGGGTTATGGTAAGGGTGAGGGTTAGGATTAGGGTAACGTTGAGGGTGAGAGTTAGATTGAGTATTAGAGTTAGCGTTAGTGTGAGGTTTAGGGTGAGGATGGGGGTTAGGGTCCGGGTGAGGGCTAGGGTGAGGTTGAGGGTTAGGGTTAGTGTTAGGGTTAGGGTGATGTTTGGGTTAGTGTGAGCATTAGTGTTAGTGTTGCCGTTAGTGTTAGGGTGAGGTTAAGTGTTAGGGTGAGAGTTAGGGTTAGGGTGAGATTTATGGTTAGTGTGAGGTTGAGAGTTAGGGTTAGGGTTAGGATGAGGTTCAGTTTAGGGTTAGGGTTTGAGTTAGTGTTATGGTGAGGGTGAGATTTAGGATTAGAATTAGGGGTAGTGTTAGAGTTTGGGTTAGGGTGAGGGTTAGGATTAGGGGTAGGATTAGGCTTAGGCTAAGGCTTAGGCCAAGCATGAGGGTGTTAGGGTTCAGGTTAGGGTTCAGATTAGGGTTAGGGTTAGGGTGAGTGTTAGGATGAGGTTTAGGGTTAGGATTAGGTTTAGGGTGAGGGCTAGGTTGAGGGTTAGGGTGAGGTTTAGTGTTAGGGATAGGGTTAGGTTTAGGATTTGGGTTACGGTGAGGGTGAGTTGAGGGTTAGGGTTAGGGTTAGGGTTAGGGGCAGGGTGATTGTTAGTGTTATGGTTACGGTTAAGTTGTGGTGAGGGTGAGGCTGAGGGTGAGGGTTATGGTTAGGGTTAGGGTTAGGGTTAGTGTTTGGGTTAGTGATATTGTTAGCGTTAGGGTTAGGGGAGATGTTTAGTGTGAGGTTTAGGGTTAGGGTTAGTGTTAGCGTTAGGGTGAGGGTGAGGTTTAGGTTGAGGTTTAGGGTTAGGGTTAGGGAGAGGGTTAGGGTTAGAGTTATGGTGAGGGTGAGGGTGCGGGTGAGTGTGAGGGTTTAGGTTAGGGTTAGCATTAGGCTGAGGGTTAGGCAGAGGGTGATGGTAAGGGTGAGGGTTAGGTTTAGGGATAGGATGAGGTTTAGGGTTAGGGTTAGTTTTAGAGTTAGAGTTAGGGTTAGTGTTAGGGTTAGGGTGAGGTTGAGGGTAAGGGTTCGGGTTATGGTTAGGGTGAGGGTTAGATTGAGGATTAGTGTTAGGGTTAGTGTGAGGTTTAGGGTGAGGATGAGGATTAGGGTTAGGCTGAGTGTGAGGGTTAAGATAAGGGTGAGGGTTAGGGTTAGGGTGAGGGTTAGGCTAATGGTTCGGGATATGGTTAGGGTGAGGGTTAAATTGAGGATTAGGGTTAGGGTTAATGTGAGTTTTAAGGTGAGAATGAGGATTAAGTTTAGGGTGAGGGTGAGGGTTGTAATTAGGGTTAGGGTGAGAGCTAGGGTGAGGGAGAGGGTTAGGGTTAGGGTTAGGGTTAGGATGAGTGTTAGGGTGAGGGTGAGGTTTAGGTTTAGTGTGAGGGTTAGTGTTCTGGTTAGGGTTAGTGTTAGGGTGAGGGTAAGTGTTAGGTTGACGGTTAGGGTTAGGGTTATTGTTAGGGTTAGGGTTAGGGTTACTGTGAGTGTGAGTGTGAGGGTTAGGATTAGGGTGATGTTTAGTGTTAGGGTTGTGGTTAGAGTTAGTGTTAGTGTGAGGGTGAGGTTTAGGGGTAGAGTTATGTTTAGGGTGTGGGTTAGGGTGAGGGTTAGTGTTAGGGTGAGGTTTAGGTTTAGGGTGATGGTTAGGGTTAGTGTGAAGGTTAGTGTTAAAGTTAGGGTTAGGGTGAGGGTGATGGTTTGGGTTAGGGTTAGTGTTAGGGTGAGGGTGAGGTTTAAGATTAGGTTTAGGGTTAGGGTTATTGTTAGGGTTAGAGTGAGGGTTACAGTTCAGTTTAGGGTGAGGGTGAAGGTGAGGGATATGGTTACGGTTAGGGTGAGGTTTAGGGTTAGGGTGAGGGTTAGTGTTAGGAGGAAGTTTAGGGTGAGGGGTAGGGTTAGTGTTAGGGTGAGGATTAGGGTTAGTGTGAGGGTTAGGGTAAGGGTTAGGGTTAGGGTTAGGTTGGGGGTTAGGGTTTTGGTTAGCGTTAAGGTGAGAGTGAGGGTTAGGGTGAGATTTAGGGTTAGGGTTAGGGTTAGGGTGAGGGTTAGGTTTAGGGTGGAGTTTAGGATTAGTGTTAGGTTTATGGTTAGGGAGAGGCTTAGTGTTAGGTTTAGGGTCAGTGTTAGGAGGAAGTTTAGGGTGAGGGGTAGGGTTAGGGCTAGGGTGAGGATTAGGATTAGTGTGAGGGTTAGGATGAGGGTTGGGATTAGGGTTAGGGTTAGGATTTATGTGAGGGTTAGGGTCATGGTGAGGGTTAGGGTTAGGGTTAGATTTACGGTGAGAGTAAGGGTTAGCATGAGGTTTAGGGTGAGTGTGAGGGTTAAAGTTAGCATTAGGGTTAGGGTGAGGTTTAGGGTGAGGGTCAGGTTTAGGTTTATGGTTAGGGTGAGGTGAGGGTGAGGGTGATTGTGAGATTTATGGTTAGGGTGAGAGATAGGTTTAGGGTGAGGGTTAGGCTTTGGGTTAGGGTGTGGGTGAGGGTGAGTGTGGGGGTTATGCTTAGAGTTAGGTTTAGGGTTAGGGTTAGTTTGAGAGTGAAGGTGAGGGTTAGGGTTAAGAGTAGGGTTAGGTTTAAATTTAGGCTGAGGGTGAGCGTGAGGGAGAGGGGAACGGTTAGGCTTAGGGTTAGGGTTGGTGTGAGGGTTAGGGTGAGGGTAAGGTTAAATGTTAGTTTGAGGGTGAGGGTTAGTGTTAGGATTAGGGTGAGGGTTAGGGTTAGGGTGAGGTTAGAGTTAGGGTGAGGTTTATTGTTAGTGTGAGGGTTAGTTTTAGTGTTAGGTTGAGGGTAAAGTTTAGGTTGAGTGTTAGGGATAGGGTTAGGTTTAGGGTTAGGTTTCGGTTTAGGGTGAGGGTTAGGGTCAGGGTGAGTGTTAGGGTTAGCATTATGGTTAGGGTGAGGGTTAGTGTGAGGGTTAGCGTAAGGTTAGTTTGAGGGTTAGGTTTAGGGTGAGGGTTAGGTTGAGGGTGAGAGTAATGTTAAGTGTGAGGGTTAGGGTTATGGTGAGGATTATGGTAAGCTTGTGGGTTAGGGTGAGGGTTAGGTTTAGGTTTACAGTAAGGGTGAGGGTTAGGGTGAGTGTTAGGTTTGGGGTTAGGGTTAGGGTGAGGGTGAGATTGAGGGTTGGGAATAGGGTGAGGTTTAGGTTTAGGGTGAGGGTTAGGATTAGGATTAGGTTTAGGGTGAGGCCTAGGGTGAGTGTGAGGGTTAGGGTTAGGGATAGGGTTAGGTTGAGGGTTAGGGTTAGGCTGAGGATTAGGGTTAGTGTAATGGCTAGTTTTAGGGTTAGGGTTAGTGTTAGGGTGAGCGTAAGTTTTAGGGTTAGGTTTAGGGTTACGGTGAGGTTGAGGGTTAGGTTAAGAGTGAGTGTTAGGGTTAGGGTGAGGGTGAAGGTGAGGGTTAGGATAAGGGTTAGGGTTAGGGTTATTTTTAGGTTTAGGGTTAGGTTTATGGTTACGTTGAGGGTGAGGGTGAGGGTGAGGGTTAGGGTTAGTGTGAGGTTTAGGGTTAGGGTTAGGTTTAGGGTTAGGGTTAGGATGAGGTTTAGGGTGAGGGGTAGGGTTAAGGTTAGGGTGAGGGTTAGGGTTAGTGTGAAGGTTAGGGTTAGGGTTAGGATTAGGTTAGGTTGAGGATTAGGTTTTAGATTAGGGTTAGGGTGAGAGTGAGGGTTAGGGTGAGGTTAAGGGTTAGCTTAGGTTTAGGGTGAGGGTGAGGGTAAGGTTTAGTGTGTGGGTTAGGCTTAGGGTCAGGTTTAGGGTGAGGTTGAGGGTTAGGGTTAGTGTTAGGTTGAGGTGAAGGTTTAGGTTAATTTTTAGGGTGAGGGTGAGTGTTAGGGTTAGCATTAGGGTTAGGGTGAGGTTTAGTGTGTGTTTTGGTTAGTTTAGGGTGAGGTTTTGGGTTAGTGTGAGGGTTAGGGTGTGTGTAAGGTAAGGGTAAGGGTGATGTTTTTGGTGAGAGTGAGGGTTACGGAAAGGGAGAGGGTTAGGGTTAGGGTGAAGGTTAGAGTTAGGATTAGGAAAAGGGTTAGTGTGAGGGATAAGGTGAGGGTGAGGATTAGGGTTAGGGTTAGGTTTACATTGAGGGTTAGGTTTAGGCTGAGGGTTAGGTTTAGTGTGAGTGTTGTTGTTAGGCTTAGTATTATGGTGAGAGTAAGGTTTAGGGTGAGGGTTAGGTTTAGGGTGAGGGTTAGGGTTAGGGTGAGGGTGAGGGTTAGGATTAGAGTGAGGGTAAGTGTTAAGGTAAGGTCTAGGTTTAGGGTTATTGAGGGTTTTGTTGAGGTTTAGGATTAGTGTTAGTGTAAGGGTTAGGGTTAGGGTTAGTGTGAGAATTAGGTTGAGGTTTAGCTTGACGGTTAGGGTTAGTGTGAGTGTTAGGGTTAGGCTGAGGGTGAGGGTGAAGGTGAGAGTTAGGGTTAGGACTAGGTTTAGGGAGAGATTTTGGGTTAGGTTTAGGGTTAGGATGATGGTTAGGGTGAGGGGTAAGTTTAGGTTTAGGGTGAGGTTAGATTTATTGTGAGGGTTAGCATTAGGGTTAGGGTTATGGTTAGGGTGAGGATATGGTTTAGGGTGCGGGTTAGGGTTAGGGATAGGGTTAGGTTTAGGGTGACTGTTAGCTTGAGGGTTTGGTTTAGGTTTAGGGTTAAGGTTTCGGATGAGGGTTCGGGCTCAGTTTAGGGTTAGGTAAAGGGTTTCGTGTTTGGGTTACTGTTAGGGTTAGGGAGAGGTTTATGGTGAGGGTGAGGGTTAGGGTTAGGTTTAGGTTTATGGTGTGTTTAAGTGATAGCGTGAGGATTAGGGTGAGTGTTAGAGTTATTAGTAGGGTTTGGGTGAGGGTGAGGGAGAGGGTTAGGGTTAGGGTTAGCGTGAGGGTGAGGGTGAGGGTGACAGTTAGGGTTAGAGTTAGGGTGAGATTTAGGTTTAGTGTGAGGTTTAGGGTGAGGATGAGGTTAAGGGTTAGGGTGAGGATTAAGGTAAAGTTGAGGGTTAGGGTTAAGTTTAGTGTTAGGGTGAGGGTTAGGGTGAGGGTTAGGGTTAGGTTTAGGGTTAGGGTGACAGGGAGGTTTAGGTTTAGGGTTAGCTTGAGGGCTAGGGTGCGGGTTAGTGTTACGGTGAGAGTTAGACTTAGGGTGAGGGTTAGGGTTCGGGTTAGTTTGTGGGTGGTGTAAGGGTGAGGTTTAGGATGATGGTTAGGATTAGGGTGAGGGCTAGGGTGAGGGTTAGGGTTAGCGTTAGAGTGAGGGTTAGGGTTAGGTTTAGGTTGAGGTTTGGGGTGAGGGGTAGGGTTAGATTTAGGGTGAGGGTTAGGTTTAGTGAGAGCGTTACGGTTAGGCTTATGGTGAGGGTGAGGGTAAGGGTTATTGTGAGGGTTATGATGGGGTTGATGGTTAGGGTTAGGATTAGGGGTAGGGTTAGGGTAAGGCTGAGCATGAAGGTGAGAGTGCGGGTGAGGTTTACAGGTAGGGTTACGTTTAGGGCGAGGGCTGGGGTGAGGGTGAGGGTTAGGGTGAAGGTTAGGGTGA
The DNA here is from genome assembly GCF_024711535.1 of Dipodomys merriami. NCBI lineage: Eukaryota > Metazoa > Chordata > Mammalia > Rodentia > Heteromyidae > Dipodomys > Dipodomys merriami. Next base: position 124,794 of record NW_027206376.1, read on the forward strand.
GGGTGAGGGTGAGGGCCTTTGTTAGATAATGGTTAGGGTTAGGGTGAGGATTAGGTGAGGGTGAGGGTGAGGGTGAGCTTTAGGGTTAGGGTGTGGGTGAGTGTTAGGTTTAGGGTGGGGGTTCAGGTGATGTTGAGTGTTAGGGTAAGGTTGAGATTTAGGGTTAGGTGAGGGTTAGGTTTAGGGTTAGGGTTAGAGTTAGGATGAGGGTTTGGGTGAGGCGTACTGTTAAGCTTAGGGTGAGCATTAGGGTTAATGTGAGGGTTAGGGTTAGGGTGAGGATAATGTCAGGGTGACGGTTAGAGTGAGAGTTAGGGTTAGGGTTACTGTTAGTGTGAGGGTTAGGGTTAGCATTAGTGTTAAGTTGAGGGTGAGGGTGAGGGTTAGATTTAGGCTTAGGGTTAAGGTGAGGGTGAGGGTGAGTATGAGGGTTAGCTTGAGGGTTAGTGTTAAGGTGAGGGTTAGGTTTACGATTAGGGTTATTGTTAGGATTAGGTTTAGGGTGATGGTGAGGATGAGGGTGAGGTTCAGGATGTGGGATAGGGTTAGGGTTAGGTTTAGGGTGAGCATGAGGGTTAGGGTTAGGGTGAGGGGTTGGGTTAAGGTTAAGGTGAGGTTTAGGGTTACTGTGAAGGTTAAGGTTAGGGTTAGGGTGAGGTTTAGGCTGAGGGTTAGGGTTTGGATTAGGGTTAGGGTGAGGGTGAGGGTTAGGGGGAGGTTTATGCTTAGCTTAGGGTTGGGTATAGGGTGAAGGTTAGGGTGAGGGTAAGGACTAGGGTGAGGGTTAGGGTTAGGGTGAGGTTTAGGGTGAGGTTGTGGGTTATTTTTAGGGTTAGAGTGAGGTTCAGGTTTAGGGTGAGGGTTAGGGTGAGGGTGAGTGTTAGGTTTAGCATTAGGTTTAGGGTGAGGTTTAGTGTGAGTGTTTTGATTAGGTTAGGTTGAGGTATTGGGTTAGTGTGAGGGTTAGGGTGAGGGTAAGGTAAGGGTAAGGTTGAGGTTTTTGGTGAGGGTGAGGGTTACGGAAAGGGTGAGGGTGTGGGTGAGGGTTAGGGTTAGGGTTAGGGTTAGGGATAGGAAAAGGGTTAGTGTGAGGGATAAGATGAGGGTGAGGATTTGGGTTAAGGTTAGGTTTAGGTTGAGGGTTAGGTTTAGGCTGAGGTTTAGGATTAGTGTGAGGGTTTGTGTTAGGGTTAGGCTTAGTGTTATGGTGAAGGTTAGGGTTAGGGTGAGGGTGAGGGTTAGGGTGAGGTTTAGGGTTAGCTTAGGGTTAGGTTTAGGGTGAGGGTTAGGGTGAGGGTAAGGATTAGGGTGAGGGTTAGGGTTAGGGTGAGGTTTAGGGTGAGGTTGTGGGTTAGGGTTAGGGTTAGAGTGAGGTTCAGGTTTAGGGTGAGGGTTAGGGTGAGGGTGAGTGTTAGGTTTAGCATTAGGTTTAAGGTGAGGTTTAGTGTGAGTGTTTTGATTAGGTTAGGTTGAGGTTTTGAGTTAGTGTGAGGGTTAGGGTGAGGGTAAGGTAAGGGTAAGGGTGAGGTTTTTGGTAAGGGTGAGGGTTACTTAAAGGGTGAGGGTTAGGGTTAGGGATAGGAAAAGGGTTAGTGTGAGAGATAAGTTGAGGGTGAGGATTTGGGTTAGGGTTAGGTTTAGGTTGAGGGTTAGGTTTAGGCTGAGGGTTTAGGTTTAGTGTGAGTGTTTGTGTTAGGGTTAGGCTTAGTGTTAGGGTGAAGGTTATGGTTAGGTTGAGTGTTAGTGTTAGGGTGAGGGTAAGGGTTAGGTTAGGACTAGGTTTAGGGTTATTGAGGATTTTGGTGATGTTTAGGGTTAGGGTTAGTGTAAGGGTTATGGTTAGGGTTAGTGTTGAGGATTAGGTTGAGGGTTAGCGTGATGGTTAGGGTTAGTGTGAGGGTAAGGGTTAGGCTGAGGGTGAGGGTGAGGGTGAGTGTTAGTGCTAGGGTTAGTGTGAGTTATGATGAGGGTGAGGGTTAGGGTTAGGATTAGTGTTAGGGATAGGTTTGGGGTTAGGTTTAGGGTTAGGATGAGGGTTAGGGTGAGGGGTAAGGTTAGGTTTAGGGTGAGGGTTAGAGTTATTGTAAGCGTCAGTGTTAGGGTTAGAGTTAGGGTAAGGGTGAGTATAAGGTTTAGGGTGAGGGTTAGGGTTTGGGATAGGGTTAGGGATAGGGTGACACTTAGCTTGAGGGTTAGGTTTAGTGTTAGGGTTAAGGTTTCGGGTGAGGTTTAGGGTTCAGGTTAGGGTTAGGGTTTCGTGTTTGGGTTAGGGTTAAGTTTAGGGTGAGATTTAGGGTGAGGGTGAGGGTGAGGGTTAGGTTTAGGTTTATGTTGTGGGTAAGTGATAGCGTGAGGGTTAGGGTGAGTGTTAGAGTTAGCAGCAGGGTTAGAGTGAAGGTTAGGGTGAGGGTTAGGGTTAGGGTTAAGGTGAGCTTGAGGGTGAGGGTTAGGGTTAGGGTTAGGGTGAGTATTAGGGTTAGGGAGAGGGTTAGGGTAAGGGTTAGCATGAGGGTGAGGGTGAGGGTGACGGTTAGGGTTAGAGTTTGGGTGAGGTTTAGGTTTAGTGTGAGGTTTAGGGTGAGGATGAGTTTAAGGGTTAGAATGAGGGTTAAGGTAAGCGTGAGGGTTAGGGTTAAGGTTAGTTTTAGGGTGAGGGTTCGGTTTAGGGTTAAGGTTAGAGTTTGGGTGAGGGGGAGGGTTAGGGATCGGTTTAAGGCGAGGGCTAGTGTGCTGGTTAGGGTTAGGGTTAGGGTGAGTGTCAGGGTTAGGGTTAGTTTGAGGGTGGTGTGAGGGTGAAGTTTAAGATGAGGGTTAGGATTATGGTGAGGCCTAGTTTGAGGGTGAGGGTTAGGTTTAGGTTTAGGTTGAGGTTTGGGGTGAGGGGTAGGGTTAGGTTTAGGGTGAGGGTTAGGTTTAGTGTGAGGGTTAAGGTTAGGGATATTTTGAGGGTGAGGGTAAGGGTTATGGTGAGTGTTATGATCAGGTTGAGGGTTAGGGTTAGGGGTAGTGGTAGGGTTAGGGTAAGGCTGAGCATGATGGTGAGGGTGCAGGTGAGGTTTAGAGTTAGGGTTACATTTAGGGAGAGGGCTAAGGTAAGGGTGAGGGTTAGGGTGAAGGTTAGGGTGAGGGTGAGGGTGAGGAACTTTGTTAGATAATGGTTAAGGTTAGTGTGAGGATTAGGTGAGGGTTAGGGTTAGGGTGAGCTTGAGGGTTAGGGTGTGGGTGAGTGTCAGGTTTAGGGTTCGGGTTCGGGTGATGGTGAGGGTTTGGGTAACGTTGAAAATTAGGGTTAGGTTTAGATGAGGGTTAGGTTTAGGGTTAGGATTAGAGTTAGGGTTCGGGTTCGGGTGAGGTGTACTGTTAAGGTTAGGGTGAGCATTAGGGTTAATTTGAGGGTTAGGGATAGGGTGAGGATAAAGTTCGGGTGACGGTTAGGGAGAGGGTGAGGGTTAGGGTTACTGTTAGTGTGAGGGTTAGAGTTAACTTTAGTGTTAAGGTGAGGGTGAGGATTTGGGTTAGTGTTAGGCTTAGGGTTAAGGTGAGGGTGATGGTGAGGATGAGGGTTAGAGTGAGGGTTAGGTTTAGGGTGACGTTTAGGTTTAGGGTAAGGGTTAGGGTTATTGTTAGGGATAGATTTAGGGTGAGGGTGAGGATGAAGGTGAGGGTGAGGGTGTGGGTTAGGGTTAGGGTTAGGTTTAGGGTGAGGGTGAGGGTGAGGGTTAGGGTTAATGTTAGGCTTAGGGTGATTGTTACAGTTAGTGTGAGGCTTAGTGTTAGGGTTTGGGTTAGTGTTAGGGTGAGGGTAAGTGTTAGGGTGAGGATTAGGGTTAGGGTTAGGGTTAGGATTAGGTTGAGGGTTAGGATTAGGGTTCTGGTTAAGGTGAGGGTGAGGGTGATGCTTAGGGTTAGGGTTAGGTTGAGGGATAGGGTGAAGGTTAGGTTTAGGGTGAGGGTTAAGGTTAGGGTGAGAGTTAGCCTTAGTGTTAATTTGAGGGTGGGGTGAGGGTCAGGTTTAGGTTGTGGGTTAGTGTTAGGGTGATGGCTAGATTACGGTGATGATTAGGGTTAGGGTGAGGCTTAGGGTTAGGTTTAGGGTCAGGAATACGGTGAGGGTTAGGGTTAGGTTTAGAGTGAGGGTTAGGTTTAGTGTGAGGGTTACGGTTAGGGTTAGGGTGAAGGTGAGGGTTAGTTTTAAGGTTGAGGGTTAGGGTTATGCTGAGGGTTATGTTTAGGATTAGCTTTAGAGTTAGGTTTAGGCTGAGGGTGAGGGTGAGGGTGAGTGTGAGGTTTAGGATTAGGTTTAGGGTTAGGGTGATGGGTAGTGTGAGGGTGAGTGTTAGGGTAAAGATGAGGGCGAGGTTGAGGGTGAGGGTCTCGGTTAGATAGAGGTTAGGGTTAGGGTGAGGATTATGTGAGAGTTAGGGTGAGGGTGAGGGTTAGGGTTAGGGTTAGAGAGAGGGTTACGTTAGGGGTTAAGGTTAGAAATAGGGTGAGGGTTAGGGTGAAGGTTAGGGTTAGGGTTAGGGTGAGCGTAAAGGTTAATGTGAGGGTTAGGGTTAGGGTGAGGATAATGTAAGGGTGAGGGTTAGGGTTACTGTTAGGGTGAGGTTTAGGGTTAGGATTAGTGTTAAGGTGAGTGTAAGGGTGAGGGTTAGGGTTAGGCTTAGGGTTAAGATGAGGGTGAGGGTGAGGGCGAGGTTTAGCGTGAGGTTTAGGGTTAGGGTGAGGGTTAGGTTCAGGGTTAGGGTTAGGGTTATTGTTAGGGTTAAGTTTAGGGTGAGGGTGAGGATAAGGTTGAGTGTGAGGGTTAGGGTTAGGATTGGGGTTAGGGTGAGCCTGAGGGTGAGGGTGAGGGTTAGGGTGAGGGTTAGGCTAAGGCTTACGGTGAGGCTTTGGTTTAGTGTGATGTTTAGGGTGAGGGTGATGGTTAGGGTGAGGGTGAGGTTTTGGTTGAGTATTTGGGTTAGGTTTAGGGTGAGGGTGACTGTGAGGGTTAGGGTTAGGTTTAATATTAGGCTTAGGTTTGGGCTGAGGGTGAGGGTGAGTGTGAGAGTTAGGGTTAGGGTGAGTGTGAGGTTTAGGTTTAGGGTTATTGTGAGGGTTAAAGTGAGGGTTAGGGTTAGGATTAGGGTTCGGGTTAGGCTGAGGGTGAGGGTGAGGGTGAGGGTGAGGGTTAGGGTTAGTGTGAGGCTTAGCCTTAGGGTGAGTGTGAGGGTTAGGGATAGGGTGATGGTTAGCGTGGGGGTGAGGGTGAGGCTTAGCGTGAGGGTGAGGGTGAGTGTTAGGGTCCGGGTAAGTTTTAGGGTTAGATTTAGGGTTAGGGTGAGGGTTAGGATGATGGTTAGGATGAGGGGCAGGGTTAGGGTTATGGTGAGGTTCAGGGTTAGTTTGAGGGTTACCGTTACAGTTGGGTTTAGGGTGAAGGTTAAGGTGAGGGTTAGGGTTAGGTTTAGGGTTAGGCTGAGGGTTAGGGTCAGGGTAAGTTTTAGGGTGAGGGTTAGGGTGAGTGTGAGGATTAGGTTTAGGGAGAGATTTAGGGTTATGGAGAGGATTAGGGTTCGGTTTAGGGTGAAGGTGAGGGTGATGGTGTGGGTTAGGGTAAGGATTAGGTTTAGGGTTAGGGTTAGGGTTATTGTTAGGGTTAGGGTTAGGGTTACGGTTAAGGGGAGGTTGCGGGTGAGGTGAGGTTTAGCGTTAGGGTTAGCGTTAGGGTGAGGGTTTTGGTGAAGGTAAGTGTTGGGGTGAGGTTTAGCGTTAGGGTGAGGTTGAGGGTGAGGTTGAGAGTTAGTGTTAGGGTTAGGGTTAGGGTGAGGTTTAGGGTGAGGTTGAGGTTTATTGTTAGGGTTAGTGTTATGGTGAGATTAAGGGTTAGGTTGAGGGTTAGGGTGAGTGTTAGGGATAGGTTAGGGTGAGGGTTAGGGTTAGGGTGAGGTTTAGGGTTAGTGAGGGTTAGTGTTAGGGTTAGGCTTAGTGTTAGGTTGAGGGTAATGTTTAGATTGAGGTTTAGGTTTATGGTGAGGGTTAGGGATAGGGTGAGGGTTAGGGTTAGGGTGAGGATTAGGGTGAGGTTTAGGGTTAGGGTGATGTTTAGGGTGCGGTTTAGGGTGAGGTTGAGGGTGAGGGTGAGGATTAGGCTTAGGGTTAGGGTGAGGGTGAGTGTGAGGGTTAGGGTTAGGCTTAGGCTTAGGCTTTGGGTTAGGCTGAGGTTGGGGGTGAGTGTGAGGGTTAGGGTTAGGGTGAGGGTTAGGGTTAGGGTTAGGGATAGTGTGATGTTTAGGGTGAGGGTTATTGTGAGAGTAGGTGCTAGGGTTACACTTAGTGTTAGGGTGAGTGTAAGAGTTAGGTTGAGGCTTAGCATTAGGGTGAGGGTTAGGGTTAATGTGAGGGTTAGGGTTTCGGGAAGGGTGAGGTTGAGGGTGATGGTGAGGCTTAGGTTTAGGGTGAGTGTGAGGGTGAGTGTGAGTGTTAGGGTTAGGTTTAGGCTTAGGCTGAGGGTTAGGCTGAGTGTGATGGTGAGGGTGTGGGTGAGGATTAGAGTTAGGGTGAGGTTTAGGGTTAAGTTTAGCGTGAGGGTTTGGGTTAGGCTTAAGTTTAGGATGACGGTTAGGTTGAGGGGTATGGTTATGGTTAGTGTGAGCGTTAGGGTTAGCGTTATGGTTAGGGATAGGTTTAGGGTTAGGGTGAGGTTTAGCATGAGGTTTAGGGTTACGGTAAGGCTTAGGGTTAGGGTTAGGATGAGGGTTAGGGAGAAGGTTAGGATGAGGGTTAGGGTGAGGGTTCGGTTTAGGGTTCGGGTTAGGGTTATGGTGAGGGTGGGGGTGAGGGTGAAAGTGAAGGTTAGGGTTAGAGTTAGGATGAGGGTGAGGATTAGGGTTAGGGTTAAGGTTAGGGTTAGGTTTAGGCTGAGGATAAGGCTGAGGGTGTGGGTGAGGATTAGGGTTAGGTTGAGTGTTAGGGTTAGTGTTAACGTAAGGGTTTGGGTTAGGGTTAAGTTTAGGATGAGAGTTAGTTTGAGGGGTACGGTTACAGTTAGATTGAGCATCAGTGTTAGCGTTAGGGTTAGGGATAGCGTTAGGGTTAGGGTGAGGTTTAGGATGAGGGTTAGGGTTAGGGTGAGAGTTAGGATGAGGGTTAGGGTGAAGGTTATGGTTATGGTTAGGGTTAGGGTAAGGGAAAGGGTCAGTGCGAGGGTTAGGGTTAGGGTTAGATTTATGATGAGAGTAAGGGTTAGCGTGAGGTTTAGCGTGAGTGTGAGGGTTAGAGTTACATTAGGGTTAGGGTAGGTTTAGCTTGAGGGTTTGGGTTAGGTTTAGGGTTAGGGTGAGGTGAGGGTGAGGGTGATTGTGAGGTTTATTGTTAGGGTGAGGGATAGGTTTAGGGTGAGGGTTAGGTTTAGGCTGAGGGTGAGCGTGAGGGTGACAGTGAGGCTTAGGGTGAGGGTGAAAGTGAGTGTGAGGGTTAGTATTAGTTTTAGGTTTAGGGTTAGGGTTAGTGTGAGGGTGAAGGTGAAGGTTAGTGTTAGGAGTAGGGTTAGGTTTAAAGTTAGGCTGAGGGTGAGCTTGAGGGTGAGGGTGATGGTTAGGGTTAGGGTTAAGTTGAGGGTTAGAGTTAGTGTGAGGGTAAGGTTAAAGGTTAGGGTGAGGGTTAGGGTTAGGGTTAGGGTGAGGGTGAGGCTTAGGGTGAGGGTAAGGTTGAGTGTTTGGGTGAGGTTAGGGTTAGGGTGAGGGTTAGGGTTAGGATTAGGGTTATGGTGAATACTAGCTTGTCAGTGAGGGTTAGGGTTAGGGTGAAGGTGAGGGTTAGGTTTAGGGTTTAGTTGAGGGTTTGGGTGAGGTATAGGTTTAGGAGTAGTGTTAGGTTTAGAGTTAGGCTGAGGGTGAGGGTGAGGGTGAGGGTGACTGATAGGGTTAGGGTTAGGGTGAGGTTTAGGGTGAGGATGAGGGTGAGTATTAGAGTGAGGGTGAGGGTTCGGGAGAGTATGAGGGTTATGGTTTGGGTGGGGGTTAGGGTTGGGTGAGTGTTGGGATGATGGTGAGGGTGAGGGTTAGGGTTGGGTTTAGGGTCAGAGTGAGGGTTAGGGTGAGGGGTATGGTTAGGGTTAGGGTGAGGGTTAGGGTTAGTGTGAGGGTTAGTGTTAGGGTGAGGTTTACGGTTACTGTGAGGGTTCATGTTAGGTTTAGGCTTAGTGTTAGGGTGAGAGTAAGGGTTAGGTTGAGGGTTAGGTTTATGGTGAGGTTTAGGGTTAGTATGAGGGTTAGGGCTAGGGTGAGGGTAATGGTGAGGGTTAGGGTTAGGGTGATGTTTAGGGTAAGGGTGAGGGTGAGGGTTCAGTTGTGGGTTTGGGTTAGGGTTAGGGTGAGGTTGAGGGTGAGGGTGTCACTTAGAGTTAGGTTTAGGGTGACGGTGAATGTGAGGATTAGGGTTAGGGTTAGGCTTAGGGTTAGGTTTAGGCTGAGGGTGACTGTGAGCATGAGGGTTAAGGTTAGGGTGAGGGTTAGGGTTAGGGTGAGGGTTAGGTTGAGGGTGAGGGTGAGGGTTAGCGTTAGGATTGCGTTTAGGGTGAGCCTGTGGGTGAGGGTGAGTGTTAAGCTTATGGTGAGTGTTAGGCTAAGGGTTAGGGTGAGGGTTAGGTTTAGGGTGATGTTTTGGTTGAGGGTTTGGGTTAGGGTTAGGGTGAGTGTGAGGGTGAGTAAGAGGGTTAGGATTAGTGTTAGGGTTAGGTTGAGGGTTAGGGTGAGTGTGAGGCTTATGGTTCGGGTTATTGTTAGGCTTAGTTTTAAGCTGAGTGTGAGGATGAGTGTGAGGGTTAGTGTTATGTTGAGTGTGAGCATTAGGGTTAGGTTTAGGGTGAGGGTGTGTTTGAGGGTTAGGGTGAGGGTTAGGGTTTGGTTTAGGGTGAGGGTTCGATGAGGGTGAGGGTTAGGGTTAAGGTGAGTGTTAGATGAGGGTGAGGGTTAGGTTGTGGGTGAGGATTATCGTTAGGGTGATGGTTAGGGTTTTGGTGCGGATTAGGGTGAGGGTTAAAGTTAGGGTGATGTTTAGGGTGAGGGTGAGCGTTGGTTTGAGGGTTTGCGTTAGGTGTAGGGTGAGGTTGAGGATGAGGGTGAGGCTTAGATTTAGGGTTAGGGTGAGGGTGACTCTGAGGGTTAGGGTTAGGGTTAGGCTTTAGGCTGAGGGTTAGGCTGAGTGTGAGGGTGAGGGTGAGGGTTAGGGTTAGGGTTAATGAAAGGGTGATATTTAGGTTGAGGGTTAGTGTGAGAGTTAGTATTAGGGTTAGGCTTAGTTGTAGAGTGAGTGTAAGTGTTAGGTTGAGGGTTAGGGTTAGGGATAGGGTGAGGGTTGGGATGAGGGTTAGGGTGAGTGTAAGGTTTAGGGTGAGGGTTATGGTGAGTGTGAGGGTTAGGGTTAGGGTGAGGGTGAGGATGAGAGTGATGGTTCAGTTGAGGATTTGGGTTAGGGTTAGGGTGAGGTTGAGGGTGAGGGTGAGACTTAGGGTTAGCTTTAAGGTGACGGTGAGTGTGAGGTTTAGGGATAGGGTTAGGCTTAGGTTTAGGGTTAGGCTGAGGGTAACTGTGAGCGTGAGGGCTAGGGTTAGGGTGAGGGTTAAGTTTAGGGTGAGGGTTAGCGTTAGGGTTAGGGTTAGCGTTAGGTTGGAGGTTAGGTTTAGGGTGAGGGTTAGCGTTAGGGGTAGGGTAAGGTTGAGCGTGAGGTTGAGGGCTAGGGTTAGGATTAGGTTTAGGTTGAGCCTCTCGGTGAGGGTGAGGGTGAGGGTTAATGTTATGGTGAGGGTTAGGTTAAGGGTTAGGGTGAGGGTTAGGTTTAGGGTGATGTTTAGGTTGAGAGTTGGGGTTAGGGTTAGGGTGAGTGTGAGGGTGAGTGAGAGGGTTAGGATTAGGGTAGGGTTAGGTTTAGGGTGAGGGTGAGTGTGAGGCTTAGGGTTCCGGTTATTGTTAGGCTTAAGTTTTAAGCTGAGGGTGAGAGAGTGAGTGTGAGTGTTAGGGTTATGTTGAATGTGAGCATTAGGGTTAGGTTTAGGGTGACGGTGAGGTTGAGTGTTAGGGTGAGGATTAGGGTTTGGGTTAGGGTGAGGGTTAGATGAGGGTGAGGGTTAGGGTTAGGGTGATGGTTAGGGTTAGGTTGAGGGTGCGGATTAGCGTTAGGGTGAGGGTTAGGGTTTTGGTGCGGAGTAGGGTGAGGGTTAATATTAGGGTGATGTTTAGGGTGAGGGAGAGGGCTGGTTTGAGGGTTTGCGTTAGGTTTAGGGTGAGGTTGAGCGTGAGGGTGATGCTTAGATTTAGGGTTATGGTGAGGGTGACTCTGAGGGTTAGGTTTAGGGTTAGGCTTTAGGATGAGGGTTAGGCTGAGTGTGAGGGTGAGGGTGAGGGTTAGGGTTAGGGTAAATGAAAGGGTGATATTTAGGGTGAGGGTTAGTGTGAGAGTTAGTATTAGGGTTAGGCTTAGTTGTAGAGTGAGTGTAAGTGTTAGGTTGAGGGTTAGGGTTAGGGATAGGGTGAGGGTTGGGATGAGGGTTAGGGTGAGTGTAAGGTTTAGGGTGAGGGTTATGGTGAGTGTGAGGGTTAGGGTTAGGGTGAGGGTGAGGATGAGAGTGATGGTTCAGTTGAGGATTTGGGTTAGGGTTAGGGTGAGGTTGAGGGTGAGGGTGAGACTTAGGGTTAGCTTTAAGGTGACGGTGAGTGTGAGGTTTAGGGATAGGGTTAGGCTTAGGTTTAGGGTTAGGCTGAGGGTAACTGTGAGCGTGAGGGCTAGGGTTAGGGTGAGGGTTAAGTTTAGGGTGAGGGTTAGCGTTAGGGTTAGGGTTAGCGTTAGGTTGGAGGTTAGGTTTAGGGTGAGGGTTAGCGTTAGGGGTAGGGTAAGGTTGAGCGTGAGGTTGAGGGCTAGGGTTAGGATTAGGTTTAGGTTGAGCCTCTCGGTGAGGGTGAGGGTGAGGGTTAATGTTATGGTGAGGGTTAGGTTAAGGGTTAGGGTGAGGGTTAGGTTTAGGGTGATGTTTAGGTTGAGAGTTGGGGTTAGGGTTAGGGTGAGTGTGAGGGTGAGTGAGAGGGTTAGGATTAGGGTAGGGTTAGGTTTAGGGTGAGGGTGAGTGTGAGGCTTAGGGTTCCGGTTATTGTTAGGCTTAAGTTTTAAGCTGAGGGTGAGAGAGTGAGTGTGAGTGTTAGGGTTATGTTGAATGTGAGCATTAGGGTTAGGTTTAGGGTGACGGTGAGGTTGAGTGTTAGGGTGAGGATTAGGGTTTGGGTTAGGGTGAGGGTTAGATGAGGGTGAGGGTTAGGGTTAGGGTGATGGTTAGGGTTAGGTTGAGGGTGCAGATTAGCGTTAGGGTGAGGGTTAGGGTTTTGGTGCGGAGTAGGGTGAGGGTTAATGTTAGGGTGATGTTTAGGGTGAGGGAGAGGGCTGATTTGAGGGTTTGCGTTAGGTTTAGGGTGAGGTTGAGCGTGAGGATGAGGCTTAGATTTAGGGTTATGGTGAGGGTGACTCTGAGGGTTAGGTTTAGGGTTAGGCTTTAGGCTGAGGGTTAGGCTGAGGGTGATGGTTAGGGTTAGGGTGAGGGTTAGGGTTAGGGTTAGGGTGATGATTAGGGATAGTGTGAGGGTTAGGGTTAAGGTGAGGTTTAGGGTTACTGTGAGGGTTCATGTTAGGTTTAGGCTTAGTGTTAGGGTGAGGGTAAGGGTTAGGTTGAGGGTGAGGTTTAGTGTTAGTATGAGGGTTAGGGCTTGGGTGAGGGTAAGGGTGAGGTTTAGGGTTAGGCTGATGTTTAGGGTGATGGTGAGGGTTAAGGTGAAGGTGAGGGTGAGGGTTCAGTTGGGGGTTTGGTTTAGGGTTACGGTGAGGTTGAGACTTAGGGTTAGGTTTAGGGTAAGGGTGAGTGCGAGGTTTAGGGATAGGTTTAGGCTTTGTTTTAGGGTTAGGCTGAGGGTGACTTTGAGCTTGAGGGTTAGTATTATGGTGAGCATTAGGGTTGGGGTTAGGGTGAGGGTAAGTGTTGGTGTGAGTGTTAGGGTTTGGGTGAGGGTTAAAGTTAGAGGTAGGGATAGGTTGAGAGTGAGAGTGAGGGTTAGGGTTAGGATTAGGTTTAAGGTGAGCCTGAGGGTGAGGGTGAGGGTCAGGGTTAGGGTTAGGGTGAGGGTTAGGCTAAGGGTTAGGGTGAGGGTTAGGTTTAGGGTGATGTTTAGGTTTAGGGTTAGGGTTAGGTTTAGGGTGAGGGTGAGTGAGAGAGTTAGGTTTATGTTTTGGATTAGGTTTAGGGTGAGGATTAGTGTGAGGGTCATGGTTAGGGTTACTGTTAGGCTTAGGTTTAAGCTGAGGGTGAGTGTGAGTGTGAGGGTTAGGGTTATGTTGAGTGTGAGCATTAGGGTTAGGTTTAGGGTGAGGGTGTGTTTGAGGGTTAGGGTTTGGGTTAGGGTGAGGTTTAGATGAGGGTGAGGGTTATGGTTAGGGTGAGGTTTAGGGTTAGGGTGAGGGTTATGGACAGGGTGAGGGTTAGGGTCAGGTTTAGGGTTATTGTTAGGATTAGGGTTAGGTTTAAGTTACTGTGATGGTGAGGTTTTGGGTTATGGTTAGGGTTAGAGTGAGGGTTAGGATGAGGGATAGGGTTAGGGTTAGGGTGAGGGTTAGGGTTAATGTGAGGGTTAGGGTTAGGGTGAGGTTTAGGGATACTGTGAGGGTTCATGTTAGGTTTAGGCTTAGTGTTAGGGTGAGGGTAAGGTTTAGGTTGAGTGTTAGGGTTAGGGTGAGTGTGAGTGTGAGGGTTAGGTTTAGGATTAGGGTTAGGGTTAGGGTTAGGCTGAGGTTGAGTGTTAGGGTTAGGGTGAGTGTGAGTGTGAGGGTTAGGTTTAGGATTAGGGTTAGGGTTAGGGTTAGGCTGAGGTTGAGGTTATGAGTGAGGGTGAGGGCTAGGGTTAGGGGTAGATGTAGGGTTAGGGTTAGGTTTAAGGTTAGTATTAGGGTTAGGGTTAGGATTAGGCTGAGGGTCAGGGTGAGGGTGAGGGTGAAGTTTAGTTTTAGGGTGAGGGTTAGGTTTAGAATTAGGTTTATGTTGAGCGCTAGGATGAGGGTGAGGGTTAGGGTTAGCGTTAGGGTTAGGGTGAGGGTTGAGTGTTAGAGTTAGTGTTAGTGTGAGTGTGAGGGTTAGGATTAGGGTGAGGGTGAGTGTTCAGTTTAGGGTGGGGTTTAGAGTTACAGTGAGGGTGAGGGTGAAGGTTAGTATTAGGGTTAGGTTTAGGGATAGGATCAGTGTGAGGGTTAGGGTGTTTTTGAGGGTTAGGGTTAGGGTGAGGGTGAGGGTTAGGGTTAGGGTTAGGGTGAGGTTTAGGTTTAGGGTGAGGGCTACGGTAAGGGTGAGGGTTAGGGTGAGTGTGAGCGTGAGGGTGAGGGTTTTTTGTTAGGTAAGGGTTAGGGTTAGGGTTAGGGTGAGGATTAGGTTGAGGGTGAGGCTTAGGTTGAGGGTTACGGGTAGGGTGAGAGTTAGGGTGAGGCTGAGGGTTAGGGTGAGGGTGAGGGTTCAGGTGAGGGTGAGGGTTCGGGTTCGGGTGAAGTTGAGGGTGTGGGTTAGGATTATGTTTAGGGTGAGGTTTAGTGTGACATTGAGGGTTAGGATGAGGGTGAGGGTTAGGATTAGTGTTAGGGTGAGGGTTAGGTTTAGGTTGAGGGTTAGGGTGAGGGGTAGGGTTAGGGTTAGGGTAAGGGTTAGGGTTCGGGTGACTGTTAGGGTTAGTTTGAGGGTTAGGGTGCAAGTGAGTTTGAGGTTGAGGGTTAGGGTGAGGGTGATGGTGACGGTGAGGGTTAGGGTTAGTATTCGGGTTAAGTTTAGGGTGAGGTTTAGGGTTAGGGTTAGGGTTAGCGTGAGGTTGAGGGTGAGGGTGAGGGTTAGGGATAGTTTTAGGGTTAGGGTTAGATTTAGGGTAAGGGTTAGGGTTAGGGTGATGGGGTTAGGGTGAGGGTTAGGGTTTGGGTTAGGTTTAGAGTGAGGGTTAGGGTAAGGATTAGGCTGAGGGTGAGGGTTAGGCTGAGGGGTAGGGTTAGGGATAGTGTAAGGGTTAGGGTTAGGGTGAGGGTTATGGTTAGGGTTAGGGTGAGGGTGAGGGTAAGATTTAGGGTTAGGGATAGGTTTAGGGTGAGGGTTAGTTTTAGGTTTATGTTTAGGGTGAGTGTTAGGGTTAGGGTTAGGTTTAGGGTAAGGGTTAGGTTTAGGGTAAGGTTTAGCATTAAGCTTAGTGTTATGGTTAGGGTTAGGGTTATCGTGAGGGATAGGCTTAGGGTTAGGTTTAGGGTTAGGGTAAGGGTTAGGGTTAGCGTGAGGTTTAGGGTTAGTGTGATGTTTAGAGTGACAGTGAGGTTTAGGGTGAGGGTGAGGGTGAGTGTTAGGGTTAGGATTAGGGCTAGGGTAAGGGTTAAGCTGAGGGTGAGGGACAGGGTGAGGTTGAGGTTGAGGGTTTTGATTAGGTAAGGGTTAGGGTTAGGTTTAGGGTGAGGGTTATGTGAGGGATAGCGTTAGGGTTAGGGTTAGTGTGAGGATAAGGTTTAGGGTGAGGGTTAGGTTAAGACTGAGGGTTAGGGTTAGCGTTAAGGGTAGGGTTAGGGTTAAGGTTAGGGCGGGAGTTGGGCTGAGGTTTAGGTTTCGGTTTAGGGTTGGGTGAGGGTTAGGGTGAGGGTAATGGTTAGGGTGAGGTTTAGGTTGAGGGTGAGGTTTAGGGTTATGGTGAGGTTAAGGGATAGGGTTAGGTTGAGAGTGAGGGTGAGGGTAAGGCTAAGGGTTAGGGTCAGGGTTAGGGTGAGGGTGAGGGTTAGGGTTAGCATTAGGGTTAGGGTTAGGGTAAGGTTGAGTGTTAGGGTTAGGGTTAGGGTGCAGGTTAGGGTTAGGGTTACAGTGAGGGTGTGGGTCAGGGTACAGGGTTAGGATTAGGTTTAGGGTACTGGTGAGGCTTAGGGTGACGCTGAGGGTGAGGGTGAGTGTGAGGGTTAAAGTTAGGTTTAGGTTTACGGTGAGGGCTAGGTTGAGGGTGATATTTTTGGTTAGGAATGTTTTAGGGTTAGGTTTAGAGTGAAGATTAGGGTGAGGGTTAGGTTTAAGGTGAGGGTTAGGGTTAGGTTTAGGGTGATGTTTAGGGTGAGTTTGAAGTTGAGAGTGAGTGTTCGTGTGCGGGTTAGGATTAGGGTGAGGGTTACGGTTAGGATTAGGGTTAGGTTGAGGGTAAGGGTTAGGATGACAGTTAGGGTGAAGGTGAGGGTTAGGGTTAGGTTTAGGGTTAGGGTGAGGGTTAGGGTGAGGGTTAGGGTTAGCTTTCGAGTGAGGCTTAGCGTGAAGGTTAGGGTTAGGTTTAGGTTTTGTGTTAAGGTGAGGGTTAGGGTGAGGGGAAGGTGTAGGTTGAGGGTTAGGGAGAGGGTGAGGGTTAGGGTTATGGTGAGGGTAAGGGTTAAGCTGAGGATTAGGTTGAGAGTGAGCATTTGTGTTAGCATCAGGGTTGGGTTGAGGGTGAGGGTTAGGGTTAGGCTTCGGGGTATTTTTAGGGTTAGGGTGAAGGTTAGGGTTAGAGTTAGGGTTAGGGTTAGGGTGAGGTTAAGGTTTAGGGTGAAGGTGAGGGTGAGGGTTATTGTTAGCCTCAGGGTGAGGGTGAGGGTTAGGGTTAGGGTTAGGGTGAGTGTGACTGTGAGGGTTAGGTTTAGGATTAGGGTTAGGGTTAGGCTGAGGTTGAGGGTATGAGTGAGGCTCCGCCTAGCCCTCACGGCTAGGGTTAGGGTGAGTGGTAGGTTTAGGGTTAGATTTAGGGTGAGGTTTAGGTTTAATGTGAGGGTTAGGGTGATTGTAAGTGTTAGAGTGAGGGTTAGGGTGAGAGTGAGGTTTTGGGTGATGTTTAAGCTGAAGGTGAAAGTAAGGGAGTGTGAGAGGTTTTAGGTGAGAGTGAGGGTTATGATTTGGTTGAGGGTGAGGGTTAGTGTGAGAATAAGGGTTAGGGTGATATTTAGGGTGAGGGTGAGGTTTAGGGTGAGAGTTAGGGTTCAGGGAATGGGTAAGGTTAGGGTGTAGGTGAGGGTTAGTGTAAGGGTGAGACTTAGGGTGACCATGAGGGTTAGGGTTCAGGGGAGGATTAGGTTTAGGGTTAGGGTTCGGGTTCAGGTTAGGGTTAGGGTTAAGGTGAGAGGTAGGTTAGGTTTAGGATGAGGGTTAGGCTTTTTGTGAGGGTTACGGTTAGGGTTAGGGTTAGGGTTTATGTGAGGATAAGAGTTAGGGTGAGGGTTAGGGTGAAACTGAGGGTTAGAGTTAGCCTTAGGGTTAGGGATAAGGTTAGGATGGGGGTTAGGGTGAGGGTTAGTATGAGGGTTAGGGTTGGTTGAGGGTTAGGATGATTTTAAGGGTTAGGGTGAGGGTTAGGTTGAGGTTGAGGAATAGGGTTTTTGTGAGGTTAAAGTTTAGGGCGACAGTTAGGGTGAGGTTCAGGGTTAGGGTTAGCATTAGTGTTAGGGTGAGGTGAGGGTGAGGGGTAGACTGAGGGTTAGGGTTAGGGTTAGGCTTATGGTTACTGTTAGGGTGTGGTTTAGAGTTAGGGTTAGGGTGAGGGTGAGGGTTAGGGTAAAGGTTAGGGTCACTGTTAGGGTGAGGGTGAGGTTTAGGGTTAGCATTACTGTTAGGGTTAGGTTTAGGTTGAGTGTTACGGTTAGGGTGAGTTTGAAGGTTAGGGTTAGCATTAGGGTAAGGGTTAGGGTTAGGGTGCAGGTTAGGGTTAGGGTTAGAGTGAGGGTGAGGGTCAGGGTTAGGGTTAGGATTAGGTGTAGGTTTAGGGTGAGGCTGAGGGTGAGGGTGAGCAATAGGGTGAGCGTGAAGGTGAGGGTTAAGTTTATGGTTATGTTTAGGGTGAGGTCTAGGGCGAGGGTGAGGGCTAGGGTGAGGGTGAGGGTGAAGGTGAGGTTTTCGGTTTGGAAAGGGTTAGGGTTAGGTTTAGGGTGAGGATTAGGGTGAGAGTGAGGTTTAAGGTGAGGGTTAGGGTTAGGGTGAGGGTTAGGGTTAGGGTTAGGGTGATGTTTAGGGTGAGGGTGAGGGTGAGAGTTAGGGTTCGGGTGAGGGTGTGGGTTAGGGTGTTGTTGAAGGTTAGGGTGAGAGTGAGGGTTCGGGTGAGGGTGAGGGTTAGGGTGTTGGTGAGGTTTCAGATTAGGGTGAGTTTTAGGGTTATGGTGAGTTTTAGGGTGAGGGTTAGGATTAGGGTTAGGGTTAGGGTGAGGGTTAGGGTGAGGGTTATGGTTAGTGTTAGGTTGAGGATTAGGGTGAGAGTGAGGGTTAGGGTTTGATTAAGGGTTAGGTTGAGGTTTAAGGTAAGTGTTAGGGTTAGGGTTAGGGTGAGTGTGAGCGTTAAAGTTAGGGTTAGGGTGAGGGTTATGGTTGGGGTTAGGGTTAGGGTTAGGGCTAGGGTGATGGTGAGGTTGAGGGTGAGGGTGAGTGTGAGTGTTAGGGTGTGGGTTAGGGTTAGGTTTAGGGTGAGGGTTAAGGTGACGGTGAGTGTTAATGTGAGGGTGAGGGTTAGTGTTAGGGTGAGTGATAGGGTGAGGGTTAGGGTCAGATTGAGTGTGAGGATTAGGGTTAGTTTTACCCTTAGGGTTATGGTGAGGGTATCAGTTAGGGTGAGATTTAGGGTGAGGGTGAGGGTTAGGGTGAGCGTTAGGGTTAAGTTGAGATTAGGGTGAGGGTTAGAGTTAGGGTGAGGATTTGGGTTAGAGTTAGGGTGACGTTTAGGGTTAGGGTGTGGGTTAGGGATAGGTTTATGGATAGGGTGAGAGTTAGGTTTATGGTTAGGGTTCAAGTTAGGGCAAGTGTGAGTGTGAGTGTTAGGGTTAGTATTAGGGTTTGTGTTAGTATTAGGCTGAGGGTGTGGGTGAGGGTGACGGTGAGGGTTAGATTTAGGGTAATGTTTAGGGTTAGGGATAGGTTGAGGGTTAGGGTTAGTGTTAGGATGAGGGTTAGGTTGAGGATTATGGTTAGGGTTAGGGTGAGGGTTAGGTTTATTTTGATTTTTAGGGTTAGTGTGAGGGTAAGTGTTAAGGTGAGGGTTAGGGTGAGGGTGAGGGATAGGTTTAGTGTTAGGGTTAGGGTGAGCGTTTGGGTGAGGATTAGGATTAGGTTTAGGGTGAGGGTTAGGGTTAGGGTTGAGTTTAGGGTTAGGGTTAGGGTGAGGTTTAGTGTTAGGTTTAGGGAGAGGATTAGAGTTAGTGTGAGGTTTAGGGTTACGTTTAGGGTTAGTGTGCGGATAAGGGTTAGGGTGAGGGTTAGGGAGCAGGTGAGGGGTAGGGTTAGTGTAAGGGTTAGGGTGACTGTTTGGTGAAGTTTAGGTTTAGGTTTAGGGTTAGGGTGAGAGGTAGGCTGAGGGTAAGAGTTAGGGTGAGGTTTCGGGTGAGGTTGAGTATTAGGCTTAGAATTAGTCTTAGGGTGAGGGTTAGGGTTAGTTATAGCATTAGGGTTAGGATTAGGGTGAGGGTGAGGGTTAGGATTAGGGTAAAGTTGAGGGTGAGGTTTAGGGTTAGCATTAGGTTTAAGGTTAGCGTTAGAGTGAGGGTTAGGGGGAGGATTAGGGTTAGGATTAGGTTTAGGGTTAGGGTGAGGCTGATGTTGAGGATGAGCTTCAGGGTGAGGTTTTGGGTTAGGGTTAGGTTTAGGGTGAGGGCTAGGGTGAGGGTGAGATTTAGGGGGAGGGTTAGGGGGAGGGTGAGGTTGAAGGTGAGGGTTAGGGTTAAGGTGAGGTTTAGGGTTAGGTTTAGGCTGAGGGTTAGGGTTAGGGTGATGTTTAGGGTGAGGGTGAGAGTGAGGGTGAGGGTGAGTTTTTGGGTATAGGTGAGGGTTAGTTTTAGGGTGAGGGTTAGGGTGACGGTGAGCTTTAGGGTGAGTGTCTAGAAAAGGATTGGGGTTAGGTTCAGGGTGAGGGTTAGTGTTAGGGTTAGGGTTAGGGTGAGTGTTCGGGTTAGTGTGAGGGTTAGGGTTCAGGTTAGTGTGAGGAAAAGTTTTAAGGGGAGGATTAGGATGAAAGTAAGAGTTAAGGTTAGGTTTAGTGTTAGGGTTAGGGTGAGGTTTAGGGTTAGGATTAGTGTTAGGGTTTGGTTGAGGGTGAGGGTTAGAATTAGGGTTAGGTTGAGGGTTAGGTTTTGGGTGAGTGTTAGGGTTTCGGTTAGGGTGAGGGTGAGGTAGAGGTTTCGGTTTCGGGTGAGGGTTAGTGTGTGGGTGATGGTTAGTGTTCGGGTGAAGTTTAAGGTGAAGGTGAGGGTTAGGGTGAGGGTGATGGTTATAGTTAGTGTGAGTATTAGGTTTAGGGTTAGGGTTAAGGTTATGGTGATGGTAAGGTTTAGGGTGCGGTTTAGGGTGAGGGTGAGGGATAGGGTTAGCATTAGGGTTACGGTGGGGGATACGGTTAGGGTTAGGGTGAGATTGAGGGTTAGGTTTAGGGTTAGGATGAGGTTTAGGATTCGGGTGAGAATTAGGGGTAGGGTTAGGGTTAGGGTTAGGGTTTGAGTTAGGGTGTGTATGAGGGTGAGAGTTGGGTTAGGATTAGTGTTACGGTTAGTGTTAGGCAGAGGGTGAGGGTGAAGGTGAGGGTTAGGTTTAGGGTGATATTTAGGGTTAAGGTTAGGGTAAAAGGTAGGGTTAGGGTTAGGGAGATTGTTAGGGTTAGGGTGAGGGTTTGGGTTAGTTTGAGGGTTAGGGTGAAGGTAAGTTTGAGATTGAGGGTTAGGGTGAGGGTGATGGTGACGGTGAGGGTTAGGGTTAGGATTCTGGTTAGGGTTAGGGTGAGGGTTAGGGTTAGGTTTAGGGTTAGGGTGAGGGTAAGGTTGAGGGTGAGGGTTAGGGTTATGGTTAGGTTTAGCATTAGGGTTAGGTTTCAGGTAAGGTTTCGGTTTAGGATGAGGGTTAGGTTTAGGTTTAGGGTGAGGGTTAGGGTTAGGGTTAGGTTTAGGGTGAGGGTTAGTGTTAGGGTTAGGGTGAGGGTGAGGATTAGGTTGAGGGGTAGGGTTAGGGATAGGGTAAAGGTTAGGTTTAGGGTGAGGGTGAGGGTGAGGTTTAAGTTTAGGGTGAGGGTTAGGGTGAGGGTTAGTGTGAGGTTTAGGTTTAGGGTTAGGGTGATGCTGAGGGTTAGGGTTAGGGTTAGTGTGAGGATAAGGGTTAGGGTGAGGATTAGGGTGAGGATGAGAGTTAGGGTTAGCATAAGGTTTAGGGCGAGGGTTAGGTTTAGGGTTAGGGTTAGGGTTAGGGTAGGGTAAGGGTTTGGGGTATGGTTAGGTTTAGGCTTAGGGTTAGGTTTCTGGTAAGGTTTAGGGTTAGAATGAGGGTTAGGTTTAGGTTTAGGGTGAGGTTTAGGGTTAGGTTTAGGGTGAGGGTTAGTGTTAGGGTTAGGGTGAGGGTGAGGGTTAGGTTGAGGGGTAGGGATAGGGATAGGGTAAAGGTTAGGGTTAGGGTAAGGGTGAGGGTGAGGTTGAGGTTTAGGGTGAGGGTTAGTTGAGGGTTAGTGTGAGGTTTAGGTTTAGGGTAAGGGTAAGGGTTAGGTTCAGGGTGAGCGTTAGTTTTAGGTTTAGGTCTAGGGTTAGGGTGATGCTGAGGGTTAGGGTTAGGGTTAGTGTGAGGATAAGGGTTAGGGTGAGGATTAGGGTGAGGATGAGAGTTAGGGTTAGCATAAGCTTTAGGGCGAGGGTTAGGGTTAGGGTTAGGTTTAGGGTTAGGGTAGGGTAAGGGTTAGGATTAGCGTGAGGGTTAAGGGTAGGGAGATGTTTAGGGTGACGGTGAGGGTTAGGGTGAGGGTGAGTTTGAGCGTGAGGGTTAAGGTGAGGGTGAGCATGAGTGGGAGGGTGACCATGAGGGTTAGGGTTAGGGTTAGATTTAGGGTGAGGATAAGAGTTAGGGTATTATTAGGTTTAGGGTAAGGGTTAGGCTGTGGGTGAGGGTGACGGTGAGGGTTCGGTTTCGGTTAGGTAAGGGTTAGGGTTATGTTTAGGGTGAGGATTATGGTGAGGGTGAGGATTAGGGTTAGGTTGAGGGTTAGGCTTAATGTGAGGGTTACGGTTAGGGTTAGGGTTAATGTGAGGATAAGGGTTAGGATGACGGTTAGGTTGAGAGTGAGGGTTAGGGTTAACGTTAGGGTTAGGGTGAAGGTTAGTTTGGGGGTTAGGGTGTGGGTTCGGGTTCGGGTTAGGGTTCGGTGAGGGTTAGGCTGAGCATAAGGTTTAGGGTGAGGGTTACGTTGAGAGTGAGGGATAGGGTTATGGTGAGGGTAAGGGTTAGGGTTAGGGTGAGCGTGAGGGTGATGGTAAGGGTAAGGGTTAGGGTACAGGTTAGGGTGAGAGTGAGGGTTAGGGTTAGCATTAGGGTTAGGGTTTGGTTTAGGTTGAGTGTTAGGGTTAGGGTTAGGGTTAGGTTTAGGGTGAGGGTAAGGGTTAGGATGACAGTTAGGGTGAGGGTGAGGGTTAGGGTTAGGGTTAGGGTGAGTGTTAGTGTGAGGCTTAGTGTGAAGGTTAGGATTAGGGTTAGGCTTTGGGTTAGGGTGAGGGTTAGGGTGAGGGGAGGGGCTAAGGTGAGTGTTAGGGAGAGAGGAGGGATAGGGTTATGGTGAGGGTAAGTGTTAGGCTGAGGCTTAGGTTGAGAGTGAACATTTGAGTTAGCATCAGGTTTGGGTTGAGGGTGAGGCTTAGAGTTAGGCTGAGGGGAAGTTTAAAGTTTTGTGTTAGGGTTAGGTTTCGGGGGAGTTTAAGAGTTAGGGTGAGGGTGAGGTTTAGGGTTAGGGTGAGGGTTAGGCTAAGAGTTAGGGTGAGTGTTAGGTTTAGGGTGATGTTTAGGTTGAGGGTGAGGGTTAGGGTGAGGTTGAGGGTGAAGTTTCGGTTGAGGGTTGGGTTAGGGTTAAGGTTAGGGTGAAGGTGAGGGTGAGGGTTAGGTTTAGGGTTAGGGTTAGGCTTAGGGTGAGGGTGATTGTGAGGGTTTGGTTTAGGGTTATGGTTAGGCTTAGGTTTAAGCTGAGTGTGAGGTGAGTTTGAGGGTTAGGGTTAGGGTGACTGTGAGCATTAGGGTTAGGGTTAGGGATAGGATGAGGTTTAGATGAGGGTGTGGGTTAGGGTTAGGGTGTGTGTTAGGCTTAGGGTTAGGGTGAGTGTGAGGGTGGGGGTGAGTATTAGGCTTAGGGTGATGGTTAGCCTTAGGGTTAGGGTGAGGGTTAGGATGAGGGTTAGGGGTAGGATTAGGGTTAGGGTGAGGGCTAGGTTGAGGGTATGAGTGAGGCTGAGGGCTAAGGTTAGGGGTAGAGGTAGGGTTAGGGTTAGGTTTAGAGTTAGTATTAGGGTTAGGGTTAGGATTAGGCTGAGGGTGAGGGTGAGGGTGAGGGTGAAGATGAGGTTTAGGGTTAGGGTTAGGATTAGAGTTAGGGTTATGTTGAGCGCTAGGATGAGGGTGAGGGTTGGGGTTAGAGTTAGGGTTAGGGTGAGGCTTAGGGTGAGGGTTGAGTGTTAGCGTTAGGCTTAGGTTGAGGTTGACGGTTAGGATTAGGGATAGGGATAGGGTTAGGCTGAGGTTGAGGATGAGGGTGAGGTTTAGGGTTAGGGTTACGGTTAGGGTGAGGGCTAGGGTGAGGGTGAGGTTTAGGGTGAAGGTGAGTGTGAGGGTGAGGGTCTTGGTTAGGTAATGTTAGGGTTAGGGTGAGGATTAGGTGAGTGTTAGGGTGAGGGTGTGGGTTCGGGTGATGGTGAGGGTTCGGTTTAGCATTAGTGTTAGGGTTAGTGTTAGGTTGAGTGTTAGGGTTAGGGTTAGGGTTAGGGTGAGGGTATGCGTTAGGGTGAGGGTTACGGTGAGGGTGAGAGATAAGGTTAGTGTTAGGGTTAGGGTGAGCATTTGGATGAGGGTTTGGTTTAGGGTTAGGGTGAGGGTTTGGGTTACGGTTGAGTTAAGGGTTAGCGTTAGTGTGAGGTGTAGGGTTAGGGTTAGGGTTAGTGTTAGGGTGAGGGTGAAGGATAGGGTTAGTGTAAGGGTTAGGGTGAGTGTTTGGATGAGGATTAGGTTCAGGTTTAGGGTTAAGGTGAGGGTTAGAATGAGGGTAAGTGTTAGGGTGATGTTTAGGTTGTGGTTGAGTATTAGGGTTAGCATTAGTCTTAGTGTGAGGGTTAGGGTTAGGTATGGCATTAGGCTTAGGGTTAGGCTTAGGATGAGGTTTAGGATTAGGGTTAAGGTGAGGGTGAGGTTTAGGGTTAGCATTAGGTTTACGGTTATGGTTACAGTGAGGGTTTGGGTGAGGGTTAGGTTTAGGATTAGGTTTAGGGTTAGGGTGAGGCTGAGGTTGAGGATGAGGTTGAGGTTGAGGGTTAGGGTTAGGGTTAGGCTTAAGGTGAGGGCTAGGGTGAGGGCGAAGGTTAGGATGAGGGTTAGGATGAGGGTGCGGTTTTCGGTTAGGAAAGGGTTAGGGTTAGGTTTAGGGTGAGGATTAGGCTGAGGGTGAGGTTGAAGGTGAGGGTTAGGGTTAAGGTGAGGGTTAGGGTTAAGGTTAGGCTGAGGGTTAGATTTAGGGTGATTTTTAGGGTGAGGGTGAGGGTGAGGGTTAGGGTGTAGTTGAGGGTTAGGGTTAGGTTGAGGGTTAGGGTTACAGTGAGGGTTAGGTTGCGGCTTAGGGCTAGTGTGAGGGTTAGGATTAGGGTTAGTGTGAGGAAAGGGGTTAGGGTGAGGATTAGGATGAGACTAAGATTTAGGGTTATGTTTAGCTTTAAGGGTATTGTGAGGTATAGGGTTAGATTTCGGGTGTGGGTTAGGTTGAGGGTAAGGGTTAGAGTTAGGGTTAGGGTGAGTGTTAGGGTTGGGGTGAGTGTTAGTGTTATGGTTAGGGTGAGGGTGAGGGTGAGGGTTTCGTTTCGGGTGAGGGTTAGGGTGTGGGTTATGGTTAAGGTTGTGGTGAGGGTAAGGGTTAGGGTGAGATTTAGGTTGAGGGTTAGGGTTAGGTTGAGGGTTAGGGTGACGTTGAGGGTTAGGGTGACAGTGAGGGTTAGGGTCAGGGTTAGGCTTAGGTTGAGGGTTAAAGTGAGGGTTAGGCTTAGGGTTAGGTTTTGGGTTAGTGTGATGATTAGGGTTAGTTTTAATTTTATAGTGAGGGTAAGGGTTAAGGTGAGGTTTAGGCTGATGGGTAGGTTTAGGGTAAGGGTGAGGGAGAGGGTGAGGGTAAGGATTAGGGTGAGGTTGAGTGTTAGGGTTAGCATTAGGGTTAGGGTTTGGGTTAGGGTGAGGGGTAGGGTTAGGGTTAGGGTGAGGGTGAAGTTTAGGGTTAGCATGAGGTTTAGGGTTAGGTTGAGGGTGAGGGTTAGGGTTAGGTTTAAGGTGAGTGTTAGGTTCAAGTTTAGGGTCAGGCGTAGAGTGAGGGTTAAGGTTAAGGTGTGGGTTCCAATTAGGGTGAGGGTGAGGGTAAGGATTCAGGTGAGGTTTAGGGTGTGGTTGAGGGTTAGGGTTTGAATTAGAGTTAGGGTTAGGGTGAAGGTGAGGGTGAGGGTTAGGGTTAGGGTTAGGGTTAGAGTGAGGGTCAGGGTGAGGGTGAGGGTTAGGTTTAGGGTTAGGATTAGTGTAAGGTTGAGGGCTAGATGAGGGTGAGGGTTAGGGTTTGGGTTAGGGTGAGGGTAAGTATTAGGGTGACGGGTAGGGTTAGGTTTGGGATGAGGTTGAGGGTTAGGTTTAGTGTTAGAGTGTGGGTTAGGGTTAGGTTAAGCTTAAGGGTTAGAGTGAGGGTTAGGGTGAGAGTGAGTGTTAGAGTTAGCGTGAGTGTGAGGGTGAGGTTTAGGTTTAGTGTTAGCGTTACAGTGAGGGTTAGGGTCAGGGTTAGGATTAAGGTGAGGGTTAAAGTGAAGGTGAGGGTTAGGGTTAGGTTTAAGGTGTGTGGGTTATGTTTAGGGTTAGGATTAGGGTGAGGTTTAGGCTGAGGGGTTGGGTCAGGGTTAGTGTGAGATTTAGGGTTAGTGTGAGGTTTTGGGTTAGGTTTAGGGTAAATGTGAGGATAAGGGTTAGAGTGAGGGATAGGTTTATTGTTAAGGTTAGGGTGAGGGTGAGTGTGAGGGTGAGGCTTCGATTAGGGTTAGGGTTAGGGTGAGGGGTAGGGTTAGCGTAAGGCATAGGGTTGGGGTTAGGGTAAGGGTGCGTGTGAGGGTGATGGTTAGTGTTAGGTTTATGGTGAAGGTGAGGGTTTCGTTTAGGGTTAAGGTTAGGGTTAGTTTTAGGATGAGTGTGAGGGTTAGGTTTAGGATTAGGGTTAGGGTTAAACTTAAGTTGAGGGTGAGTGTGAGGGTGAGGGTTAGGGAGAGGATTAGGGTTAGGTTTAGGGTTGGCGTGAGACTGAGGGTTAGGTTGAGGTGAGGGTTCGGGTTTGGGTGAGGGTGAGGGTTAGGGTTAGAGTTAGGGTGAGGTTTAAGGTTAATGTGAGGGGTAGGGTTAGGGTTAGGGTGAGGGTGAGGTTTAGGTTTAGTGTGAAGGTTAGGGTTAGTGTTAGGGTTAGGGTAAGGTTAAGGGTTAGGGTGTGGTTTAGGGTAAGAGTGAGGGTTAGGGTTAGCGTGAGTTTGAGGGTGAGGGTTAGGGTTAGGGTGAGGGTTAGGGTGTGGGAGAGGCTTATGTTTAGGGTTAAGGTGAGGGTTAGGATGAGGGTGAGGTTTAGGGTGAGGTTGAAGGTTAGGGTGAGGGTGAGGTTTAGGGTTAGGGTTAGGTTTAGGGTGTGGGTTAGGTTTAGGGTTAGGGTTAGGCTGATGGTTAGGTTTGGGGTTAGGGTAAGGGTGAGTATGACGGTGAGGGTCAGGGTTAGGTTTAGGGTGAGTGTGAGGGTTAGGTTTAGGATTAGTGTTAGTATGATGGTGAGGGTGAAGTTTACAGTTAGTGTTAGCTTTGGAGCGAGGGTGAGCATGAGGGTGAGGTTTAGGGTGTGGGTGACGGTTAGGTTTAGGGTGAGGGTTAGGGTGATGGTGAGGGTTAGGTGAGGGTGAGATGTAGGTTTAATGTTAGAGTTAGGCTGAGGGTTAAGATCAGGGTCAGGATTAAGTTGAGGGTTAAGGTGAGGGTTAGGGTTAGGGTTAGGTTTAGGGTTAGTGTGAGGATTAGGTTTAGGGTGAGGGTAAGCATTAGGGTGAGGGTTAGACTGAGGGTGAGGGATAGGTTTAGTGTTAGTGTTAGGGTGAGCATTTGGGTGAGGGTTAGGTTCAGGGTTAGGGTTAGGGTGAGTGTTAAGGTGAGGGCAAGTGTTAGGGTTAGGTTTAGGTGGACGGTGAGGGATAGGGTTATGGTGAGGTGAGGGTGAGGGTGAAGGTGAGGGTTAGGGTTAGTGTTAGGTTGAGGGGAAGGTATAGGTTGAGCGTAAGTACTAGGGTTAGGCTGAGGGTGAGGGTGAGGTTGAGGTTTAGGGTTAGAGTAATGGTTAGGGTTAGTGTGAGGGTTCGTGTTAGTGTTAGGGTTAGGGTTAGTGTGAGGGTAAGTGTTAGGGTGAGGGTTTGGGTTAGGGTGAGTGTTATGGTTAGGGTGAGGGTTAGGGTCAGGTTTATTTTTAGGGTTAGTGTTACGGTAACGGTGAGGGTGAGGGTGAGTGTTAATGTTAGGGTTAGGATGAGATTTAGGTTTAGGGTTAGGATGAGCGTTAGTCTGAGGGTTAGGTTTAGGGTTAAGTGTGAGTGTTAGGGTTAAGGTTAGGGTGAGGGGGAGGATTGGGGTTAGGGTTAGCTTGAGGTTAGGGTTAGGGTTAGAGTTAGGGTGAGCGTGAGGGTTAGGGTGAGGCGTAGGGTTAGGGTTAGGGTGAGGGTGAGGGTTAGGTTTAGGGTGAGGGTTAGGGTTAGGGTTAGGGTGAGGGTTACGGTTAGGATGAGGGTGATTGTTAGGGTTAGGTTTAGGGTGAGGGTGAGCGTTAGATTTAGGATGAGGGTTAGGGTTAGGGTGAGGGTGAGGGTTACGGTTAGGATTAGGTTTAGGGTGAGGGTGGGGATTAGGTTTAGGATTAGGGTTAGGGTTAGGCTTAGCGTGAGGGTCAGGGTGAGGGTGAGGTTGACGGTGAGGTTTAGGGTAAGGGTTAGGGTTACGGTAAATGTGAAGGTGAGGGTTAGGGTTAAGGTGAGTGTGAGGTTTAGGTTTAGAGTTAGGGTTAGCGTGAGGGTTTTGGTTAGGGTTAGGGTTAGGGTGATGGTGAGGGTTAGGGTGAGTGTGAGGTTGAGTTTGAGGGTGAGGGTGAGGGTTAGGGTGTGTGTTAGGGTTAGGGTTAAGGTGAGGGTTAGGGTTAAGGTGAATGTGAGTGTTAGGTTTACAGTTAGGGATAGCATGAGGGTTATTGTTAGGGTTAGGTTTAGGGTGATGGTGAGGTTGAGGGTGAGGTTGAGGGTGAGGGTGAGGACGAGGGTTAGGGTGAGGGTGAGCGTTAGGGTGAGAGTGTGGGTTCCGGTGAGGGGGAAGGGGAGGGGGAGGGTTATGTTTAGTGTTCGGGTTAGAGTAAGGTTGAGGGTGGTGGTGAGGGTTAGGTTTAGGATTAGGGTTAGGTTTAGGGTTACGTTGAGGGTGAGTGTGAGGGTGAGGTTAGGGTTCGGGTTAGGGGGAGGGTTAGGTTAATGTTAGGGTTAGGGTTAGGGTGAGGGATAGGGTTAGGGTTAGGGTTAGGATGAGGTTTAGGCTGTGGGGTAGGGTTAGGGTTAGGGTGAGGTTTAGGTTTAGTGTGAGTTTTAGGGTTAAGGTTAGGTTCAGGGTTAGGTTTATGGTGAGGAGAAGGGTTAGGGTGAGGGTTAGGATGAGGGTGAGGTTTAGGGCTTGAGATAGGGTTAGGGTAAATTTAGGGTGAGGGCTAGGGTTGGTGTGAGGGTTAAGGTTAGGGTTAGGGATAGGGTGTGGATTAGGTATAGGGTTAATTTTAGGGTTCGGCTGAGTCTTAGGCTGAGGCGTAGGGTTAGGGATAGGGTGAAGGTTAGGTTTAGTGTGAGGGTTAGGGTTTGGGGTAGGGTTTAGTGTGAGGGTTAGGGTTTGGGGTAGGGTTAGGGTTAGGGTTAGGGTGAGGTTTAGGCTGATGGCTAGGGTTACAGTTAGGGTGAGGGTTAGGTTTAGTGGGAGTGTTAGTGTTAGGTTTAATATTAGGGTTAGGGTGAGGGTTCGGTTGAGGGTTCGGATTAAATTGTGGGTGAGAGTTAGGGTTAGTGTGAGGACTAGGTTTAGGGTTAGGGTTACTGTTAGGGTTAGGGTTAGAGTGAGGGTAAGGGTTACGGTTAGGGTGATTGTGAGGGTAAGGGTTAGGGTTAGTGTTACGGTTAGGGTGAGAGTTCGGGTTAGTGTGAGGGTTAGGGTTAGGGTGAGGGTTAGGGTGAGGTTTAGGATTAGAGTTAGGGTTAGGATTAGGGTTAGGGTGAGGTTGAGGTTTAGTGTTAGTGTTAAGGTTAGGATTATTTTTAGGGTTAGGGTGCGGGTGAGGGTGAGGGTGAGGGTGAGGTTTAGGGTTAGGGTAGGTTTTGGTTTAGCCAGAGGGTGAGGGTGAGGTTGATATTTAGTGTTAGGATTTAGGGTGAGGGTGAGGGCTAGGGTGAGGGTGAGGTTTAGGGTGAGGGTTAGGGTGATGGTGAGGATTAGGTGATGGTGAGATTTAGGTTTAGTGTTAGAATTAGGCTGAGGGTTAAGATCAGGGTCAGGATTAAGGTGAGGGTTAAGGTGGGGTTAGTGTGAAGTTGAGGGTGAGGGTTTCCTGTACGTCAGGGTTAGGGGTAGGGTAGGGATTAGGGTGAGGCTGAGGGTGAGGGTTTAGTTTACATCAGGGTTAGGGTTAAGCTGAGGTTAGTGTTAGGGTGAGGTTTAGGGTTAGTGTTAGGATTAGGATTAGGGTGAGGGTGATGTTTAGGGTGAGGGTGAGGGTTAAGGGGAGAGTTAGATTGAGGGTCAGGGTTAGGGTTAGTGTTAGGGTTATGGTGAGGGTGAGGTTTAGGGTGAGGGTGAGGGTTAAGGGGAGGGTTAGATTGTGGGTCAGGGTTAGGGTTAGTGTTAGGGTTAGGGTTAGGATGAGGGTTAGGTTGACATTTAGGGTTAGGGTTATTGTTAGAGTTAGGGTGTGGGTTAGCCTTAGGTTTAGGGTTAGGGTGAGGGTTAGGGTTAGGATTAGGACTATGGTCAGGGTTAGGGTTAGCGTGAGAGTTAGGTTTAGGGTGATGTTAAGGGTGACTTTGAGGGTTAGGGTTAGGGTGAGGTAGAGCGTGAGGATTAGGGTGCGGGTGAGGTGAGTGAGAGGGTGACGTTGAGGATTAGGGTTAGGGTTAGGTTTAGGTTGAGGGTAAGAGTTAGGGTTTGGATTAGGGTTAGTGTAATGGTTAAGCTGAGAGTGAGGGCGAGGGTGAGATTAAGGGTGAGGCTTTCGGTTTGGTAAGGGTTAGGGTTAGGTTGAGGGTGAGGATTAGGGTGAGGGTGAGGGTTAGGGTTAGGTTGAGCGTTACGGTTAGGGATAGGGTTAGGGTGAGGGTTTGGGTGAGAGGTAGGGTTAGGGTTAGGATGAGGGTTAGGCTTAGTGTGACCGTTACGGTAAGGGTTAGGGTTAGTGTGAGGATAAGGTTTAGGGTGAGGGTTAGGTTGAGACTGAGGGTTAGGGTTAGCGTTAGGGTTATGGTGAAGGTTTGGGTGGTGTTTAGGGTGAGGGTTAGGGTTCGGGTTAGGGTTGGGTGAGGGTTATGGTGAGCGTAAGAGTTAGCGTGTGGGTTAGGCTGAGGGTTAGGGATAGGTTTATGGTGAGGGTAAGGGTTAGGGTTAGGGTGAGAGTAAGGGTGAGGTTTAGGGTGAGGCTGAGGGTGAGGCTAAGGGTGAGGGTTAAGTTTAGTGTTAGGTTTACGGTGAGGGCTAGGGTGAGGGTGATATTTTTGGTTAGGAAAGGTTTAGGGTTAGGTTTAGGGTGAGGGTGAAGTTTAAGGTGAGGGTTAGGTTTAGGGTGAGGGTTAGGGTTAGGGTTAGGGTGAGGTTAAGGGTTAGGATGACAGGGTGAGGGTGAGAGTTAGGCTTAGGTTTAGTGTTCGGGTGAGGGTTAGGGTTAGGGTGAGGGTTAGGTGGAAGTTTAGGGTTAGGGTTAGGGTTTGGGTTAGGGTGAGCGGAAGGGGTAGGGTGAGGTTTAGGGAGAGGGTGAGGGATAGGGTTATGATGAGGGTAAGGGTTAGGCTGAGGCTTAGGTTGAGAGTGAACATTTGTGTTAGCATCAGTGTTGGGTTTAGGGTGAGTGTTAGGGTTAGGCTGAGGGGTAGTTTTAGGTTTAGTGTGAGGGTTAGGGTTAGGGTTAGGGTTAGGGTTAGGGTGAGGTTAAGGGTTAGGGTGAGGTTGAGGCTGAGGGTTGGTTAGAGTTAGCCTTAGTGTGAGGATGAGGGTTAGGGTTAGGTTTAGGGTGAGTGTGAGTGTGAGGGTTAGTTTTAGGATTAGGTTAGGGTTAGGGTTAGGCTGAGGTTGAGGGTCTGAGTGAGGCTCAGGCTAGCACTCACGGCTAGGGTTAGGGTGAGGGGTAGATTTAGGGTTAGAGTTAGGGTGAGGCTTAGGTTTAGTGTGATGGTTAGGGTTTGAGTAAGGGTTAGGGTGATGGTAAGTGTTAGGGTGTGAGTTAGGGTGAGAGTGAGGGTTAAGTTTAGCCTAAGTGTTACGTTGTGGGTTAGGGTAAGTGTTAGGGTTAGGGTTAGGGTTAGGTTGAGGGTGAGGGTTATGGTTAGGGTTAGGGTGAGTGTTAGTGTTAGGGTGATATTTAAGGTGAAAGTGAAAATTAGGGAGAGTGAGAGGGTTCGGGTGAGGGTGAGGGTTAGGTTGTGGGTGAGATTGAGGGTTTGGGTTTGGGTGAGGGTGAGGGTTAGGGTGATGTTTAAGTTGAGGGTGAGGTTTAGGGTGAGAGTTAGGCTTCAGGGAATGGGAAGGGATAGGGTGTAGGTGAGGGTTAGGGTGAGGATGAGGCTTAGGGTGACCATGAGTTTTAGGGTTCGTGGGAGGATTAGGGTTAATGTTAGTGTTCGGGTTAGGGTTAAGGTTAGGGTTAGGGTGAGTATTAGGGTGAGAGGTAGGGTTAGGGTTAGGATGAGGTTTAGGCTTAGTGTGAGGGTTACGGTTAGGTTTACGGTTAGGGTTAGTGTGAGGATAAGAGTTAGGGTGAGGGTTAGGGTGAGACTGAGGTGTAGGGTTATCCTTAGGGTTAGGGTGAATGTTAGGGTGGGGGTTTGGGTAAGGGTTAGGGTTAGGGTTGGGGTTGGGTGAGGGATAGGGTGAGTGTAAGGGTTAGGGTGAGGGTTAGGTTGAGGTTGAGGGATAGGGTTATGGTGAGGGTAAGTGTTAGGGCGACAGTTAGGGTGAGGTTGATGTTTAGGCTTATCATTAATGTTAGGGAGATGGTGAGGGTTAGGGTGAGGATGAGGGTTAGGCTGAGGGGTCGGATTAGGGTTAGGGTTAGAGGTAGGGTTAGGGTGAGTGTTAGAGTTACGGATAGGGTGAGGGTGAGGGTTACGGAAAGGGTTAGGGTCAGGGTTAGGATGAGGGAGAGGGTTAGGGTTATCATTAGGTTTAGGGTTAGGTTTAGGTTGAGTGTTAGGGTTAGGGTTAGGGTGAGGTTGAGGGTTAGTGTTAGCATTACTGTTAGGGTTAGGCTTATGTTGTAGGTTAGGGTTAGGTTTAGAGTGAGGGTGAGGGTCAGGGTTAGGGTTAGGATTAGGTTTAGGTTTAGGGTGAGGCTGAGGGTGAGGGTGAGGGTGAGGGTGAGCGTGAGGGTGAGGGTTAAGTTTAGCGTTAGGTTTAGGTTGAAGGCTAGGGTGAGGGTCAGGGCTAAGGTGAGGGTTAGGGTGAAGGTGAGGTTTTCGGTTAGGAAAGGTTTAGATTTAGGTTTAGGTTTAGGTTGAGGATTAGGGTGAGGGTGAGGTTTAAGTTTAGGGTTAGGGTTAGGGGGAGGGTTAGGGTTAGGGTTAAGTTGAGGGTTAGGGTTAGGGTGATGTTTAGGGTGAGGGTGAGGGTGAGAGTGAGGATTCGTTTGAGGGTGTGGCTAAGGGTGTTGGTGAAGTTTAGGGTGAGAGTGAGGGTTCGGGTTCGGGTGAGAGTTAGGGTGTTGGTGAGGGGTAGGGTTAGGGTGAGGGTTAGGGCAAAGT
Organism: Dipodomys merriami; assembly: GCF_024711535.1. Classification (NCBI taxonomy): domain Eukaryota; kingdom Metazoa; phylum Chordata; class Mammalia; order Rodentia; family Heteromyidae; genus Dipodomys; species Dipodomys merriami. The sequence continues at coordinate 156,867 of NW_027206376.1, forward strand.
TGAGTGTTATGGTCAGGTTGAGGGTTAGGATAAGGGTAGGAGTGAGCGTTAGGTTTAGGGTGAGTGGTAGGGTGAGGGATAGGGTTAGGGTTAGGGAGAGGGTTAGGTTTAGGGTTACGATTAGGGTGAGTGTTATGGTTAGGGTTAGGGTTATATTTAGGTTTAGGGTGAGGATTAGGTTTAGTGTGAGGGTTAGTGTTAGGGTTAGTGTAAAGATCAGGGTTAGGTTGAGGATTAGGGTGAGAGTGAGGGTTAGGGTTAGATTAAGATTTAGGGTGAGGGTTAACGTTAGGGTTAGCATGAGGGTTAGGGTTGGGGTGAGGGTTAGGGTTAGGATTAGGGTGAGGGTTAAGGTGAGGGTGAGGTTTAGGGTGAGGGTGAGGGTTAGGGTTAGGGTGAGCTATAGGGTGAAGGTTAGGGTTAGGGTGAGTGTGAGGATTAGGGTTAGGGTTACTCTTAGGGTTATGGTGAGGGTTTGGGTTAGGGTGAGATTTAGGGTGAGGGTGAGGTTTAGGGTTAGCGTTAGGGTTAAGGTGAGAGTTAGGGTGAGAGTTAGGGTTAGGGTGAGGGTGAGGGTTAGGGTAATGTTTAGGGTTAGGGTGTGCGTTAGGGATAGGTTTATGGTTAGGATGAGGGTTAGGTTTACGGTTAGGGTTCAAGTTAAGGTGAGTGTGAGGGTGAGTGTTAGGGTTAGGATTAGGGTTCTGGTTAGTGTTAGGCTGAGGGTGAGTGTGAGGATTAGGGTTAGGGTAATATTTTCGGTTAGGGTTAGTTTGAGGGTTAGGTTTAGGGTTAGGATGAGGTTTAGGGTGAGGATTATGGTTAGGGTTAGGGTGTGGGTTAGGTTTAGTTTAAGGGTTATGGTTAGGTTTAGGGTGAGGGTGTGGGTAAAGGTTAGGGTGAGTTCAGGGTGAGGGTGAGGTTTAGGGTAATGTTTAGGGTGAGTGTTTGGGTGAGGTTTAGGTTTAGGTTTAGGGTTAGAGTGAGGGTTAGGATGAGGGTAAGGGTTAGGGTGAGGTTTAGGTTGTGGTTGAGTATTGGGGTTAGCATTAGTCTTATTCTGAGGTTTAGGGTTGGTATAGCATTAGGGTTAGGGTTAGGGTTAGGGTGAGGTTTAGGATTAGGGTTAAGGTGAGGGTGAGGTTTAGGGTTAGCATTAGGTTTACAGTTAGGGTTAGAATGAGGGTAAGGGTGAGGGTGAGGGTTAGGGTTAGGAATATGTTTAGGGTTAGGGTGAGGCTGAGGTTGAGGATGAGGTTGAGTTTGAGGGTTAGGGTTAGGGTTTGGCTTAGGGTGAGGGCTAGGGTGAGGGCGAGGGTTAGGGTGAGGGTTAGGGTGAGGGTGCGGTTTTCGGTCAGGAAAGGGTTAGGTTTAAGTTTAGGGTGAGGATTAGGCTGAAGGTGAGGTTGAAGGTGAGGGTTAGGGTTAAGGTGCGGTTTAGGGTTAAGGTTAGGCTGAAGGTTAGGGTTAGGATGATGTTCAGTGTGAGGGTGAGGGTGAGGGAGAGGGTTAGGGTGTAGGTGATGGTTAGGGTTAGTGTGAGGGTTAGGGTGATGCTGAGGGTTAGGTTGAGGGTTAGGGTTAGTGTGAGGGTTAGGATTAGGGTTAGTGTGAGGAAAGGGGTTAGGGTGAGGATTAGGATGAGAGTAAGAGTTAGGGTTAGGTTTAGCCTTAGGGTAAGGGTGAGGTATAGGGTTAGAGTTCGGGTTAGGGTTAGGTTGAGGGTGTGGGTTAGACTTAGGGTTAGAGTGAGGGGTAGGGTTGGGGTGAGTCTTATGCTTACAGTTAGGGTGAGGGTGAAGGTGACGGTGAGGGTTCGGGTGAGGTTTAGGCTGTGGGTTAGGTTCAAGTTTATGGTGACGATAAGGGTTAGGGTGAGGTTTAGGGTGAGGGTTAGGGTTAGGGTGACATTGAGGGTTAGGGTTACAGTGGGGGTTAGGGTGAGGGTGAGGTTTAGGTTTAGTTGTAGTGTTACAGTGAGGGTGAGGGTCAGGGTTAGGATTAGGGTGAGGGTTAAAGTGAGGGTTAGGGTTAGGCTTACGTTTAGGGTTAGTGTGAGGATTAGGGTTAGTGTTAGGTTTATAGTGAGGGTAAGGGTTAAGGTGAGGGTTAGGCTCATGTGTATGTTTAAGGTAAGGGTTAGGGAGAGGGTGAGGGTAAGTGTTAGGGTGAGGGTTATGGTGAGGGTGAGGGTTAGGTTTAGCATTAGGGTTAGGTTTTGGGTTAGGATGAGGGGTAGGGTTAATGTTAGGGTGAGGATGAGGGTTAGGGTTAGCATTAGGTTTAGGGTTAGGGTGAGGGTGAGGGTTAGGGTTAGGGTTAGGGTGAGTGTGAGGTTGAGGGTTAGGGTTAGGGGTAGGTGAGGGTTAAGGTTAAGGTGTGGGTTCCGGTTAGGGTGAGGGTGAGGCTAAGGATTAGGATGAGGTTTAGGGTCTGGGTGAGGGTTAGGGTTTGAATTAGAGTTAGGGTTAGGGTTAGGGTGAGGGTGAGGGTGAGAGTTAGGTTTAGGGTTAGGTTTAGGGTTAGGGTGAGGGTCAAGGTGAGGCTTAGGTTGAGGGTTAGGTTTAGGGTTAGGGTTAGGGTTAGGATTAGTGTTAGCGTGAGGGCTAGGGTGAGGGTGAGGGTTAGGGTTTGTGTTAGGGTGAGGGTAAGTGTTAGGGTGAGGGGTAGTGTGAGGGGTAGGGTTAGGGTTAGGGTGAGGGTGAGGGTTAGGGTTATCTTGAGTGTGAGGGTCAGGGTTAGCGTGAGGGTTCGTGTTAGGGTTAGGATTAGGGAAGGGGGGAGGGTGAGGGTTATATTTAGGGTTAGGGTTAGGGATAGGTTTAGGGTGATGTTTAGGGTGAGTGTGAGGGTTAGGGAGACAGTGATGGTTCGGGTGAGGGTGAGGATTAGGGTGTGGATGAGGGTTATGGTGAGCGTGAGGGTTAGGGTTACATTTAGGGTGTGGGTTAGGGTTAGGGTTAGGATTAGGGTGAGGGGTATGGTCAGGGATAGGGTGAGTTTTGGAGTTAGTGTGAGGTTTAGGGTTAGGTTTAGGGTAAGTGTGAGGATAATGATTAGAGTGAGGGATAGGGTTATTGTTAGGGTTAGGGAGAGGATTAAGGTTAGGTTTAGGGTTAGGGTGAAGGTGAGGGTTAGGTTGAGGTGAGGGTTTGGGTTTGGGTGAGGTTTAGGGTGATGGTGAGGGTTAGGGTTAGGGTTAAGTTGAGGGTGAGGATCAGAGTAATGGTTAGTGTTAGGTTTAGGGTGAGGGTGATGTTTTGGTTTAGGATTAGGGATAGGGTTAGGCTTAGTGTGAGGGTGAGTGTGAGAATGAGGGTGAGGGTTAGGGTTAGGGTGAGGGTTAGGATTATGTTTAGGGTTAGGGTGAGGATTATGGGTATGTTTAGGGTTAGGATGAGCGTTATGCTGAGGGTTAGGGTTAGGGTTAGTGTTCAGGTTAGGTTTAAGGTTAAGGTTAGGGTGAGGGTGAGATTTGGTTTAGTTTAGGTAACGTTTAGAGTAAGATTAGGGTGACGTTTCGGATGAGGTTGAGGGTTAAGGTGAGGGTATCGGTTAGGGTGAGCGTTAGGGTTAGGATTAGGGTGAGGGTTATTGTTCGGGTGATGTTTAGTGTGACGGTGAGGGTGAAGGTTCGGGTGAGGGGGAGGGTTAGGGTTAGGATTAGCGTGAGGGTTATGGTTATGGTTAGGGTGATGGATAGGGTTAGGGTGAGTGTGAGGTTGAGGGTGAGGGTTAGGATGAGGGTTAGGGTGAGGGTTAGAGGGAGGGTGAGGGTTAGGGTGAGAGTGAGGGTTCGGGGGAGGGTTCGGGGGAGGGGGAGGGTTAGGGTTAGGGTTCAGTTTAGAGTTAGGGTGAGGGTGTGGGTGAGGGTTAGGTTTAGGATTAGGGTTAGGGTTATGGTAAGGCTGAGGGTGAGTGTGAGGGTGAGGGTGAGGGTGAGGGTTAGGGTTAGGGTTAGGGTTAGGTTGAGGGATAGGGTTAGGGTTAGGGTTAGGATGAGGGTTAGGCTGTGGGGTAGGGTTAGGTTTAGAGTAAGTGTTAGGTTTAGTGTGAGTTTTAGGGTAAAGGGTAGGGTCGAGTTAGGATTAGTGTGAGGAGAAGGGTTAGGGTGAGTGTTAGGATGAGGGTGAGGTTTAGGGTTAGGGATAGGGTTAGGGTGAGGTTAGGTTGAGGGCTAGGGTGAGTGTGAGTGTTAGGGTTAGGGTTAGGAATAGGGTGAGGTTTAGGGTTAGGGTTAGGGTTAGGGTTAGGGTGAGTCATAGGCTGAGGTGTAGGGTTAGGGATAGGGTGAGGGTTATGTTTAGTGTGAGGTTTAGGGTTTGGGGTAGGGTTAGGGTGAGGGCTAGGGTGAGTGTGAGGGTTAGGGTTAGGTTTAGGGATAGGGTGAGGTTTAGATTTAGGGTTAGGCTTTGGGTGAGGTTTAGGCTGATGGGTAGGGTTACAGTTAGGGTGAGGGTTAGGTTTAGTGGGAGTGTTAGGGTTAGGTTTAGCGTTAGGGTTTGGGTTCGGGTTCGGGTGAGGGTTTGGGTTAAGGTGTGGATGAGGGTTAGGGTTAGTGTGAGGACTAGTTTTAGGGTTAGGGTTACTGTTAGGGTTAGGTTTAGGGTGAGGGTAAGGGTTAGGGTTAAGATGATTGTGAGGGTAAGGGTTAGGGTTAGTGTTACCGTTAGGGTGAGGGTTCGGGTTAGTGTGAGGGTTAGTGTGAGGGTTAGGTGAAGGTGAGGGTAAGGGTTAGGGTGAGGGTTAGGGTGAGGGTGAGGGTTAGCATTAGAGTTAGGGTTAGAATTAGGGTTAGGGTGAGGTTGAGGTTTAGTGTTAGGGCGAGGTTTAGGGTTATTGTTAGGGTGAGGATGCAGGGGAGGGTGAGGGTTAGGGTTAGGGTAGGGTTAGCTTTAGGCTGAGGGTGAGGGTGAGGGTGAGGTTGATGGTTAGTGTTAGTGTTAAGGTGAGGGTGAGACCTAGGGTGAGGGTGAGGGTTAGTGTGAGATTGAGGATGATGCTTTCGTTTACGTCAGGGTTAGGCTGAGGGTGAGGATTAGGGTGAGGGTGAGGGTGAGGGTTTCGTTTACATCAGGGTTAGGATTAAGTTGAGGTTAGGGTTAGGGTGAGGGTTAGGGTTAGGGTTAGGGTATGGGTTAAGTTTAGGGTGATGTTTAGGGTGAGGGTGAGGGTTAGGGTCAGAGTTAGGATGAAGTTTAGGGTTAGTGTTAGGATTAGGGTTAGGGTGAGGGTGAGGTTTAGGGTTAGAGTTAGGGTTATTTGGAGGGTTAAATTGAGGGTCAGGGTTTAGGTTAGTGTTAGGGTTAGGGTTAGCATGAGGGTTAGGCTGAGGATTAGGGTTAGGGTTAGTGTGAGGGTTAGGGTTAGGTTAGGGTTAGGGTTAGGGTTTGGTTAGGGTAAAGGTTAGTTTAGGTTTAGGGTTAGGATAAGGTTTAGGCTGAGGGTTAGGGTTAGGGTTAGTGTGAGGGTTAGATTTAGTGTGAGGGTGTGAACTATGGTGAGGGTGAGGGTTAGGGTGAGTGTTAGGGTTAGGGCTGAGGTTAGTGTCAGGGGTAGGCTGAGGGTTAGGATTAGGGTATAGACTAGGGTTAGGCTGAAGTTGAGGGTGAGGTTGAGGGTGAGGGTTACTGTTAGAGTGAGGGTTAGAGTGAGGGTGAGGGGGAGTGGGAGTGTTTGGTTTAGGGTTAGAGTTAGGTTGAGGGTGAGTGTTAGGATTAGGGTTAGCACTAGGTTTAGGCTGAGGGTTAGGGTGAGTTTGAGGGTGAGGTTTAGGGTTAGGGTGAGGGTTAGGGTTAGGGTTAGTTTTAGGGTAAGGGTTAGGGTTAGGGTTAGGGTTAGGATGAGCATTAGACTGTGGGTTAGGGTTAGGGTTTGGTTAGGGTGAAGGTTGCTTTTAGGTTTAGGGTTAGGCTAAGGTTTAGGATAAGGTGAGGGTGAGGGGTAGGGTGAGGTTGTGGGTTTGGGTTATGGTTAGGTTTAGGGTAAGGGTTAGGGTGAGGGGAAGGGTTAGAGTGAGCTTTAGGCTGAGGGTGAGTTTTAGGGTTAGGGTTAGGATTAGTGTGAGGGCTAGGGTGAGGGTGAAGGTTAGTGTGAGGGTTAGGGTGAGGGTTTCTTTTAGCCAAGGTTTAGTGTTATGGTGAGGATTAGGGTGAGGGTGAGGTATTGGGTTAGGGTTAAGGTTATGGTGAGAGTTAGGGCAAGGGTTAGGGTGAGGGTTAGGGTTAGGGTTTGGGTGATGTTTAGTGTGAGGGTGAGGATGAGGTTTCGAGTGAGGGTAAGGGTTCGAGTGAGGGTGAGAGTTAGGGTGTGGGTGAGGATTAGTGTTAGGTTGAGTGTTAGGGTTAGGTTTAGGATTAGTGTTAGGGTGAGGGTTAGGGCTAGGGTTAGGGTTAGGTTGACGGTTAGGATTAGGGTTAGGCTTAGTATGAGGGTTAGGGTGAAGGGTAGGGTTAAGGTGAGGGTGAGGGTTAGGGTGAGGGTGAAGATTAGGGTGAGGGTGTGGGTGAGGTTTAGGGTTAGGTGTAGGGTTAGGGTGAATTTGAGGGTGAGGCTTAGGTTTAGGATTAGGATTATGGTTACGGTTAGGAAGAGAGTTTGGGTGTCGGTGAGGGTTCGGGTGAGGGTCAGGGTTAAGTTGTGGGTGAGGGTTAGGTTTAGGGTGAGCATTAATGTTAGAGTTAGGTTTATGGTGAGGATAAGGGTTAGGGTGAGCTTTAGTGTGAGGGTTAGGGTTAGGGTTAGGGTGATGTTGAGGGTGAGGTATAGGGTTTGGGTTAAGGTTAGGGTGAGGGTTAGGGATAGGTTTAGGGTTAGGGTGAGGGTGAGGATGAGGGTTAGGGTTAGGTTTAGTGTTAGAGTTAGGGTGAGAGTGAGGGTTAGTATTAGGGTTAGTATTAGAGTTAGCCTGAGCGTGAGGGTAAGGTTTAGGTTTAGGGTGAGTGTTAGGGTTAGGGGTACGGTTAGGGTGAGGGTTAGGATTAGGGTAAGGGTTAGGATGAGCGTTAGGCTGAGGTTTAGGGTTTGAGTTGGTGTGAGGTTTAGGGTTAGGGTTAAGGTGAGGGTTAGGGTTAGGTTTAGGTTTAGGATAAGGGTTAGGTTGAGGGTTAGGTTTAGGGTTAGTGTGAGGGTTAGGTTTAGGTTTAGGGTTAGGGTTAGGGTCAGGGTAAAGTTTAGGGTGAGGGTTAGGGTGAGGGTGAGGGTAAAGTTTACGGTGAGGCTTAGGGTCAGGGTGAGGGTCGGGTGAGTGTGAGGGCGAGTGTGAGGGTTTGGTTTAGGGTTAGAGTTAGGGTGAGTGTGAGGGTTAGGATTAGGGTTAGCACTAGGTTTAGGGTGAGGGTGAGGGTGAGGTTGAGGGTGAGGTTTAGGGTTAGTGTGAGGGTTAGGGTTAGGATTAGGTTTAGGGTGAGGGTTAGGGTTAGGATTAGGATGACCATTAGGCTGAGGGTTAGGGTTAGAGTTAGTGTGAGGGTTAGGGTTAGGGTGAGGTTTAGGGTTTGGTTAGGGTGAAGATTTGTTTTAGGTTTAGGGTTAGGATAAGGTTTATTCTGAGGGTTATGGTTAGGGTTAGTGTGAGGGTTAGGTTTAGCGTTAGGGTTAGGGTGTGGGCTAGGGTGGGGGTGAGTGTTAGGGTGAGGGTAAGGGCGACGGTTTAGTTTATGTAAGGGTTAAGGTAAGGTTAGGTTGAGGATTAGGGTGAAGATGAGGGTTAAGGTGAGGGTTAGGGTTAGGGTGAGGGTCAGGGTTACTGTGAGCTTTAGGGTTACGGTTAGGGTGAGGGTGAGGGTAAAGGTTAGGGTGAGGTTTATGGTGAGGTTGAGGGTTAGGATTAGAGTTAGGGTTAGGATTAGGGTGAGGGTGAGGGTGAGGGTTAGTGTTAGGGTGAGGTTTAGTGTTGGAGTGAGGGTTAGGGTTGGGGTGAGGGTGAGGGTGAGGTTTAGGGTTAGGGTTAAGATTAGGTTTAGGTTGAGGTTGAGGGTGAGGTTGAGGGTTGTAGTTAGGGTTAGGGTGAGGGTGATGGCTCGGGTGATGGTGAGCGTTAGGGTGAAGGTGAGGATATAGGTTAGTGTGAGGGTTAGGGCGAGGCTGAGGTTTAGGTTTAGGGTGAGTGTTATTGTGAGGGTTAGGGTGAGGGTAAGGGTTAGGGTGATGGTAAGATTGAATTGAGGAATAGGATTATGATGTGGGTAAGGTTTAGGGTGAGGGTTAGGTTGAGGGTTTGGGTTAGAGTGGGGGTTAGGGTTAGGGTTAGGTTGAGGGTTAGGGTTAAGTTGATGTTTAGTGTGAGAGTATGGTTTAGGGTGAGGGTGAGTGCTCGGGTGAGCATGAGGTTTAGGATGAGGGTGAGCGTTAGGGTTACAGTTAGGGTTAGGGACAGGGGTAGGGTGAGCATTAGGGTTAGGATTAGGGTTAGGATTAGGGTTAGAGTGAGGATGAGTGTGAGAGTTAGTGTGTGGGTTAGTGTTATGGTTAGGGTTAGTGTTAGGGCTAGGGTGAGGGTGAGTGTTAGTGTGTGGGTGAAGGTTTTGTTTAAGTTAGGGTTAGGGATAGGGTGAGGATTAGGTTGAGGGTGAGGGTTAAGCTGAGGTTAGGTTTAGGGTGAGGGTTAGGGTTAGGGTGATATTTAGGGTGAGGGTGAGTGTTCCGTGAGGTTGAGGGTGAGGGTTAGTGTTAGGGTTAGGTTTAGGTTGAGGGTGATTGTGAGGCTTAGGATTAGGAATAGGGTTAGGGTTTGGGTGAGGGTCAGTGTGAGGGTGAAGCTTAGGGTTAGGGTTAGGGTTATGGTTAGTGTGAAGGTTATGGTTAGTGTGAGAGTTATGATTAGGTTTAGGTTTAGGTTTACAGTAAGGGTAAGGGTTAGGGTGAGGGTTAGGGTGAAGGTGAGGTTTAGGGTTCGGGTTAGGGTTAGGGTGAGGGCTAGGGTGAGGGTGAGGTTTATTGTGAGGGTTTCTTTTAGGTCATAGTTAGGTTTATGGTGAGGATTAGCGTGAGGGTGAGGGTTAGGTTTAGGGTAAGGGTTAGGGTTAGGGTTAGGGTGAGAGTTAAGGTTTGAGTGATGTTTAGGGTGAGGGTGAAGGTTAGGGTGTGTTTGAGGATTAGTGTTAGAGTTAGGGTTAGGGTTATGTTGAAGGTACGGTATAGGGTGAGGTTTATTGTGAGGGTTAATGTTAGTGTTTGGGTTAGGGTGAGGTTTAGGGTGAGGGTTAGGCTGAGGGGTAGGTTTAAGGATATAATGACTGTTAGGTTTAGTGTGAGGATTAGGGTTAGGGTGAGGTTTAGGTTTAGTGTAAGGTTTAGGTTTATGGTTAGGGTTAGGATGGGTGTTAGGGTTAGGTTGAGGGTGAGGGTGAGGGTGAGGGCTAGGGTTAGAGTTAGTGTGAGGTTTAGTGTTAGGGTGAGCGTTAGGTTTTGCGTGAGGGTTAGGGTTAAAGTAAGGGTTAGGGTGAGGGTTAGATTTAGGATTAGGGTTAGGGTGATGGTCAGGGTGAGGGTTAGGTTTTGGGTGAGGGTTAGGTTTAGGATGAGGGTTAGGGTTAGGGTGAGCGTTAGGGTGATGGTGAGTGTTAGGGTGAGGGTGAGGGTTAGGTTTATAGTTAGGGTGAGTTTTAGGGTTCGGGTTAGGGTTACAGTTGTTAGTGTTAGGGTTAGGATGAAGGTGAGGATAATTGTTAGGGTTAGGGTTAGGGTTAGGGTGAGGGTGATGTTGAGGGTTAGTGTTAGTGTTAGGGTTATGGTTAAGGTAAGGCTGAGGGGGAAGGGGAGTTTGAGGGTGAGGTTTAGGGTTAAGGTTAGGGTTAGGGTGAGGGCTTGAGTGAGGGTGAGGGTTAGGCTGAGGGTGAGGGTGAGGTTTCATGTTATGTAAAGGTTACGGTTATGGTCAGGATTAGGGTGAGGATTAAGTTGAGGTTAGGTTCAGGGTTCGGGTTAGGGTTAGGGTTCGGGTTAGGGTTAGGGAGATGTTTAGGCTGAGGGTGAGGGTTAGGCTGAGCATGAGGGCTAGGATTAGGGTTAGGGTTAAGCTTAGTGTGAGGATCAGGGTGAGGGTGAACGTTAGGTTCAGGGTTAGGGTTAGGGTTAGAGTGAGGGTTACGGTTATTGTGAGTGTTATGGTTAGGGTTAGGGTCAGCGTAAGGGTTAGGGTGAGGGTAAGGGTTAGGGTGAGGGTTAGGGTGAGTGTGAGGGTTTGGATTAGGGTTTCTGTTAGGGATAGGGTGAGGGTTAGTGTTTGGGTGATGTTTTGAGTGAGGGTGAGGTATAGGGTGAGGATGAGGGTTTGGGTGTGGGTGAGGGTTCGGTTGACTGTGAGGGTTAGGGTGTGGGTGAAGATTAGGCTTAGGGTGAGGGTAAGCCTTAGGGGTAGGGTTAGGGTTAGGTTTAGGGTTAGGGTAAGAGTTAGGGTGAGGGTAAAGATAAGGGTGAGAGTCAGGGGAAGGTTGAGGTTTAGAGTTAGGGTGAGGGTGAGGGTAAGGGTGTGGGTAAGTGTTAGGGTAAGCTTTAGGGTGAGGGTGAGGGTTAGCATCAAGGTTAGGTTTAGGGTTCGGGTTAGGGTGAGGGTTAGGTTTTGGGTAATTGTTAGGGTGAGGTTTAGGGTGAGGGTGAGGGTTATGGTTAGGGTGAGGGTAAGTGTTAGGGTGAGGGTTAGGGTGAGTCTTATGGTTAGGGTTAGCATTAGGGTGAGGGTGAGGGTTAGGGTTAGGGTTAGGATTAGAGTTAGGGTGAGGGTAAGGCTTAGGGTGAGGGTTAGGGTGAGGTTGAGGGTTAGGGTTAGGGTGAGGGTGAGGGTAAGTGTTAGGGTGAGGACTATGGTTAGGGTTAGGATTAGGGTGAGTGTTAGGGTTAGGGTGAGGGTGTGGGTAAGTGTTAGGGTGAGGGTTAGGGCGAGGTTGAGGGTTAGGTTTAGGGTAAGGATAAGGGTTAGGGTGAGGGTAAGGGTTAGGTTGAGGGTTAGGTTGAGGGTGAGGGTTAGGGTTAGCATTAGGGTTAGGGTGAGGTTGAGGTTTAGGGTGAGGGTTAGGATTAAGTTTAGGGATAGGGTGAGGATTAGGGTTAGGGTGTGGATTAGTTTTAGTGTGAGGTTTAGGTTTAGGGTTAGTCTTAGGATGAGTGTTAGGGTTAGGTTGAGGGTGAGGGTGAGGGTGAGGGCTAGGGTTAGTGTTAGTTTGAGGGTTAGTGTTAGGGTGAGCGTTAGGTTTAAGGTTAGAGTTAGGGTTAAAGTAAGTTTTAGGGTGAGGGTTAGCGTTAGGGTTAGGGTTAGGGTGAGGGTCAGGGTGAGGGTTAGGTTTAGGTTGAGGGTTAGGTTTAGGGTGAAGGTTAGGGTTAGGGTGAGCGTTAGGGTGATGGTGAGGGTTAGGGTGAGTGTTAGGGTTAGGGTTAAGTTTAGGGTGAGAGTTAGGGTGAGGTGTCGGGATACGGTTAGGTTGAGGGTTAGGGATAGTTTGAAGGTTACGGTTAGGGTTATTGTGAGGATAATGTTTAGGGTGAGGGTTAGTTTTAGGGTGAGAGTTATAGTGAACGTTAGGGTTAGGTTCAGTGTGAGGGTTAGGGTTAAGGTGATGTTTAGGGTGAGGTTGAGGGTTAGTGTGAGGGTGAGGGTGTTGATTTTTAGGGTTAGGATTAGGGTTAGGCTGAGTTTTAGGGTTAGGATTAGGTTTAGAGGTATTGTTAGGGTGAGGGTTTGGGTTAGGATGAGGGTGAGGGTTATTGTTAGGGTTAGGGTTAGGGTGAAGGTGGGGTTGAGGGTTAGTGTTAGGATTAGGGTTATTGTTAGGGTAAGGCTGAGGGGGAAGGGGAATTTGAATGTGAGTGTTAGGGTTAAGGTTTTAGGGTTAGGGTGAGGGCTTGGGTGAGGGTGAGGGTTAGGCTGAGGGTGAGGGTGAGGCTTTCGGTTAGTTAAAGTTTAGGGTTATGGTGAGGATTAGGGTGAGGATGAGGATTAAGCTGAGGTTAGGTTCAGGGTGAGGGTTCGGGTAAGGGTTAGGGTGAGGGTTAGGGTTAGGATGATGTTTAGGGTGAAGGTGAAGGTTAGAGTGAGGGTGAGGGTTAGGGTTAGGGTTAGGTTTAATGTGAGGCTGAGGGTTAGGAATAGGAATAGGATTAGGGTTAGGGTTCAGCTGAGGGTGAGGATCAGGGTGTGGGTGAATGTCAGGGTCAGTGTTACGTTTAGGGCTATAGTGAGGGTTACGGTTATTTTGAGGGTTATGGTTAGGGTTAGGGTGAGGGTAAGGGTTAGGGTGACGGTAAGGGTTAGGGTGAGGGTTAGGGTGAGTGTGAGGGTTTGGAATAGGGTTTGGGTTAGGGTTAGGTTGAGGGTTAGGTTTTGGGTGATGTTTAGAGTGAGGGTGATGGTCAGGGTGAGGATGAGGGTTCGGTTGAGGGTGAGGGTTCGGTTGAGGGTGAGGGTGAGGGTTAGGGTTAGGGTTTGGGTTAGAGATAGGGTGAGTTTGAGAGTGAGGGTTAGGTTTAGGATTAGGGTGAGGGTTAGGGTTAGGTTGAGGGTTAGGTATATTGTTAGGGTTAAGGTAAGGGTGAGGGTGGGTGTTAGGGTTAGGTTTAGGGTTAGAGTTAGGGTGAGGGTGAGGGTGAGGGTTATGATTAGGTTAGGATTAGGGTTAGGCTGAAGGTGAAGGAGAGGGTGAGGGTGAGGGTTAGGTTTAGGGTGAGGTTTAGGTTTACTGTTAGGGTTAGGGTGAGGGTTAGGATTAGGGTTAGGGTTAGGATGAGGGTTAGGCTGAGGGTTAGGGTTAGGATTAGGGTGATATTTAGGGCTAGGTTTAGGGTTAGGATAAGGGTTAGGCTGGGGGTTAGGGTTAGGGTTAGTGTGAGGGATAGGCTTAGGGTTAGGGTAAGAGTTAGGGTGAGGGTAAAGGTTAGGGTGAGAGTTAGAGTGAGGGTGAGGTTTAGGGTTAGGGTGAGGGTTAGGGTAAAATTTAGGTTTAGGGTTAGGGTTAGGGTGAGTGTAAGGGTGTGAGTAAGTGTTAGGGTGAGGTTTAGGGTGAGGAAGAGGGTTAGCGTCAAGGTTAGGTTTAGGGTGATAGTTAGGGTTTGGGTAAGTGTTAGGGTGAGGTTTAGGGTGAGGGTGAGGGTTAGGGTTAGGGTGAGGGTAAGTGTTAGCGTGAGGGTTAGTGTGAGTCTGAGGGTTAGGGTTAGCATTAGGGTGAGGGTGAGGGTTAGGGTTAGGATTAGAGTTAGGGTGAGAGTAAAGCTTAGTGTGAGGGTTAGGGTGAGGTTGAGGGTTACTGTTAGGGTGAGTGGGAGGGTAAGTGTTAGCTTGAGGACTAATTTTAGGGTTAAGATTAGGGTGAGTGTTAGGGTTATTGTGAGGGTGAGGGTGAGGGTTAGGTTCAGTATTAGGTTTGGGGTTAGTGTGAGGGTTTGTGATAGGGTTAGGGTTAGGGTGAGGGTCATAGTTAGGGTTAAGGTGAGGGCTAGTCTGAGAGGTATGGTTAGGGTTAGGGTGAGGGTTAGGCTTAGTGTGAGGGTTAGGGTTAGGTTTAGGGTTAGGGTGAGTGTGAGTTTGAGGGTGAGGGTTTGGGTTAGTGTGAGGGTTAGTGTTGGGGGAGGGCTAGGTGGAGGGTAAGGGTTTGGCTGAGGGTGAGGTTTTCGGTTAGGTAAGGTTTAGGGTTAGGGTTAGGGTGAGGATTAGGTTGAGGTTGTGGGTTAGGTTTAGGGTGAGCGTGAGGGTCAGGGTTAGTGTTAGGATGAGGGTTAGCGTTAGGCTTAGGGTGATTGTGAGGGTTCGGGTTCGGGTGAGGGTTCGGGTGAGTGTTAAGGTTCGGTTTAGTGTGAGGGTTAGGGTGAAGGTGAGTGTTATGGTGAGGGTGAGGTTGAGGATGAGGGTTAGGGTTTGGTTTAGGGATAGGATTAAGTTTAGGTTTAGGGTAAAGGTTAGGGTTAGGTTGAGGGTTAGGTTTAGGGTTAGGGTGAGGGTTAAGGGTTTGGTTTAGGTTTAGGGTGAGGGTTAGGGTTAGGATTAGGGTGAGCGTGAGGGTTAGGTTGAGGGGTAGTTTTAGGGATAGGGTAAGGGTTAGGGTTAGGGTGAGGGTTAGGTTTAAGGTTAGGGTTAAGATGAGGGTGAGGGTGAGGATTAGGGTTAGGGCTAGGGTTAGTGTGAGGGATAGTGTGAGGGTTAGGTTTAGGTTTAGGGTAAGGGTTAGGTTTATGGTGAGGGTTAGTTTCAGATTTAGGGTTAGGGTGAGGTTGATGCTGAGGGATAGGGTTAGAGTTAGTGTGAGGATAAGGGTTAGGGTGAGGATTAGGGTGAGGGTGAGCGTTAGGTTTAGCATAAGGTTTAGGGTGAGGGTTAGGGTTAGGGTTAGGGTTAGGGTAAGGGTTAAGGTTAGGGTAATGGTTAGGGTTAGGCTTATTGTTACGGTTAGTGTTAGGGTTAGGGTTAGGGTTAGGCTTATGGTTACAGTTAGTGTTAGGGTTAGGCTTAGGGTTAGGTTTAGGGTGAGGGGTAGGCTGAGGGGTAGGGTTAGGGATAGAGTAACTGTTAGGTTTAGTGTGAGGATTAGGGTTAGGGTGAGTTTTAGGTTGAGGGTGATGGTGAGGGTGAGGGCTATTGTTAGGGTTAGTTTGAGCGTTAGTGTTAGGGTAAGCGTTAGGTTTAAGGTGAGTGTTAGGGTTAAAGTAAGGGTTAGGGAACGGGTTAGCGTTAGGGTTAGGGTTCGGGTGAGGGTCAGGGTGAGGGTTATGTTTAGGTTGAGGGTTAGGTTTTGGGTGAGTGTTAGGGTTAGCGTGAGCGTTAGAATGATGGTGAGGTTTAGGTTTAGGGTGAGAGTTAGTATTAGGGTTAGGGTTAGGATGAGGGTTAGGCTGAGGCTTAGGGTTAATGTTAGGGTGAGGTTTAGGGTTAGGATAAGGGTTGGGCTGAGGGTTAGGGTTAGGGTTATTGTGAGGGTTAGGTTTAGAGTTAGGGTAAGAGTAAGGGTGAGGGTAAATGTTAGGGTGAGAGTTAGGGTGAGGGTGAGGTTTAGGGTTAGGGTGAGGGTTAGGGTCAAGTTTAGGTTTAGGGTTAGGGTTAGCGTGAGTGTAAGGGTGTTGGCAAGTGTTAGGGTGAAGTTTAAAATGAGGGTGAGGATTAGCATCAAGGTTGTGTTTAGGGATAGGGTTAGGGTGAGGGTTAGGGTTTGGGAAAGTGTTAGGGTGAGGTTTAGGTGAGGGTGAGGGTTAGGGTTAGGGTGAGGGTAAGTGTTAGTGTGAGGGTTAGGGTGAGTCTGAGGGTTATGGTTAGCATTAGGGTGAGGGTGAGGATGAGGGTTAGGGTGAGGATTAGAGTTAGGGTGAGGGTATAGCTTAGGGTGAGGGTTAGGGTGAGGTTGAGGGTGAGTACTACGGATAGGGTTTGGATTAGGGTAAGTGTTAGGTTTATGGTGAGGGTGAGGGTTAGGTTCAGTATTAGGGTTAGGGTTAGTGATAGGGTTAGGGTTAGGGTGAGAGTTAGTCTGAGAGGTAGGGTTAGGGTTAGCATTAGGGTTAGGGTTAGGTTTAGGATTAGGGTGAGGGTGAGTGTGAGTGTGAGGGTTAGGGATAGGGTGAGGGTTAGTGTTGGGGGGGGCTAGGTTGAGGGTTAGGGTTTGGGTGAGGGTGAGGTTTTCGGTTAGGTAAGGTTTAGTGTTAGGGTTAGGGTGAGGTTTTGGGTTAGGGTTAGTGTTAGGGTGAGGGTGAGGGTTAGGGTGTGGTTTAAAGTTAGGTTTAGGGTGAGGGTTCAGGTGACGGTTATGGTTAGGGTGAGGGTGAGCTTTAGGATAAGGGTTAGGGTGAGGGTTAGGGTTAGGTTGAGGTTTAGGGCGAGGAGTAGGGTTAAGGTTAGGGAGAGGGTTAGGGTTTGTGTGAGGATTAGGGTTAGGGTTAGAGTTAGGTTTAGTATGAGGATAAAGGTTAGGGAGAGGGTTAGGGTGAGGGTTAGGCTTGGTGTGAGGGTTACGGTTAGGGTTAGGGTTAGGTTTAGGTTTAGGGTAAGTGTTAGAGTTAGGGTGAGAGTTAGGTTTAGGGTTAGCGTTAGGGTTAAGGTTATGGTTAGGTTTAGGGTGAGGGTCAGGGTTAGGGTTTGGGTGAGTGTGAGGTTTAGGGTGAGGGGAAGGATTAGGGTTAGGGTAAGGGACAGGGTTAGGGTGAGTGTTATGTTTAGGGTTATGTTTAGGGTGAGGGTGAGGGTTAAGGTTAGGTTCAGGCTTAGAGTAAGGGTTAGGTTTAGAGTGAGGGTTATGTTTATGGTTAGGGTTAGAGTGACGGTGAGGCCGAGGTTTAGGGTTAGGGTTAGTTTGAGGATAAGGATTAGGGTGAGGTTTAGGGTGAGGTTGAGTGTTAGGGTTAGCATTAGGGTTAGGGTGATTTTTAAGGTGATGGTGAGTGTTAGGGTGCGGGTGAGATTGAGCATGAGGGTTAGGGTGAGGGTGAGGGTGAGTGTGAGGGTGACGGTTAGGGTTAGGTTTAGGGTGAGGATAAGGGTTAGGGTTAGGATTAGGGTTAGTGTAAGGGTTAGGCTGAGGCTGAGGGTGAGGGTTAGGGTGAGGGCTCTGGTGAGAATGAGGGTTAGGGAGAGGATGAGGGTGAGGTTGAGTGTTTCGGTTAGGTAAGATTTAGGGTTAGGTTAGCGTGAGGATTAGGGTGAGGGTGAGGTTTAGGCTGAGGGTTAGGGTTAGGGTGAGGGTTAGGGTGAGGGTGAGGTTGAGTGTTTCGGTTAGGTAAGATTTAGGGTTAGGGTTAGCGTGAGGATTAGGGTGAGGGTGAGGTTTAGGCTGAGGGTTAGGGTTAGGGTGAGGGTTAGGGTTTGGTGTAGGGTTAGGGTGAGGGCTAGGGTGAGTGTGAGGGTGAGGGTTAGGTTTAGGGATAGGGTGAGGATTAGGGTTAGGTTTAGGGTTAGGGTGAGGTTTAGGCTGATGGGTAGGGATACAGTTAGTGTGAGGGATAGGTTTAGTGGGAGGGTTAGGGTTAGGTTTAGGGTTAGTGTTAGGGTGAGGGTAAGGGTGAGGGTTCGGTTTAAGGTGTGGTTGAGGATTAGGGTTAGTGTGAGGACTAGTTTTAGGGTTAGGGTTACTGTTAGGGTTAGGGTTAGGCTGAGGGTAAGGGTTAGGGTTAGGGTGATTGTGAGGGTAAGATTTAGGGTTAGTGTTAGGGTTAGGGTTAGGATGAGGGTTAGGTTGAGGTTTAGGGTTAGGGTTAGGTTTAGGGGTAGGATGAGCGTTAGGCTGAGGGTTAGGGTTAGGGTTAGTGTGATGGTTAGGTTTAGGTTAGGGTTAGGATTAGGGATTGGTTAGGGTGAAGGTTAATTTTAGGTTTAGGGTTAGCATAAGGTTTAGGCTGAGGGTTACGGTACGGGTTAGTGTGAAGGATAGGTTTAGGGTTAGGTTTAGGGTCTGGACTATGGTGAGGGTGAGAGTTAGCGTTAGTGTTAGGGTTATGGTTAGGTTCAGGGGTCGTTAATGGTTAGGATTAGGTTAAGGACTAGGGGTTAGGCTGAGGGTGAGGGTGAGGTTGAGGGTGAGGGTTAGGGTTAGAGTGAGGGTTAGATTAAGAGTGAGAAAGTGGGGGAGATTTTGGTTTAGGGTTAGAGTTAGGTTGAGGGTAAGGGTTAGGATTAGGGTTAGCACTAGGTTTAGGGGGAGGGTGAGGGTGAGGTAGACCGTGAGGTTTAGGATTAGGGTGAGGGTTAGGGTTAGTTTTAGGGTGAGGTTTAGGGTTAGGGTTAGGGTTAGGGTTTGGTTAGTGTGAAGGTTAGTTTTAGGTTTAGGCTTAGATTAAGGTTTAGGCTGAGGTTTAGGGTTAGGGTTAGTGTGAGGGTTAGGTTTAGGGTTAGAGTTAGGGTGTGGGCTAGGCTGACGGTGAGGGTTAGGGTGAGGATGAGGGTGAAGGGTTAGTTTAGGTAAGTGTTAAGGTTAGTTAGGGTGAGGATTATGGTGAGGTTGAGGGATAAGGTGAGGGTTAGGGTTAGGGTGCGGGGTAGGGTTAATGTGAGGGTTAGGATTACGGAGAGGGTGAGGGTGAGGGTAAGGGTGAGTGTGAGGGTTAGGGTGAGGGTGCAGTTTAGGATTAGAGTTACAGTTAGGATTAGGGTGAGGGTGAGGATTAGGGTTAGTGTTAGGGTGAGGGTTAGGGTTGGGGTGAAAGTTAGGGTTAGGGTTAGGGTTAGGGTGAGGGTGAGGGTTAGGGTTAGGGTTAGTGTTAGGAATAGGCTGAGGCTGAGGGTGAGGGTGATGTTGAGCGTTATGGTTATGGTTAGAGTGATGGTGAGGGGTAGGGTGAGGGTGATGGTTATTGTGAGGGTGATGGTTATTGTGAGGGTGAGGGTGAGGTTTTCATTTATGTCAAGGATAGGGTTAATCTGAGGTTAGGTTTAGGGTGAGTGTTAGGTTTAGAGGTAAGGTGAGGTTTAGTGTTAGGTGATGTTTAGGGTGAGGGTGAGGG
Organism: Dipodomys merriami; assembly: GCF_024711535.1. NCBI lineage: Eukaryota > Metazoa > Chordata > Mammalia > Rodentia > Heteromyidae > Dipodomys > Dipodomys merriami. The sequence goes on from NW_027206376.1 coordinate 175,272, forward strand.
TTAGGGTGAGGGTGAGGATTACGGTATGGGTGAGGGTGAGGGTTAAGATTGGGAATACGGTTAGGGTTAGGGTTAGACTGAAGTTGAGGGTGAGGGTGAGGGTGAGGGTTTGGGTTAGGTTAGTTTAGGGTTAAGGTGAGGGTTATGGTTCCTGTGAGGGCTATGGTTAGGGTTACGGTTAGGGTTAGGGTGAGGGGAAGGGTTCGAGTGAGGTTTAGGGTGAGGGTGAGGTTTAGGGTTAGGGTTAGATTTAGGGTGAGGGCTTGTGTGAGGGTGAGGGTTTGTGTGAAGGTAAGGGTGAGGGGTTCTTTTAGCCAGGGTTTAGTGTTGTGGTGAGGATTAGGGTGAGGGTGAGGGTTAGGTTGAGGGTTAGGTTTAGGGTGAGGGTTACGGCAAGGGTTAGATTGAGGGTTATGGTTTGGGTGATGTTTAGCATGAGGGTGAGGGTTATGGTGAGGATGACTTTTTGGGTGAGGGTCAGGGTTCGAGTGAGGGTAAGAGTTAGGGTGTGGTTGAGGATTAGTGTTAGGTTGAGTATTAGCATTAGATTTAGGGTTAGTGTGAGGGTGAGGGTTAGGGCTAGGATTAGGTTTAGGTTGACGGTTAGGATTAGGGTTAGGTTTAGTAGGATTGTTAGGGTGAAGGGTAGGGTTAGGGTTAGGGTAAGGAAGAGTGTTAGGGTGTCGGTGAGTGTTAGTGTGAGGGTCAGGGTAAGGGTATGGGTGAGGGTTAGGTTTAGGGTGAGGATTAGGGTTAGAGTTAGGTTAATGGTGAGGGTAAGGGTTAGGGTGAGGTTTAGTGTGAGGCTTAGGGTTAGGGTTAGGGTGAGGGTGAGGGTGAGGGTGAGGTATAGGGTTTGGGTTAGGGTTAGGGTGAGGGTTATTGATAGGTTTACAGTTAGGGTGAGAGTGAGGGTGAGGGTTAGGGTAAGGTTTAGGGTTAGAGTTAAGGTGAGGGTGAGGGTTAGTATTAGGGTTAATATTTGAGTTAGCCTGAGGGTGAGGGTTAACTTTAGGGTAAGTGTTAGGGTTAGGGGTACGTTTAGGGTGAGGGTTAGGGTTAGGGTTAGGGTTAGGATGAGCGTTAGGCTGAGGTTTAGGTTTAGGGTTAGTGTGAGGGTTAAGAATTAGGGTTGGGGTTAGGGTTAGGGTGAGGGCTGGGGTTAGGTTTAGGATTATGATAAGGGTTAGGTTGAGGGTTAGGTTTAGTGTTAGTGTGAGGGTTAGGTTTAGGGTTAGAGTTAGGTTTAGGGTCAGGGTAAATGTTTGGGTGAGGGTTAGGGTGAGGGTGAGGGTTAGGGTTAGGGTGAGGGTTAGGGTGAGGGTGAGGGGGAGTGTGAGGGTTTGGTTTAGGGTTAAAGTTAGGATGAGTGTGAGGGTCAATAGTAGGGTTAGCACTAGGTTTAGGCTGAGGGTGAGGGTGAGGTTGAGTGTGAGGTTTAGGCTTAGGGTGAGGGTTAGGGTTAGGATTAGGGTTAGGGTGAGGGTTAGTGTTAGGGTTAGGGTTAGGATGAGCGTTAGCCTGAGGGTTAGGGTTAGGGTTAGTGTGAGGGTTAGGATTAGGGTTAGGGTTAGGGTTAGGGTTTAGTTAGGGTGAAGTTTTGTTTTAGGTTTAGGGTTAGGATAAGTTTTATCCTGAGTCTTATGGTTAGGATTATTGTGAGGGTTAGGTTTAGGGTTAGTGATAGGGTGTGGGCTAGGGTGAGGGTGAGGGTGAGGGTGAGGTTTTAGTTTATGTAAGGGTTAAGGTAAGGTTAGGTTGAGGATTAGGGTGAGGTTGAGGGTTAAGGTGAGCGTAAGGGTTAGGGTTAGGGTTAGGTTTACTGTGAGGATTAGGGTTACGCTAAGCGTGAGAGTGAGGGTAAGGGTTAGGGTGAGGGTTACGGTGAGGGTGAGGGTTAGGATTAGAGTTAGGGTTAAGATTAGGGTGAGGTTGAGGGTGAGGGTTAGTGTTAGGGTGAAGGTTAGGGTTGGGGTGAGTCATCGGGTTAGGGTTAGGGTTGGGGTGAGGGTGAGGGTGAGGTTTTTGTTTACGTGAGGGTTAGGGTTAAGATGACGTTAGGGATAGGGTAAGGGTTAGGGTTAGGGTTAAGCTAAGGTTTACAGTTAGTGTGATGTTTAGGGTGAGGGTGAGGGTTAGGGTAAGGTTCAGGGTGAGGGTTTGGATTGGGAATAGGTTAGGGTTAGGGTTGGGCTGAATGTGAGGGTGAGGGTGAGGTTGAGGCTGAGGGTTAGGTTTAGGGTTAATGTTAGGTTTAGGGTTAGGGTGTGGGTAATGTTTACTGTGAGGGTTATGGTTATGGTTAGGGTTAGGGTTAGGGTAAGGGTAAGGGTTAGAGTGAGGTTTAGGGTGAGGGTGAGGTTTAGGGTTAAGGTTAGTATTAGGGTGAAGGCTAGGGTGAGGGTGAGTGTTAGTGAGTTTTAGGTTGAGGGTTTATTTTAGCCAAGGATTTGGGTTATGGTGAGGAATAGGGTGAGGTTGGGAATTAGGTTTTGGGTTAGGGTTAGGATGAGGTTTAGGGCTAGGGTTAGGGTGAGGGTTAGGGTTTGGGTGATGTTTAGCGTGGGGGTGAGTGTTAAGGTGAGGGTGAGGGTCAGGGGGTGGGTGAGGTTTAGGGTTAGGTTGAGTGTTAGCGTTAGGTTTAGGTTTAGTGTGAGGGTGAGGGTTATGGGTAGCATTAGGGTTAGGTTGAGGGTTTGGATTAGGTTTAGGGTTAGTCTGAGGGTGAGGGTGAATTGTAGTGTTAGGGTTTGGGTGAGGTTTAGGTTGAGGGTGAGGGTTAGGGTGAGGGTGTGGGTGAGGGATACTGTTAGGTGTAGGGTTAGGGTGAGTTTAGGGGTGAGGTTTAGGTTTAGGAATAGGGTTAGGGTTAGGTTGTGGGTGAATGTTAGGTTTAGGGTGAATATTAGGGTTAGAGTTAGGTTTATGTTGAGGGTAAGGGTTAGGGTGGGGTTTAGTGTGAGGGTTAGGGTTGGGTTAGGGTGAGGGTGAGGTATAGGTTTTGGGTTACGGTTAGGGTGAGGGTTAGGGATAGGTTTAGGGTTAGGTTGAGGGTGAGCGTGAAGGTTAGGGTTAGGTTTAGGGTTAGAGTTAGGTTGAGGGTGAGGGTTAGGGTTAGTATTAGAGTTAGCCTGAGGGTGAGGGTGAGGGTTAGGGTTAGTGTGAGGGTTAGGGTTAGGGTTAGGGCGAGGGTTAGGTTTAAGTTTAGGGTTAGGGTCAGGGTTAGGTTGAGGGTTAGGTTTAGGGTTAGTGTGAGGGTTAAGTTAAGGGTTAGGGTAGGGTTAGGGTCAGTGTAAAGGTTAGGGTGAGGTGTAGGGTGAGGGTGAGGGTAAAGGTTAGTGTGAGGGTTAGGGCGAGGGTGAGGGTTAGGGTGATGGTAAGGTTGAGGGTGAGGGATAGGATTATGTTGTGGGTAAGGGTTAGGGTTAGGGTTAGCGTGAGGTTTAGGGTTAGGGTGGGGGTTAGGGTTAGGGTTAGGTTGAGGGTTAGGGTTAGGGTGATGTTTATTGTGAGAGTATCGTTTAGGCTGAGGGTGAGTTTTCGGGTAAGCATGAAGGTTAGGATGAGGGTGAGGGTTAGGGTTACAATTAGGATTAGGGAGAGGGGCAGGGTGAGCATTAGCGTTAGGATTAGGGTTAGAGTGAGGATGAGGGTGAGGGTTAGGGTGTGGGTAAGTGTTATGGTTAGGGTTAAGGATAGGGCTAGGGTGAGGGTGAGGGTTAGTGTGATGGTTAGTGTGAGGGTGAGGGTTTCTTTTACATTAGTGTTACGGTTAGGATGAGGATTAGGTTGAGGGTGAGGGTTAAGCTGAGGTTAGGGTTAGGGAGATGGTTAGGGTTAGGGTGATGTTTAGTGTGAGGGTGAGTGTACGGTGAGTGTGAGGGTGAGGGTGAGGGTTAGTGTTAGGGTTAGGTTTAGGTTGAGGGTGATTGTGAGGGTTAAGATTAGGAATAGGATTAGGGTTAGGGTTAAGCTGATGCTGAGGGTCAGGGTGAGGGTGAAGGTTGGGGTCAGGGTTAGGATTAGGGTTAGAGTGAGGGTTACGGTTAGTGTGAGGGTAATGGTTAGGGGTAGGTGAGGGAAAGGATTAGGGTGAGAGTAAAGATTAGGGTGAGGGTTAGGGTGAGTGTGAGGGTTTGGATTAGGGTTTGTGTTAGAGTTAGGGTGAGGGTTAGGATTTGGGTGATGTTTAGAATGAGGGTGAGGGTTAGGGTGAGGATGATCGTTCAGGTGAGGGTGAGGGTTCGGTTGAGGGTGAGGGTTAGGGTGTGGGTGAGGATTAGGTTTAGGTGAGGGTTAGCGTTAGGGGTAGGTTTAGGGTTAGGTTGAGGGTTAGGGTTTGGGTTAGGGTGAGGGGTAGGGACAGGGCTAGGGTCAGGTTTAGGGTGAGGTTTAGGGTGAGTGTGAGGGTTAAGTTGAGGGTGAGGGCGAGGGTTAGGGTTATGGTTTGCGTTAGACTTAGGGTGAGTTTGAGGGTGAGGGTTAGGTTTAGGATTAGGGTGAGGGTTACGGTTAGGTTGAGGGTTAGGGATAGTATTAGGGTTAGGGTAAGGGTGAGGGTGAGTGTTAGGTTTAGGTTTAGGGATAGAGTTAGGGTGAGGGTGAGGGTTAGGATTAGGTTAGATTTAGGGTTAGGCTGAGGGTGATCGAGAGGATGAGGGTGAGGGTTAGGGTTAGGGTGAGGTTTAGGTTTCCGGTTAGGGTGAGGGTGAGGGTTAGGAGTAGGGTTATGGTTAGGATGAGGGTTAGGCTAAGGGTTAGGGTTAGGGTTAGGGTGAGGTTTAGGGCTAGGTTTAGGGTTAGGATAAGGATTAGGCTGAGGATTAGGTTTCGGGTTAGTGTGAGGGTTAGGTTTAGTGTTAGGGTAAGAGTTAGGGTGAGGGTAAAGTTTAGGGTGAGGGTTTGGGAGAGGGTGAGGTTTAGGGTTAGGGTGAGGGTTAGGGTCAAATTTAGGTTTAGGGTTAGGTTTAGAGTGAGGGTAAAGGTGTGTGTAAATGTTATGGTGAGGTTTAGAGTGAGGGTGAGGGTTAGCGTCAAGGATAATATTAGGATTAGTGTTAAGGTGAGGGTTAGGGTTTGGGTGAGTGTTAGGGTGAGTTTTAGGGTGAGGGTGAGGGTTAGGGTGAGGGTAAAGTGTTAGGGAGTGGGTTACGGTGAGGCTGAGGGTTATGGTTAGCATTAGGGTGAGGGTGAGGCTTAGGGTGTAGTTTTGGGTTAAGGTTAAGGATACGGTGAGGATTAGGGTTAGGGTTAGGTTGAGGGTGAGGGTTAGGGTGAGGGATAACATTAGAGTTTGGGTGAGGGTTAGGTTTAGAGTGAGGTTTAGGGTTGGTTTAGGGTGACTGTAAGGGTTACGGTGACGGTTAGGTTGAGTGTGAGGTAGGATGAGGGTTAGGGTTAGGGTGAGGTTAGGGATAGGTTTAGGGTTAGGGTGAGGGTTAGGGTTAGGGTTAGCATTAGAGTTTGGGTGACGGTAAGGCTTCGGGTGAGGGTTAGGGTGAGGATGAGAGTTAGGGTTAGGGAGACGGTCAGGGTAAGTGTTAGCATGAGGACTAGGGTTAGGTTTAGGATTAGGGTGAGTGTTTGGGTTATGGTGAGGGTGAGGGTGAGGGTTAGGTTCAGTATTAAGATTAGGGTTAGTGTGAGGGTTAGTGATAGGGTTAGGGTTAGGGTGAGGGTTAGAGTTAGGGTAAAAGTGAGGGTTAATCTGAGAGGTAGGGTTAGGTTTAGGGTGAGAGTTAGGCTCAGTGTGAGGGTTAGGGTTAGGGTGAGGGTTAGGGTTAGGTTTAGGGTTAGGGTGAGGGTGAGTGTGAGGGTGAGGGTTAGGGTTATGGTGAGGGTTAGTTTTAGGGGGAGGGCTAGGTTGAGGGTTAGGTTGAGGGTGAGAGTGAGTGTGAGGATTTCGGTTAGGTAAGTTTTAGGGTTAGGGTTAGGGTGAGGATTAGGGTGAGGTTGTGGGTTAGGGTTAGGGTGAGGGTGAGGGTGAGGGTGAGGGTTAGTGTTAGGATGAGGGTTAGAGATAGGGTTAGGGTGAGGGTGCGGGTGAGGGTGAGGGTTAGGCTTAGGGTTAGTGTGAGGTTTAGGGTTACGGTGAGGGTTATGGTTAGGGTGAGGGTTAGGGTTAGGGTTAGGTTGAGGGTTAGTGTTAGGTTGATGTTTAGTGTGAGGGTGAGGGTTAGGGTTTGGGTGAGTGTTCGGGTAGAGTTAGGGTTAGGGTTAGGGTTAGGGATAGGGTTAGGGTTTAGCTAAAGTTTAGGGTGAGGGTGATGATTAGGGTTAGCGTGAGGGTTAGGGTTAGGTTTAGGGTTAAGATGAGGTTTAGGCTGAGGGTTAGGGTTAGGTTTAGGGTTAGTGTGAGGGTTCAGGTTAAGGTGAGGGTTTCGGGATTTAGGTTTAGGGTTAGTATAAGGGATAGGGTGAGGGTTAGGGTTACGGTTAATATGAGTGTTAGGTTTAGGGATAGGGTTTGGGTTAGGTTGAGGGTAATGGTTAGGGTGAGGGTTAGGGTGAGGCTGAGGGATAGGTTTAGGGTGAGGGTTAGGTTGAGTGTTAGGATTATGGTTATGGTTAGAGAAAGGCTGAGGGGGAAGGAAAGGTTGAAGTTGAGCGTTAGGGTTAAGGTTACTGATAGGTTGAGGATTTGGGTTAAGGTTAGATTTAGGGTGAGGGTTAGGCTCAGGGGTAGGGTTAGGGTTAGGTTGAGGGTTAGGTTTAGTGTGAGGTTTAGGGTTAGGGTTAGAGTGAGGGTTAGGTTTAGTGTGTTAGTTAGGGTTAGGGTTAGGTTGAGGGTAAGGGTTAGGGTGAGGGTGAGGTTTAGGGTTAGCATTAGGTTTAAGGTTAGGGTTAGGATGAGGGTTAGGGTGAGGGAGAGGGTAAGGGTGAGGGTAAGGGTTAGGATGAGGGTTAGGTTTAGTGTGAGGGTGAGGGTTAGGTTTAGTGTGAGGGTGAGGGTTAGGTTTAGGGTGAGTATTAGGGTTAGGGTAAGGGTGAGGGTTAGGGTTAGGGTGAGGGTCAGGGTGAGGGATAGGTTTAGGTTGAGGATTAGATTTAGGGTGAGGTTTAGTGTTTGGGTTAGGGAGAGATTTAGGGTTAGGTTGATGTTCATTGTGAGGGTGAGTGTTAGGGCGAGTGGGAGTGTTCTGGTGAGGGTGAGTGTTCGGGTGAGGGTGAGGATTAGGGTGTGGTTGAGGGTTAGGGATAGTATGAGAGTCAGGGTGAAGTGTAGGGATAGGGATAGAGTGAGGGTTAGGGTTAGTGTGAAGGTTAGAGTTAGGGTTAGGGTTAGTGTTAGTGTGAGGATAAAAGTTAGGGTTTGGGTTAATGTGAGGGTGAGGGTTAGGGTTAGCGTTAGGGTTAGGGTGAGCGTTATGGTGAGGTTTAGGGTTAGGGTGAGGGTTAGGATTAGGGTTAATGTGAGGGTTAGTGTTAGGGTGATGTTTAGGGTGAGGTTGAGGGTGAGAGTGAGGGTGAGGGTTAGTGTGAGGGTGCGGGTGCGTGTGCGGGTGAGGGTGAGGGTGAGGGTGAGGGTTAGGGTTAGGTTTAGGGTGAGGGTGTGGGTTAGGGTTAGGATTAGTGTTAGGTTTAGGCTGAGGGTGAGGATGAAAGTGAGGTTGAGGATTAGGGTTAGGGTTAGGGTGAGGATTCGAGTTAGTGTGAGGGTTAGTATGATGGTGAGGTTCAGGGTGAGGGTGAGTGTTAGAATGAGGTTGAGGGTGAGGGTGAGGGTTAGGGTTAGGATTAGGTTAAGGTGAGTTTTAGGGTGAGGGTTAGGGTTAGGTTTATTGTTATGGTTAGGGTTTGGGTTAGGTGAGGGTGAGGGTGAGGGTTAGCGTTACTGTTAGGGTTAGGGTTAGGGTGAGGGTGGGGTTCAGGGTTAGGGTTAGGATTATGTAAAGGGTAAGGCTGAGGAGGAAGTGGAGGTTGAGTGTGAGGTTTTGGGTTAGGGTTACGCTTAGGGTGAGGGTTACTGTTAGGTTTAGGGTAAGTATAAGGGCTAGGCTGAGGGTAAGGGTTAGGGTTAGTGTGAGTGTTAGGTTTAGGGAGAGGGTATTGGTTAGGTTGAGGGTAAAGTTTAGAGTGAGGTTTATGGAGAGGATGAGGGTTAGGGTTACCGTGAGGGTTCGGGTGAGGGTTTGGGTTAGGGTTATGGTTAGGGGTAGCGTGAGGTTTAGGGTGAAGGTTAGGTTTAGGGTTAGGGGTCAGGTGTGAGTTAGGGTGTGGGTAAGTGTTAGAATGAGGGTTAGGGTGAGGGTGAGGTTTAGGAGGAGGGTGAGGGTCAGTGTTAGCATTAGGGTTAGGGTGAGGGTGAGGGTTAGGTTTAGGGTGAGGGTTAAGGTGAGGGTTAGGGTTAAGTTTAGGGATAAGGTGAGGATTAGGGTTAGAGTTAGGAATAGAGTGAGGGTTAGGCTGAGGGGTAGTGTTAGGTTTAAGGTGAGGGTTAAGGTTTAGTGTGAGGATTTGGGTTAGGTTTAAGGTGAGGTTTAGGTTTAGTGTGAGGGTTAGGGTTAGTGTTAGGGTGAGGGTAAGGGTTAGGGTGAGGTTTAGGGTGAGGGTGAGGTTTAGGGTTAGCGTTAGGTTTAGGTTTAAGGTTAGGATGAGGGTTAGGGTTAGGGTTAGGGTGAGGGTGAGGGTGAGGCTTATGTTTAGGATGAGGGTTAGGGTAAAGGTGAGGGTTCGGGTTAGGTTTAGGGTGAGGGTTAGGGTCAGGGTAAGTGTTAGGTTGAGGGTTAGGGTTATGGTTAGGTTTAGTGTGAGGGTCAGGGTGAGGGTTAGGGTTAGGTTGAGGGTTAGAGTTAGGGTTACAGTGAGAGTTAGGGTTACGTTAGTGTTAGGGTGAGGGTGAGGGTTATGGTCAGGGTTAGGTGGAGGATTATGGTGAGGGTTAGGGTTAGGATAAGTGTTAGCGTTAGGGTTAGGCTGAGGGTGATGGTGAAAGTGAGGTTGAGGGTTAGGGTTAGGGTTAGGGTGAGGGGTAGTGTGAGGGGTAATGTTAGGTTTAGGGTGAGGGTTAGGGTTAGGGTGATGTTTAGGGTGAGGCAGAGGGTTAGGGTTAGGAATAGGATTAGGGTTAGGGTTAAGCAGAGCCTGAGGGTAAGGGTGAGGGTGAAGGTTAGGGTCAGGGTTAGGATTAGGGTTAGAGATGGGGTTATGGTTAGTGTGAGGGTTATGGTTAGGGTTATGGTGAGGGTAAGGGTTAGGGTGAGAGTAAAGGTCAGGGTGAGGGTTAGGGTGAGTGTGAGGGTTTGGATTAGGGTTTGTGTTAGTGTTAGGGTGAGGGTTAGGATTTGGTTGATGATTAGAGTGAGAGTGAGGGTTAGGGTGTAGGTGAGGATTAGGTTTAAGGTGCGGGTTAGCGTTAGGGGTAGGTTTAGGGTTAGGTTGAGGGTTAGGTTTAGGGTTAGGGTGACGGTTAGGAACAGGGGTAGGGTCAGGTTTAGGGTGAGGTTTAGGGTGAGTGTGAGGGTTAGGTTGAAGGTGAGGGTGAGGGTTAGGTTTAGAGTTTGCGTTAGACTTAGGGTGAGTCTGAAGGTGATGGTTAGGTTTAGGATTAGGGTGAGGGTTATGGTTATGTTGAGGGTTAGGGATAGTGTTAGGGTTAGGGTAAGGGTGACGGTGAGTGATAGGTTTAGGTTTAGGGTTAGAGTTAGGGTGAGGGTTAGGATTAGATTATTATTAGGGTTAGGCTGAGGGTAATGGAGAGGGTGAGGTTGAGGGTTAGGGTTAGGGTGAGTTTGAGGGTGAGGGTTCGGTTTAGGATTAGGATTAGGTTTAGGGTTAGGATGAGTATTACGTTGAGGGTGAGTGTGAGGGTGAGGGTTAGTGTGTGGGTGAGGGTTAGGGTTAGGGTGAGGATTAGGTTTAGGCTTAGGGTTAAGGTTATGGTGAGGGTAAAGGTTAGGGTTAGGTTTAGTGTGAGGATGAGGGTTAGGGTTAGTTTTAGGGTTAGGGTGAGGGTTACGGTTAGGGTTACGGTTAGGGTGAGGGTGAGGGTGAGGTATAGGTTGAGGGTTAGGGTGAGGGTTAGGATGAGGGTTAGGCTGAGTGTTAGGGTTAGGGTTAGCGTCACCGTTAGGGTTAGGGTTAGGTTTATGGTTAGTGTGAGTGTTAGTGTTAGATTTAGGGTTAGCCTAAGGTTTAGGCTGAGGGTTAGGGTTATGGTTAGTGTGAGGGTTAGGTTTAAGGTTAGGGTAAGGGTTAGTGTGAGGGTAAAGGTTAGGTTGAGTGTTACGTTGAGGGTGAGGTTTAGGGTTAGTGTGAGCGTTATGGTGAAGGTTAGGTTTAGGGTTAGGGTGAGGGTGAGGGTGTGGGTAAGTGTTAGGGTGAGGGTTATGGTGAGGGTGAGGTTTAGGTTTAGGTTGAGTGTAAGGGTTAGGGTGAGTGTACTGGTGAGGCTGAGGGTTAGGGTTAGCGTTAGGGTTAGGGTTAGGGTGAAGGTTAGGGTGAGGTTTTGCCTTAAGCTTAAGGATAGGGTGAGGATTAGGGTTAGAGTTAGGTTTACGGTGAGGTTTAGGCTGAGGGGAAGGCTTAGGGTTATGGTGAGGGTGAGGTTTAGTGTTAGGTTTAGGGTTAGGGTTAGGGTGACGGTAATTTTTAGGGTGAAGGTTAGGGTGATTGTGTGGTTTATGGTTAGCATTAGGTTTAGAGTTAGGGTTAGGATGAATGTTAGGGTTATGTTTAGGGTTAGGGTTAAGGTGAGGGTGAGGGTTAGGGTTAGGTTTAGGGTTAGGATTAGTTTTAGTGTGAGGGCAAGGGTGAGGGTGAGGTTTAGGGAGAGGGTGAGGGTTAGGGTGAGGTTTTCATTTAAGTAAGTGTTAGGATTAGGGTTAGGGTGAGGTGTAGGGTGAGGGTGTGGGTTGGGGTTAGGGTTAGGGTTTGGGTGAGGCTGAGGGTCAAGGTTAGTGTTAGGATGAGGATTAGGGTTAGGGTTAGGGTGAGGGTGAGGGTAAGGGTTAGGGTTAGGGTTAGTGTGAGAGTTAGGGTTATGGTGAGGGTTAGGGTTAGGGTGAGGAGTAGTGTTAGGGTTACGGTGAGGGTTAGGGTTGGGTGATGTTTAGTGTGAGGGTGACGGTTAGGGTGAGGGTGAGTGTTCTGTTGAGAATTAGGGTTAGGGTTAGGGATTGGGTTAGTGTGAGGGTAAGTGTTAGGGTGAGGGTTAGGGTGAGGGTGAGGTTTAGGGTTAGGGTGAGTGTTAGGTTTAGGGTTATGATGAGGGTGAGCTTTAGGGTGAGCCGTAGGTTTAGGGTTAGGGTTAGTTTGCGGGTTAGAGTGAGGGTAAGGGTTAGGGTGAGGTTAAGGTTGAGGGTGAGTTTTAGTGTTAGGGTGAGGGTAAGGTTTAGGGTGAGGGTTAGGGTGAGGGTTAGGGTTAGGGTTAGTGATAGGGTAAGGATTAGTGTTAGTGTGAGAGTTAGGGTGAGGGTGAGTTTTAGGGTTAGTGTGAGGATAAGTGTTAGGGTGAGGGTTAGGGTGAGGGTTAGGGTTAAGGTTAGGGTGATGTTTAGGGTTAGGGTTATGCTTAAGGTGAGGGTTAGGGTGAGCTGTAGGTTTACCGTTAGGGTTATTTTGCGGGATAGGGCGAGGGTAAGGATTAGGGTGAATTTTACATTAAGGGTGAGGGTTATGGTTAGGGTCAGGTTAAGGGTTAGGGTGAGGGTTAGGGTGAGGTTTCGCGTTAGGGTTAGGGATAGGGTGAGCATTAGGGTTAGTGTGAGGGTTAGGATTAAGTTTATTGTGAGGATAAGGGTTAGGGTGAGGGTTAGAGTGAGGGTGTGGTGTTGGGTTAGTGTTAGCGATAGGGTGAGCGTAAGGGTGAGGTGTAGGTTTAGGGTGAGGGTTATGGTTAGGTTTAGGGTGAGGGTGAGGGTGAGGTTCAGCATTATGGTTAGGTTTAGGGTTAGGGTGAGGGTTGGTTGAGGGTTAGGGTTAGGATTAGTGTTCGGGTTAGGGTGAGGGCTAGGGTGAGTGTGAGGATTGGGTGAGGGTGAGGGTGAGTGTTTCAGTTATGTAAGTGTTAGGGTTAGTGTGAGGATTAGGGTGAGGGTGAGGGTTAACCTGAGGTTAGGTTTAGCCTGATGGTTAGGGTTAGGGTTAGGGTGAGGGTGAGGGTGAGGCTGAGAGTTAGGATTAGGAATATGGTTAGTGTTAGGGTCAGGCTGAGGTGAGGGTCAGGGTGAGGGTGAAGGTTCGAGTTAGGGTTATAGTTAGGGTGAGGGTTAAGCTTAGTGTGTGGGTTAGTGTTAGGTTTATGTTTAGCGTGAGGGTTAGGATTATATTTAGGATTAGCATAAGGGTTAGGCTGAGGGTTAAGTTTAGGGTTAGTCTGAGGGTTAGGTGTAGGGTTAGGGTAAGTCTAAAGTTTAGGGTGAGGGTTAGGGTGAGTGTGAGGGTTAGGGTTAGGGTGAGGGTTAGGGTGAAGGTTAGGTTTACGGTTAGGGTTAGGGTGAAGGTTAGAGTGTGGGTTAGTGTAAGGGTGAGGGTTAGGGTGAGGGTTAGGATTAGGGTTAGCATTAAGTTTAGGGTGAGGGTGAGGGTTAAGGTGAGGGTTTGGGTTAAGGTTAAAGATAGGGTGAGGATTAGCTTTAGGGTTAGGTTTAAGGTGAGGGTTAGGAGGAGGGGTAGTCTTAGGGTTAGGGTGAAGGTTAGGTTTAGTGTGAGAGTTAGAGTTAGGGTTAGGGTGATGGTAAGGTTTAGTGTGAGGGTTAAGGTGAGTGTGAGGTTTAGGGTTAGCATTAGGTTTAGCGTTAGGTTTAGGATGAGTGTTAGGGTTAGGTTTAGGGTTAGGATGATGGTGAGGGTGAAGGTTAGAGTTAGGATGAGTGTAGGGGTTAGGGGTAGGGTGAGGGTTAGGGTTAGGTTTACTTATGAGGGTTAGGATTATGGTGAGGTTTAGGGTGAGGGTGCGGGTTAGGTTTAGCATTAGGGTGAGGGTTAGCTTTAGGGTGATGTTTAGTGTCCGGGTGAGGGTTATGATGAGGGTGAGTGTTCTGCTGAGAGTTAGGATTAGGGTTAGGGTCAGGGATAAGTTTAGTTAGAGTTAGGGTGAGTGTTAGGGTGAGGGTCAAGTTTAGGGTTAGGGTAATCGTTAGGGTTAGGGTTAGGGTTATGTTTAGGGTGAGGGTTAGGGTGAGCGGTAGGTTTGGGGTTAGGGTTAGTTTGCGGGTTATGGTGAGGGTAAGGTTTAGGGTGAGGTTTAGTGTGAGGGTGAGGGTTAGTGTGAGGGTTATTGTTAGGTTTATTGTAAGGTTTATGGTGAGGTCTAATATAAGGTTGCGGTTTAGGGAGAAGGAGAGGGTGAGGGAGAGCGTGTCAGTTAGGTAAGTGTTAGGATTCGGGTCAGGGTGAGGATTAGGGTGAGGGTTAGGGATAGGATGAAGTTTAGGGTTAGGCTGATGGTTAGGGTTAGTGTGAGGTTTAGGGTTAGGGTTAGGGTTAGAGTGAGGTTTAGGGTTCGGGTTTGCATTAGGGTTAGGATGAAGGTTAGGGTGTTTTTGAGGGTTAGGGATAGGGTTAGGGTTAGTGTTAGGGTGAGGGTTAGGGTTAGGATTATGCTTAGGATGAGGTTTAGGGTAAGGGGTAGGGTTAGGGTTAGGGTGAATGTTAGGATTAGGGAGAGGGTTAGGGTAAGGGTAAGGGTTAGGGTTAGGGTGAGGTTAAGGATTAGGGTGAGGGTGAGGGTTAGTGTTAGGTTTAGGGTGATGGTGAGGGTGAGGGTTAGGGTTAGGTTTAGGCTTAGTTTGAGGGATAGGATGAGGGTTTTGTTTAGTGTTAGTGTTAGGGTTAGGGTGAGGTTCAATATTAGTTGTGAGGTTTAGGGTGAGGGTGAGGGTGAGAGTAAGGGTTAGGGTGAGGGTTAGGGTGAGTTTTAACGTTCCGGTTAGGGCTAGGGTGAGGCTTACGGTGAGGGTCAGGGTTAATGTTATGTTTAGGGTGAGGTTTAGGGTTAGGGTTAGGGTTAGGGTGAGGATTAGGGTGAGGGTGAGGGTTAGGATGAAGGTTAAGGTTAGAGTATTAGGGTTAGGGTTAGGGTTAGATTAAGGTTTAGGGTGAGGGTTAGAGTAAGGGTTAGGGTTAGGGTAAGGGTGAGTGTGAGGGTTAAAGTTAGGGTTAGGGTGAGGGTTAGGGTTGGGGTGAGGGTTAGGGTTAGGGTTAGGGTGAGGCTTAGGGTGAGGTTTCGGATGAGTGTGAGTGTTAGGTTGTGGGTGACGGTTAGGGTTAGGGTGAGGGTTAAGGTGACGTTGAGGGTTAGGGTGAGGGTGAGGGTTAGGGTTAGGGTGAGCGATAGCGTGAAGGTTAGGGTTAGGGTGAGTGTGAGGATTAGGGTAAGGGTTACCCTTAGGGTTATGGTGAGAATATGGGTTAGGGTGAGGTTTAGGGTGAGGGTGAGGGTTAGGGTTAGTGTTACCCTTAGGGTTATGGTGAGGGTATGGGTTAGTGTGAGGTTTAGGGTGAGGGTGAGGGTTAGGGTTAGCGTTAGGGTTAAGGTGAGGGTTAGGGTTAGGGTTAGGCTGAGGGTTAGTGTTAGGTTGATGTTTAGGGCGAGGGTAAGTGTGTGGGTGAGGGTGAGGGTTAGGGTATATTTGAGGGTTAGGTTTAGGGTGAGGGTTAGGGTGACGGTGAGGGTTAGGTTGAGGGTGTGGAAAAGGTTTAGGTTTCGTTCAGGGTGAGGGTTAGGGTTAGGTTTAGGGTGAGGGTTTGAGTTAGTGTACGGGTTAGGGTTAGCGTTAGTGTGAGGAAAAGGGTTAGGGTGAGGATTAAGATGAGAGTAAGATTTAGGGTTAGGTTTAGCTTTAGAGTTAGGGTGAGGTTTAGGGTTAGGGTTCGGGTTAGGGTTAAATTGAAAGTGATGGTTAGAGTTAGGGTTCGGATGAGGGTTCGGTTTGGGGTGAGTGTTAGCGCTACGGTTAGGGTGAGGGTGAGGGTGAGGGTTGCGTTTCGGGTGAGGGTTAGGGTGTGGGTGACGGTTAGTGTTAGGGTGAGATTCAAGGTTACAGTGAGGGTTAGGATGAGGGTGATGGTTAGAGTTAGTGTGAGTATTAGGTTTAGGGTTAGGTTTAAGGTTATGGAGAGGGTAAGGGTCAGGGTGAGGTTTAGGGTGAGGGTGAGAGTTAGGGTTAGCGTTAGGGTTACAGTGAGGGATAGGGTTAGGGTTAGGGTTAGGGTGAAGTTGAGGGTTAGGATTAGGGTTAGGATGAGGTTTAGGGTTAGGGTAAGGGTTAGGGATAGGGTTAGGGTTATGGTGAAGGTTAGGGTTAGGGTTATGTTTTGAGTTGGGTGAGTATGAGGGTGAACTTTAGGGTTAGGATTAGGGTTACGGTTAGTGTTAGGCAGAGGGTGAGGGTGAGGTTGAGGGTTAGGGTTTGGGTCAGGTTTAGGGTTAGGGTTAGGGTGAGGGGTAGGGTTAGGGTTAGGGAGAGGGATAGGGTTAGGGTGAGGGATAGGGTGAGGGTTAGGGTGAGGGATAGGGTGAGGGTTAGAGTCACGTGTAGGTTTAGGGTTAGGTTGAGGATTAGGGTTAGTGTGAGGGTTAGGGTTAGTGTTAGGGTGAGGGTAAGGGTTACTGTGAGGTTTAGGGTGAGGTTGAGAGTTAGGGTTAGCTTTAGGTTTAGCGTGAGGTGAGGTTTCGGGTTTGCATTAGGGTTAGGGTGAGGGTTATGGTGAGGGTTAGGGTTAGGGTTAGGGTGAGGTGAGGGTGAGGGTTAGGATTAGGGTGAGGGTGAGGGTGAGGGTGAGGTTTAGCGTGAGGGTGTGTGTGAGGTGTAGGTTTAGGTTTAGGTTTAGGGTTAGGGTTAGATTTAGGGTGAAGGTGAGGGTGAGAGTTAGGATTAGGGTGAGGTTAAGAGTGAGGTTTAGGGTTAGGGTTAGTATCAGTTTGAGGGTTAGGGTTAATGTGAGGTTTAGGGTGAGGGTGAGGGTAAGGGTTAGTGTGAGAGTTATGGTGAGGGTTAAGTTTAGGGTGAGGGGTAGAGGTAGGGTTAGGGTTAGGTTTAGCGTTAGGATTAGGCTGAAGGTGAGGGTGAGGGTTAGGGTGAGGGTAAGGTTGAGGGTGAGGTTGAGGGTTAGGGTTAGGTTAGGGGTGAGGGTGAGGGTGAAAGTAAGGGTTAGGGTGAGGGTGAGGGTTAGGGTTAGGGTTAGTGTTAGTTTGAGGGTTAGGGTTAATGTGAGTTTTAAGGTGAGGGTGTGGGTAAGGGTTAGTGTGACGGTTAGGGTGAGGGTGAGGGTTAGGGTTAGGGTCATGGTTAGCGTTAGGGTTAGTTTGAGGATTAGGGTGAGGTTTTGGGTTAGGGTGGCCGTTAGGTATAGGCTGAGTGTTAGGTTTAGTGTTAGGGTAAGGGTTAGGTTTAGTGTGATATTTAGGTTGAGGGTGAGATTTCGGGTTCTCATGAGGGTTAGCTTTTGGGTGACGGTTAGGGTTAGGGTTAGGGTTAGGTTGAGGTTGAAGGTTAGGGTGAGGGTGAGGGTTAGGGTTAGGGTTAGGGTGATTTTTAGCTTTAGGGTTAGTGTTAGGTGAGGGTTATGAGGAGGGTTAGGGTTAGGTTTAGGGTTAGGTTTAGGGTTAAGTTTAGGGTGAGGGTTACGGTGAGGTTTAGGGCTAGGGTTATGGTGAGGGTAAGGTTTAGAATGAGGGTTAGATTGAGGGTGAGGGTTAGGTTAGGGTTTGGGTGATGGAAAGGGTGAGGGTTAGGGTTAGGTTGATGGTGAGGTTTAGGGTGAGAATTTTGGTTAGTGTTAGGTTTAGGGTTAGTGTTAGGGTGAGGTTTAGGCTGAAGGTGAGGGTTAGTGTTAGTGTTAGGTTTAGTTATAGGGTGAGTATTAGTGTTAGGATTTGGGTGAGGGTTAGGCTGAGCGGTAGGGTTAGGGTTAGGTTTAGTGTGAGGATTCAGATTAGGGTTAGGATTAGGGTTAAGGTGAGGGTAAGGGTTAGGTTGAGGGTTAGTGTGCGGGTGAAGTTTAGGGTTAGCATTATGGATAGGGTGAGGGTTAGGGTGTGGGTAAGGGTCTGGGTAAGGGTTAGGGTGAGGGTGAGGGGTAGGGTTAGGGTTAGGAAGAAGGTTAGTGTTAGGGTGAGGGTTTGGGTTAGTTTGAGGGTTAGGGTGATGGTGAGTTTGAGGTTGAGAGTTAGGGTGAGGGTGAGGGTGACGTTAAGGTTTAGGGATAGCATACGGGTTAGGGTTAGGGTGAGGGTTAGGTTTAGGTTTAGGGTTAGGGTGAGGGTGAGGGTGAGGGTGAGGGTTAGGGTTAGGGTTAGGTTTAGGATTAATGTGAGGTTTAGGGTAAGGGATAGCGTTAGGGTGAGGGTTAGGTTTAGGGTTATGGTGAGGGTTAGGGTTAGGTTTAGGTTTAGGGTGAGGGTTAGTGTTAGGATAAGGGTGAGGATGTGGGTTAGGTTGAGGGGCAGGGTTAGGGTAAGGGTTAGGGTTAGCGTGAGGGTTAGGGTAAAGATTAGGGTTAGGGTGAGGGTGAGGGTGAGGGTTAGTGAGAGGGGTAATGTTAGGGTTCGGGTGAGGTTTAGGGTGAGTGTGAGGGTTAGGGTTAGGTTGAGGGTTAGGGTTAGGTAGAGGGTTAGGGTTAGAATTAGGGGTGGGTTGAGTTTGAAGGTGAGGGTTAGGTTTAGGTTTAGGCTTAGGGTTAAGGTTATGTTGAGGGTAAGTGTTAGGGTGAGTTTTAGTGTGTGGATGAGTGTTAGGGTTATTGTTAAGGTTAGGGTGAGGGTTAGGGTGAGGGTTAGAGTTAGGGTTAGCGTTAGGGTGAATTTGAGGTATAGGGTGAGTTTTAAGTTTAGGGTGAGGGTTAGGGATATTTTTAGGTTATGGTGAGCGTGAGGGTGAGTGTTAGGTTTAGGTTTAGGTTTAGAGTTAGGGTGAGGGTGAGGGTGAGCGTTAGGGTTAGAATTAGGGTTAGGGTTAGGTTTAGGATGATGGTTAGGATTAGTGTTAGGATGAGGTTTAGGGTTAGGGTGAGGGTTAGAGATAGGGTTAGGCTTATTGTGAGGGTTAGGGTTAGGGTTACGATTTGAGTTAGCGTGAGTATGAGGGTGAGCTTTAGGGTTAAGATTAGGGTTAGGGTTAGTGTTAAGCAGAGAGTGAGCATGAGGGTTAAGGTTAGGGTGAGGTTTAGGGTTAGGGTTAGGGTGAGGGTTAGGGTAGGTTTAGGGAGAGGGTGAGGGTTAGGGTGAGGGTTAGAGTTTAGGTTAGCTTTAGGGTGAGTGTGAGGTATACAATGAGGTTTAAGGTTAGGGTGAGGGTTAGCGTTAGTTTTAGTTTAGGGTGAGGGTGAGGGTGAGTGTTAGGTTTAGGTTTAGAGTTAGGGTGAGGGTGAGGGTGAGGGTTAGGGTTAGAATTAGTGTTAGGGTTAGGTTTAGGATGAGGGTTAGGATTAGGGTTAGGATGAGGTTTAGGGTTAGGATGAGGGTTAGGAATAGGGTTAGGGTTATTGTGAGGGTTAGGGTTAGGGTTACGGTTTGAGTTAGGGTGAGTATGAGGGTGAGCTTTAGGGTTAGGATTAGGGTTATGGTTAGTGGTAGGCAGATGGTGAGTGTGAGGGTTAGGGTTAGGGTGAGGTTTAGGGTTAGGTTTAGGGTGAGGGTTAGGGTTAGGGTTAAGGACAGGGATAGGGTTAGGGTGAGGTATACGGTGAGGGTTAAGGTCACAGGAAGTTTAGGGTTAGGTTGAGGGTTAGGGTTAGTGTGAGGTTTAGGGTTAGAGTTAGGGTGAGGGTAAGGGTTAATGTGAGGTTTAGGGTGAGGGTGACAGTTTGGGTAGGCTTTTGGTTTAGGGTGAGGTGAGGTTTCGGGTTTGCATTAGGGTTAGGGTGAGGGTTATGGTGAGGGTTAGGGTTAGGGTTAGGGTGAGGGTGAGGGTGAGGGTGAGGGTTAGGTTTAGGATTATGTTGAGTGTTAGGTTTAGGGTGAGGGTTAGGGTTAGGGTTAGGATTAGGGTGAGGGTGAGGGTGAGGGTGAGGGTTAGGGTGAGGGTGAGGGTGAGGGTTAGGGTTAGGTTTAGGGTGAGGGTGGGAGTGTGGTTTAGGTTTAGGTTTAGGTTTAGGGTTAGGGTAAGCATTAGGGTTAGGGTTAGGGTGAGGGTGAGGGTGATGGTTAGGGTTAGGGTTAGGGTGAGGGTTAGGGTTAGGGTTAGTGTTAGTTTTTGTGTTAGGATTAATGTGAGTTTTAGGGTGAGGGTGAGGGTAAGGGTTAGTTTGAGGGTTAGGGTGAAAGTTAGGGTTAGGGTGAGGGATAGAGGTAGGGTTAGGGTTAGGTTTAGGGTTAGGATTAGGCTGAGGGTGAGGGTGAGGGTGAGGGTGAAGGTGAGGTTTAGAGTTAGGGTTAGGGTGAAGGTGAGGGTGAGGGTTAGGTTTAGGGTTATGGTTAGTGTTAGGTTTAGGTTGAGGTTTAGGGTTAGGGGTAGGTTTAGGGTGAGGGTGTGGGTGAGGGTTAGGTTGAGGGTGAGGTTCAGGGTGAGGGTCAGGGTGAGGGTTAGGGTTAGGGTTAGTGTTAGTTTTTGTGTTAGGATTAATGTGAGGTTTAGGGTGAGGGTGAGGGTAAGGGTTAGTTTGAGGGTTAGGGTGAGAGTTAGGGTTAGGGTGAGGGATAGAGGTAGGGTTAGGTTTAGGTTTAGGGTTAGGATTAGGCTGAGGGTGAGGGTGAGGGTGAGGGTGAAGGTGAGGTTTAGAGTTAGGGTTAGGGTGAAGGTGAGGGTGAGGGTTAGGTTTAGGGTTATGGTTAGTGTTAGGTTTAGGTTGAGGTTTAGGGTTAGGGGTAGGTTTAGGGTGAGGGTGAGGGTGAGGGTTAGGTTGAGGGTGAGGGTCAGGGTGAGGGTCAGGGTTAGGGTTAGGGTGAGGGTGAGGGTGAAGGTTATGGTTAGGGTGAGGTTGAGGGTTAGGGTTATGGTTAGGGTTAGGGTTAGTTTGAATATTAGGGTGAAGTTTTGGGTTAGGGTGACCGTTAGGTATAGGCTGAGTGTTAGGTTTAGGGTTAGGGTTAGTGTGATGTTTAGGGTTAGGGTGAAGGTAAGGGTGAGGGTTCAGTTTCTCATGAGGGTTAACGTTTGTGTGACGGTTAGGGTGCGGGTTAGGGTGAGGTTGAAAGTTAGGGTGAGGGTGAGGGGTAGGGTTAGGTTGAGGTTTAGGTTTAGGGTTAGTGTTAGGTGAGGGTTATGGGGAGGGTTAGGGTTAGGGTTAGGGTTAAGTTTAGGGTGAGGGTTATGGTGAGGGTTAGGGTTAGGGTTAGGGTGAGGGTAAGGTTTAGAGTGAGGGTTAGAGTGAGGGTGAGGGTAAGGATTAGGGTTTAGGTGAGGGAAAGAGTGACGGTTAGGGTAAGGGTGAGGGTGAGGCTTAGGGTGAGAGTTTTGGTTAGTGTTAGAGTTAGGGTTAGTGTGAGTGTTAGTGTGAGGGTGATCGTTAGCGTTAGGGTTAGTATTAGGGTGAGGTCTAGGGTGAGGGTGAGTGTTAGGATTAGGGTTAGGGATAGGGTGAGGATTAGTGTTATGATTTGGGTGAGAGGCTGAGCGGTAGTGTTAGGGTTAGGTTTAGTGTGAGGATTCGGGTTAGGCTTAGGGTTAGGGTTAAGGTGAGTGTAAGGGTTACGGTGAGGGTTAAGGTTAGATTTAGCATTAGGGATAGGGTGAGGGTTAGGGTGTGGGTAAGGGTCTGTGTAAGGTTTAGGGTGAGGGTGAGGGTTAGAGTTAGGGTTAGGAAGAAGGTTAGAGTTAGGGTGAGGGTTTGGGTTAGTTTGAGGTTTAGGGTGAAAGTGAGTTTGAGGTTGAGAGTTAGGGTGAGGGTGATGGTGACGGTAAGGTTTAGGGATAGCATACAGGTTAGGGTTAGGTTGAGGGTTAGGGTTAGGTTTAGGGTTAGGGTGAGGGTGAGGGTGAGGGTGAGTGTTAGAGTTAGGGTTAGGTTTAGGATTAGAGTTAGGTTTAGGGTAAGGGTTAGGGTTAGGTTGAGGTTTAGGTTTAGGGTTAGGATGAGGGTTAGGGTTAGGAATAGGTTTAAGGTGAGGGTTAGTGTTAGGATTAGGGTGAGGATGAGGGTTAGGTTGAGGGGCAGGGTTAGAGATAGCTTAAGGGTTAGGGTTAGGTTTAGGGTTAGGGCGAGTGTGAGGGATAATTTTAGGATGAGGGTTAGTGTGAGGGTTAGTGTGAGGTTTAGGTTTAGGGTTAGGGTAAGGGTTAGGTTTAGGGTGAGCAATAGTTTTACGTTTAGGAATAGGTTGAAGTTAATGCTGAGGGTTATGGTTAGGTTTAGTGTGAGGATAAGGGTTAGGGTGAGGATTATCGTGAGGATGAGGGTTAGGGTTAGCATAAGGTTTAGTGTGAGAGTTAGGTTTAGGGTTAAGTTTAGGGTAAGGGTTAGGGTTAAGGTAAGGATTAGGGTTCGGCTTAGGGTTAGGGTTAGGGTGATGTTTAGGCTTAGGGTTAGAGTTAAATTGAGGTTTAGGGTTAAGTTTAGGGTTAGGGTAAGGGTTAGGGTTAGTGTGAGGTTTAGGGTTAGGGTGATGTTTAGGGTGACAGTGAGGTTTAGGGTGAGTGTGAATTTGAGAGTGAGGGTTAGGGTGAGGTTGAGGGTGAGTGGGATGGTGACGGTGAGGGTTAGGGTTAGGTTTAGGTTTAGGGTAAGGGTAAGAGTTAGGGTTAGGATTAGGGTTAGGGTAAGGGTTAGGCTGAGGGTGAGGGAGAGGGTGCGGTTGCGGGTGAGGGTTTTGAATAGGTAAGCGTTAGGATTAGGTTTAGGGTGAGGATTAGGGTGACGTTAGGGTTAGGGTTAGGTTGAGTGTTAAGGTTAGGGTTAAGGTTAGGGTGAGGGTTAGGGTGAGGGTGAGGGTTAGTGTTAGCATTAGAGTTAGGGTTAGGGTAAGGTTGAGTGTTAGGATTAGGGTTAGGGTTAGGGTTAGGGTGCAGGTTAGGGTTAGGGTTACGCTGAGAGTGAGGTTCAGATTTAGTGATAAGATTAGGTTTAGGGTTAGGGTGAGGCTGAGGGTGTGGGTGAGAGTGAGGATTAAGTTTAGGGTTAGGTTTAGGGTGAGGGCTAGGATGAGGGTGATATTTTTGGTTAGGAAAGGTTTAGGTTTAGGTTTAGGGTGAGGATTAGGGTGAGGGTGAGGTTTAATTTGAAGTTTAGGGTTAGGGTTAGGGATAGGGTGATGGTTACGGTGAGGGTTGGGTTGTGGGTAAGTGTTAGTGTGAGGGTTAGAATGAGGGTGCAGGTTAGGGTTAGGGTGAGGGTAAGGGTTATTGTGAGGGTTAGGGTGAGGGTGAGGTTTATGGTTAGCATTTGGATTAGTGTGAGGGTTAGGATGAGTGATAGGTATAGGGTTAGGTTTAGGGTTAGGGTGAGAGTGAGGGTTAGGGTGAGGATGAGGGTGAGTTTGAGGGTTAGGGTTAGGGTTAGGGGGAGGGGGAGGGTGTGGATGAGGCTTAGGGTTAGGATTAGTGTTAGGGTTAGGGTTTGGCTGAGGATGAGCTTGAGGGTGAGGGTGAGTGTTAGGTTTAGGGGTTTAGGGTGAGGGTTAGGGTTAGTGTGAAGGTTAGGGTTAGGGTTAGTTTTAGGTGAGGGTTAGGGGTAATGTTAATGTTAGGTTGAGGGTGAGGGTTAAGGTGACAGTGAGAGTTAGGGTTGGGTTTAGGTTAGGGTTAGTTGTAGGGTGAGACAGGTTGAGGGGTAGGGTTAGTGTTAGGATGAGGGTTAGGGTTAGTATGAGGGTTAGTGTTAGGGTTAGGGTTAGGGTGAGGGTAAGGATTAGTGTGAGGTTTAGGGTGAGGGTGTGGGTTAGGGTTAGCTTTCGGCTTAAGGTGAGGGTGAGGTTTAGGGTTTGCATTAGGGTTCGGTTGAGGGTTAGGGTGAGGTTTAGGTTTAGGTTTAGGGTGAGGGTGAGGGTTAGGGTTAGGGTTATGTTGAGGGTTAAGATTAGGGTGAGGGTTAGGTTTAGGGTTAGGGGGAGAGTGAGGGTGAGGGTTATGTTTAGGGTGACGGTGAGGGTGAGGGTGAGGCTTAGAGTTAGGTTTAGTGTGAGGGTGAGGGTTATTGTTAGGTTTAGCGTAAGGTTTATGGTGAGTTCTAATGTGAGGTTGCGGGTTAGGGAGAGGGAGAGGGTGAGGGAGAGCGTTTCAGTTAGGTAAGGGTTAGGATTAGGATTAGGATGAGGGTCAGGGATAGGATGAAGTTTATGGTTGGGGTGATGGTTAGGGTTAGTGTGAGGTTTAATGTTAGGGTTAGGGTTAGGTTGAGGTTTAGGGTTCGGGTTTGCATTAGGGTTAAGGTGAGGGTTAGGGTGTCTTTGAGGGATAGGGATAGGTTTAGGGTTAGTGTTAGGGTGAGGGTTAGGGTTAGGGTTAGTGTTAGGGTGAGGGTTAGGATAAGGGGTAGGATTAGGGTGAGGGTTCGGGTAAGTGTAATTGTTAGGGTTATGGTGAGGTTAAGGATTAGGGTGAGGGTGAGTGTCAATGTTAGGTTTTGGGTGAGGGTTAGGGTAAGGTTTAGCCTTAGTTTGAGGGATAGGATGAGGGTTTTGTTTAGTGTTAGTGTTAGGGTTAGGGTGAGGTTTAGGTTTAGTGTGAGGGTTAGGGTGAGGGTGAGGGTGAGTGTATGGGTTTTGGTGAGGGCTAGGCTGAAGGTTATGTTGAGGGTTAAAGTTAATGTTATGTTTAGGGAGAGGGTTAGGGTTAGGGTTATGGTGAGGGCGATGGTGAGGATGAGGGTTAGGGTGAGGATGAGTGTGAGGATGAGGGTTTTGGTTAGGTAAGGATTAGGGTTAGGGTTAGGGTGAGGATTAGGGTGAGGGCGAGGGTTAGGATGAAGTTTAAGGTTAGGGTGAGTATTAGGGTTAGGGTTAGGGATAGGGTGAGCCTTAGGGTGAGGGGTAGGTTTAGGGTTAGGGTGAGGGTTATGGTTAGTGTGAGGGTTAGGGTTAGAGTCAGGGTGAGGGTAAGGGTGAGCTTTAGGGTGAGGGTGACTGTTAGGGTTAGCTTTAGGTTTAGGGAGAGGTTGAGGATTTGGTTTTGCATTAGGGTTAGGGTGAGGGTTATGGAGAGGTTTAGGTTTAGGTTTAGTGTGAGGGTGAGTGTTAGGGTTAGGGTTAGGGTGAGGGTTAGGGTTAGGTTGAGTGTGAGGGTGAGGGTGAGGTTGTGGGTTAGGTTTAGGTGTAGGGTGAGGGTAAGGGTGAGGTTTAGGGTGAGGGTGAGGGTTGGAGTTAATGTGAGATTTAGGGTGAGGGTGAGGGTAAGGGTGAGGGTGAGGGTGAGGGTTAGGGTTAGGGGTAGGGGTAGATGTAGGTTTAGTGTTAGGTTTAGGGTTAGTATTAGGGTTAAGGTTAGGATTAGGCTGAGGGTGAGGGTGAGGGTGAGGGTGAAGGTGAGGTTTAGAGTTTGGGTTAGGGTTAGAGTTATGGTTAGGTTGAGCGCTAGGATGAGGGTTATGGTTAGGGTGAGGGTGAGGTTGAGGATATGATTGAGACTCACCCTAGCTTTCATGGCTATGGTTAGGGTGAGGGTTAGGGGGACGGGTATATTTAGTGTTAGATTTAGGGTGAGGGTTAGGTTTAGTGTGAGAGTTAGGGTTAGGGTTAGGGTTAGGGTGATGTTAAGTGTTAGAGTGAGGGTTAGGGTGAGAGTGAGGGTTAGGGTGATGTTTAAGGTGAAGGTGAAATTTAGGGAGAGTGAGAGGTTTCGGGTGACGGTGAGGGTTAGGGTGTGGGTGACGGTGAGGCTTAGGGTGAGGGTAAGGGTTAGGGTGATGTTTAGGGTGAGGGTGAGGTTTAGGGTGAGAGTTAGTGTTCAGGGTAGAGGAATTGTTAGGGTGTAGGTGAAGGTTAGGGTAAGGGTGAGGCTTAGGTTGACTGTGAGTGTTAGGGTTCAGGTGAGGATTAGGGTTAGGTTTAGCGTTTGGGTTGGGGTTAGGGTTAGGGTTAGAGTGAGTGTTAGGGTGAGAGGTTGGGTTAAGTTTAGTATGAGGGTTAGGCTTAGTGTGAGGGTTTCGGGTTAGGGTAAGGATTAGTGTGAGGATAAGGCTTAGGGTGAGGGTTAGGGTGAGACTGAGGGTTAGGGTTACCCTTAGGGTTAGGGTGAAGTTTAGGGTGGCGGTTAGCATGAGGGTTAGGGTTAGGTTTACGGTTGGGTGAGGGTTAGGGTGAGCGAAAGGGTTAGGGTGAGGGTTAGGTTGAGGTTGAGGGATAGGGTTATGGTGAGGGTAACGGTTAGGGAAACGGTTAGGGTGAGGTTGAGGATTAGGGTTAGCATTAGTGTTAGGGTGAGGGTGAGGGTTAGGGTGAGGGTGAGGGGTAGGCTGAGGGGTAGGGTTAGAGTTAGGGTCAGGGTTAGGGTGAGGGTGAGGGTTAGGGTTAGCATTAGGGTTAGGGTTAGGGTTAGGTTGCAGGTTAGGGTTAGGGTTAGAGTGAGGGTAAGGGTCCGGGATAGGGTTAGGTTTAGGTTTAGGGTTACGGTGAGGCTGAGGGTGAGGGTGAGCGTGAAGGTGAGGGTTAAGTTTAGCATTAGGTTTAGGGTGAGGTCTAGGATTAGGGGGAGGGCTAGGGTGAAAGTTAGGGTGAAGGTGAGGTTTTCGGTTAGGAAAGAGTTAGCGTTAGGTTTAGGGTGAGGATTAGGGTGAGGGTGAGTTTTAAGGTGAGAGTTAGGGTTAGGGTGAGGGTTAGGGTTAGGTTGAGGGTGATGTTTAGGGTGAGGGTGAGGGTGAGAGTGGGGGTTCGGGTGAGGGTGTGGGTTAGGTTGTTGGTGAGGGTTAGGGTGAGGGTGAGGATGAGAGTGAGGTTTAGGATGTGGGTTGAGGTTTCAGTTTAGTGTGAGGTTTAGGGTGAGTGTTATGGTTATGGTTAGGGTGATGGATAGGCTTAGTGTGAGGGTTAGAGTTAGGCTTAGTGTAAGGATAAGTGTTAGGTTGAGGATTAGGGTGAGAGTAAGGGTTAGGGTTAGATTAAGGGTTAGGGTTAGGGTAAGGGTTAGGGATAGGGTTAGGGTTAGGGTTAGGGTTAGGGTTAGGGTTAGGGTGAGGGTGAGAGTGAGGTTTCGGGTGAGTGTGTGTGTTAGGGTGTGGGTGAAGGTTAGGGTTAGGGTGAGGGTTAGGGTTGGGGTGAGGGATAGGGTAGGGTTAGGGTGAGGGTGAGAGTGAGGTTTCGGGTGAGTGTGAGTGTTAGGGTGTGGGTGAAGGTTAGGGTTAAGGTGAGGGTTAAGGTGACGGTGAGGTTTAGGGTGACGGTGAGGGTTAGGGTTAAGGTGAGCGATAGGGTGATGGTTAGGGTTAGGGTGAGTGTGAATATTAGGTTTAGGGTTACCCTTAGGGTTATGGTGAGGGAATGGGTTAGGGTGGGGTTTAGCGTGAGGGTGAGGGTTAGGGTTATCGTTAGGGTTAAGAAAAAGAGTTAGGGTAAGGGTTATGGTTAGGGTGAGGGTGTGGGTTAGGGTTAGGTTTAGGGTGATGGTTAGGGTTAGGGTGTGGGTTAGGGTTAGTTTTATGGTTAGGGTGTGGGTTAGGTTTATGATTAGGGTTCGAGTTAGTGTGAGTGTGAGGGTGAGTGTTAGGGTTAGGATTAGGGTTAGGGTTATTGTTAGGATGAGGGTGAGGGTGAGGGTGAGGGTTAGGATAAGGGTGAGGGTGAAGTTTAGGTTTGGGAACAGGGTTACGGTTAGGGTTAGACTGAAGGTGAGGGTGAGGGTGAGAGTTTGGGTTAGGGTTAGTGTTAGGGTTAAGGTGAGAGTTACGGGTACTGTGAGGCTAATGGTTAGGATTAGGGTTAGTGTGAGGGGAAGAGTTAGAGTGAGGTTTAGTGTGAGTGTGAGGTTTAGGGTTAGGGTTAAGATTAGGGTGAGGGCTAGGGTGAGGGTGAGGGTTAGTATGAGGGTTAGGGTGAGGGTTTCTTTTAGCCAAGGTTTAGTGTTATGGTGAGGATTAACGTGAGGGTGAGGGTTAGGTTGAGGTTTAGGGTTAGGGTGAGGGTTAGAGCAAGGGTTAGGGTGAGGGTTAGGGTTTTGGTGATGTTTAGCATGAGGGTGAGGGTTAGAGCGAGGATGAGGGTTCGGGTGAGGGTAAGGGTTCGAGTGAGGCTGAGAGTTAGGGTGTGGGTTAGCATTAGTGTTAGGTTGAGTGTTAGCATTAGGTTTAGGGTTAGTGTGAGGGTGAGGGTTTAAGGGCTAGGGTTAGGATTAGGTTGACAGTTAAGATTAGGGTTAGGGTTAGAATGAGGGTTAGGGTGAAGGGAAGGGTTAGGGTTAGGGTGAGGGTTAGGGTGAGGGTGAGAGTGAGGGTTTAGTTTAGGTAAGGGTTAAGGAAAGGTTAGGTTGAGGATTAGGGTGAGGTTGAGGTTTAAGGTGAGGCTTAGGATTAGGTTGAGTGTTAGGGTTACTGTGAGGTTTAGGATTACACTTAGGGTGAGGGTGAGGGTAAGGTTTAGGGTGAGGGGTATGGTGAGGGTGAGGGTTAGGATTAGAGTTATGGTTACGATTAGGGTGAGGGTTAGTGTTAGGGTGAGGATTAGGTTTGGGGTGAGGGTTAGGGTTAGGGTTAGGGTTGGGGTGAGGGTTAGGGTTAAGCTTAGGGTTAGGTTTAGGGTGAGGGTGAGGTTGAGGGTGAGGTTGAGGGTTATAGTTAGGGTTAGGGTGAGGGTGAGTGCTAGGGTGAGGGTGAGGGTTAGTGTGAGGTTGAGGGTGAGCGTTTCGTTTACGTCAGGGTTAGGGTTAAGTTGAGGTTAGGGTTAGGGTAAGGTTTCGCGTTAGGGTTAGGGTGAGGTTTATTGTTAGGGTGATGTTTAGGGTGAGGGTGAAATTTAGGGTGAGGGTGAGGTTTAGGGTACGTTTGAGGGAGAGTGTTAGGATTGGGAATAGGGTTAGGGTTAGGGTTAGGCTAAAGGTGCGGGTGAGGGTGAGGGTGAGGCTGAGGTTTAGGTTTAGGGTTAGTGTTAGGCTTAGGGTTAGGGTGAGGGTAAGGGTTAGAGTGAGGTTTAGGGTGAGGTTGAGGGTTAGGGTTAGGGTTAGGATTAGGGTGAGGATTAGTGTGAGTTTCAGATTGAGAGTTTCTTTTAGCCAAGTGTTAGGGTTATGTTGAGGAATAGGGTGAGGTTTAGGATTAGATTTTGAATTAGGGTGAGGGTGAGGGTTAGGGCTAGGGTTAGGGTGAGTGTTAGGGTTTGGGTGATGTTTAGAGTGAGGGTGAGGGTGAGGTTTTGGGTGTGGGTGAGGATTAGGTTTAGATTGAGTGTTAGTGTTAGGTGTAGGTTTAGTGTGAGGTTGAGGTTTAATGGTAGCTTTAGGGTTAGGTTGAGGGTTTGGATTAGGGTTAAGGTTAGTGTGAGGTTTAGGGTGAAGGGTAGGGTTATGGTTAGGGTGAGGGTTAGGGTGAGGGTGTGGGTGAGGTTTAGGCGTAGGTGTAGGCTTAGGGTGAGATTAAGGGTTAGGTTTAGGTTGAGGAATAGTGTTAGGGTTAGGGTTAGGGGGAGGGTTAGGGTGTGAGTTAGGGTTCCCCTGGGGGTGAGGGTTAGGTTGTTGGTGAGGGTTAGGTTTAGGGTGAGGGTTAGGGTTAGGGTTAGTGTGAGGTTTAGGGTGAAGTGTAGGGTTATGGTTAGGGTGAGGGTTAGGGTGAGGGTGAGGGTTAGGGTGAGGGTGTGGGTGAGGGTTAGGCGTAGGTGTAGGCTTAGGGTGAGTTTAAGGGTTAGGTTTAGGTTGAGGAATAGTGTTAGGGTTAGGGTTAGTGTGAGGGTTAGGGTGTGAGTTAGGGTTCCCCTGGGGGTGAGGGTTAGGTTGTTGGTGAGGGTTAGGTTTAGGGTGAGGATTAGGGTTAGAGTGAGTTTTATGGTGAGGGTAAGGTTTAGGGTGAGATTTAGTGTGAGGGTTAGGGTGAGGGTTAGGGTGAGGGTGAGGTATAGGTTTTGGGTTAGGGTTAGGGTGAGGGTTAGGGATAGGTTTAGGGATATGTGAGGGTGAGGGTTAGGGTTAGGTTTAGGTTTAGAGTTAGGTTGAGGGTGAGGGTTAGGGTTAGTATTAGAGTTAGCCTGAGGGTGAGGGTGAGGGTTAGGGTTAGGGTGAGTTTTATGGGTAGGGTTTGGGTTAGGGTGAGGGTTAGGGTTAGGGTTAGGGTTAGGATGAGCATTAGTCTGAGGGTTAGGGTTAGGGTTAGGTTGAGGGTTAGGGTTAACCTGATATTTATTGTGAGAGTATCGTTTAGTGTGAGGGTGAATGTTCTGGTGAGCGTGATGTTTAGGATGAGGGTGAGGGTTAGGGATACATTTAAGGTTAGGGAGAGTGGTAGGGTGAACATGAGGGTTAGGATTAGGGTGAGGATTAGGGTTAGAGTGAGGATGAGGGTGAGGGTTAGGGTGTGGGTAAGTGTTATGGTTAAGGTTAGGGTTAGGGCTAGGGTTAGGGTTAGTATGAGGGTGAAGGTTTCTTTACCTTAGGGTTAGGGTTAGGGTGAGGATTAGTTTAAGGGTGAGGGTTAATCTGAGGTTAGGGTTAGGGTGTGGGTTATGGTTAGGGTGATGTTTATTGTGAGGGTGAGTGTTCAGTGAGGGTGAGGGTGAGGGTGAGGGTTAATGTTAGAGTTAGGTTTAGGTTGAGGGTGATTGTGAAGGTTAGGAATAGGAATAGGGTTAGGGTTATGGTTAGGGTGAGGGTTACGGTTAGTGTGAGAGTTATGATTAGGGTTAGGGTTACTGTGAGGGTAAAGGTTAGGGTGAGGTTTAGGGTGAAGCTGAGGGTTAGGGTTCGGTTTAGGGTTAGGGTGAGGGCTAGGGTGAGGGTGAGGGTTAGTGTGAGGGTTAGGGTGAGGGTTCCTTTTATGTCAGGGTTAGGTTTATGGTGAGGATTTGCGTGAGAGTGAGGTTTAGGTTTAGGGTGAGGGTTAGGGTTAGGGTTAGCATGAGGGTGAGGGTGTGGGTGATGTTTAAGGTGAGAGTGAGGGTTAAGGTGAGGGTGAAGGTTAGGGTGTGGTTGAGGATTAGGGTTTGGGTTTGGGTTAGGGTAATGCTGAGGGTAAGGTATAGGGTGAGGTTTATTGTGAGGATGACGGTTAGGTTTAGTGTTAGGGTTAGGGTGAGGTTTAGGGTGAGCGTTAGGGTTTGGTTTAGGGTTAGGGTGAGGGTGTGGTATAGGGTGAGTGTTAGTGTTAGGGTGAGGGATAGGGATATGGTAGGGTGAGGTTGAGGGTTAGGGTTAGAGTTAGGGTGAGGGTGAGGGTTAGGATTAGAGTAAGGATTAGGTTTTGGCTGAGTTTGAGGGTGACTCTAAGAGTGAGGGTTAGGTTTATGGTGAGGGTTAGGACTAGGGTTAGGGTTAGGGTAAGGGTGAGGGTTAGGGTTAGGGTGAGGGTGTTGGTAAATGTTAGGGTGAGGGTTAGGGCGAGAGTGAGGGTTAGGGTTAGGGTCAGGGTAAGGGTTAGGGTGAGGGTAAGGGTTAGGTTGAGGGTTAGGGTGAGGGTTTGGCTTAGGGTTAGCATTAGGGTTAGGGTGAGGGTGAGGGTTTGGGTGAGGGTTAGGGTTAAGGTTAGGGATAGGGTGAGGATTAGGGTTAGGGTTACGTTTAGGGTGAGGTTTAGGATGAGGGGTAGGGTTAGGGATAGAGTGATTGTTAGGTTTAGTTTGAGGATTAGGGTTAGGGTGAGGTTTAGTTTTACTGTGAGGTTTAGGTTTAGGGTTAGGGTTAAGATGAGTGTTAGGGTTATGTTGAGGGTGAGGGTGAGGGTAAGGGCTAGGTTTAGGGTTAGTGTGAGTGTTATTGTTAGGGTGAGGGTTAGGTTTAGGGTGAGGGTTAGGGTTAAAGTAAGGGTTAGGGTGAGGGTTAGGTTTATGGTTAGGATGAGGGTCAGGGTGAGTGTTTGGTTTAGGTTGAGGGTTAGCTTTAGGGTGAGGGTTAGGGTTAGGGTGAGCGTTAGGGTGATGGTGAGGGTTAGGGTGATGGTGAGGGTTAGGTTTAGAGTTAGGGTTAGGCTGAGTGTTAGGGTTAGGGTTAGGGTTAGGGTGAGAGTTAGGGTGAGGTGTCGGGATAGGGTTAGACTGAGGGTTAGGGTTAGTGTGAAGGTTAGGGGTTGGGTTAGGGTTAGTGTTAGGATAATGTTTAGGGTGAGGGTTAGCTTGAGGGTGAGGGTTAGGTTCAGTGTGAGGTTTAGGGTTAACGTGATGTTTAGGGTGATGTTGAGGGTTAGGGTTAGGGTGAGGGTGAGGGTGAGGGTGAGGCTGAGGGTGAGGGTGAGGGTGAGGTTAGTTAGTTTAGGATTACGATTAGAGTTAGGGTTAGGCTGAGGGTGAGGGGGAAAGTGAGTGTGAGGGTTAGGGTTAGGGCTAGGATGAGGATTAGGGTTAGTGTGAGGGTTAGTGTGATGGTGAGTGTCAGCGTGAAGGTGAGGGTTAGAATGACGGTGAGGGTGAGGTTGAGGGTTAGGGTTAGGATTATGGTTAGGGTGAGTTTTACGGTTAAGGCTAGGGTTAGAGTTATTGTTAGGATTAAGTTTAGGATGAGGGTGAGGGTTATTGTTAGGGTTAGGTTTAGGTTGAGGGTGAGGGTGGGGTTGAGGGTTAGGGTTAGGCTTAGGGTTATGGTTAGGGTAAGGCTGATGGGGAAGGGGAAGTTGAGGGTGAGTGTTAGGGTTAAGTTTAGGGTTAAGGTTAGGGCTTGGGTGAGGGTGAGGGTTAGGCTGAGGGTGAGGGTGAGGGTTTTGGTTAGGTAAAGGTTAGGGATAGGGTGAGGATTAGGGTGAGGATGAGGATTAAGCTGAGGTTAGGTTCAGGGTGAGGGTTAGTGTTAGGGTTAGGGTGAGGGTTAGGGTTAGGGAGATGTTTAGGGTGAGCTTGAGGGTTAGGGTGAGGGTGACGGTGAGGGTGAGGGTTAGGGTTAGGGTTAGGTTTAGGGTGAAGGTGAGGGTTAGGATTAAGAATAGGAGTAGGGTTAGTGTTAAACTGAGGGTGAGGGTCAGGGTGAGGGTCAAGGTTATGGGCAAGTTTAGGGTTAGGTTTAGAGTGAGGGTTAAGGTTAGTGTGAGGTTTATGGTTAGAGTTAGGGTGATGGTAAGGTTTAGGGTGAGGGTAAGCGTTAGGATGAGTGTGAGGGTTTGGATTCGGCTTTGTGTTAGGGTTAGGGTGAGGGTTAGGGTTTAGGTGATGTTTAGAGTGAGGGTGAGGGTTAGTGTGAGGATGAGGGTTCGGGTGAGGGTTAGGGTTCGGTTGAGAGTGAGTGTTAGGGTGAGGGTGAGTGTTCGGGTGAGGGTGAGGATTAGGGTGGGGTTGAGGGTTTGGGTTAGGATGAGAGTCAGGGTGAGGTGTCGGGATAGGGTTAGGGTGAGGGTTAGGGTTAGTGTGAAGGTTAGGGTTAGGGTTAGGGTTAGGGTTAGGATAAGGGTTAGTGTGAGGGTTAGGGTTAGTGTGATGTTTAGGGTGAGGTTGAGGGTTAGTGTGAGGGTGAGCGTGAGGGTTAAGGTGAGGGTGAGGGTGAGTGGGAGAGTGACGGTGTGGGTTAGGTTTAGGGTTAGGTTTAGGGTAAGGGTAAGTGTTTGGGTTACTATTAGGGTTATGGTAAGGGTTAGGTTGATTGTGAGGGTGAGGGTGAGGGTCTCGGTTACGTAAGTGTTAGGGTTACATTTAGGTTGATACTGAGGGTTAGGGTTAGCGTTAGGGTTAGGGTGAAGGTTAGGATGGGTTTTAGGGTTCGGGTTAGGGTTGGGTGAGGGTAAGGGTGAGCGTAAGGGTTAGGGTGAGGGTTAGGTTGAAGGTGAGGGATAGGTTTATCGTGAGGGTAAGGGTTAGGGTTAGGTTGAGAGTGAGGGTGAAGGTAAAGGTAAGGGTTAGGGTCAGAATTAGGGTGAGGGTGAGGGTTAGGGTTAGCATTAGGGTTAGGTTTAGGATTAGTTTGAGTGTTAGGGTTAGGGTTATGGATAGGGTTAGGGCTAGGGTGGAGGTTAGGGTTATGTTTAGAGTGAGGGTGAGGGTCAGGGTTAGGGTTAGGATTAGGTTTAGGGTTAGGGTGAGGCTGAGGCTGAGGCTGAGGGTGAAGGTGAGGGTGAGGGTGAGGATTAAGTTTAGGGTTAGGTTTAGGGTGAGGACTAATGTGAGGGTGATGTTTTTGTTTAGGAAAAGTTTAGGATTAGGTTTAGGGTGAGGATTAGGGTGAGGGTGAGGTTTAAGGTGAGGGTTAGGGATAGGGTCAGTGTTAGGGTTAGGGTGAGGGTGAGAGTTAGGGTTAGGATGATGTGTAGGGTGACGGTGAAGGTGAGACTGAGGGTTGGAGTGAGGGTTAGGGTTAGGGTGAGGGTTAGGGTTAGGATTAGGTTTAGGTTTAGGGTGAGGGTAAGGGTTATGATGACAGTTAGGGTGAGGGTGAGGGTTAGGGTTAGGGTTAGGGTTAGGGTGAGGGTTGGGGTGAAGGTTAGGGTGAGGGTTAGGGTGAGGGTTAGGGTGAGGGTTAGGGTGAAGGTTAGGGTTAGGGTTAGGGTTTGGGGTAGGGTAAGGGTTGGGGGAGGGGAAGGGGTAGTGTGAGGGTTAAGGAGAGGGTGAGGGATAGGGTTATGGTGAGGGTAAGGGTTAATATAAAGGGTAGGTTAAGAGTGAGCATTTGTGTTAGCATCAGGGTTGGGTTGAGGGTTAGGGTTAGGGTTAGGCTGAGGGGTAATTTTAGGGTTATGTTGAGGGTTAGGGTGAGGGTTAGGGTGAGGGTAAGAGTTAGGATGACAGCTAGGGTGAGGGTCAGGATTAGGGTTAGGTTTAGGGTTATGGTGAGGGTTAGGGTGAGGGTTAGGGTTAGGGTTAGGGTGAGGGTTCAGGTGAGGGTTTGGGTTAAGGTGTGGGTGAGGGTTAGGGTTAGTGTGAGGACTAGCTTTAGGGTTAGGGTTACTGTTAGGGTTAGGATTAGGGTGAGGGTAAGGGTTAGGGTTAGTTTTATAGTTAGGGTGTGGGATCGTGTTATTGTGCGGGTTAGGTGAAGGATCAGGTAAGGGTTAGGGTGAGGGTTAGGGTGAGGGTGAGTATTATGATTAGGTTAAGGACTAGGGTTAGGCTGAGGGTGAGGGTGAGGTTGAGATTTATGATTAGGGTTAGAGTGAGGGTTAGGTTTAGGGTGATCTTTAGGGTGAGGGTTAGGGTTAGGGTGAGGGTTCGGGTGAGGGTGAGGATTAGGGTGTGGATGAGGGTTAGCATGAGGGTGAGGGTTACAGTTAGGTTTAGGGTGTGGGTTAGGGTTAGGGTTTGGATTAGGGTGAGGTTTAGGGTGAGGGGTAGGGTCAGGGTTGGAAGTGAGGTTTAGGGTTAGTGTGAGGTTTAGGGTTAGGTTTAGGGTAAGTGTGAGGATAAGGATTAGTGTGAGGGATAGGGTTATTGTTAGGGTTAGGGTGAGGGTGAGGGTGAGGGTTATGGTTAGGGTTAGGGTGAGGGTTAGGGTTAGGCTAAGGCTTAGGGTTGGGGATAGGGTAAGGGTGAGTGTGAGGGTGATGTTTAGAGGTAGGTTTAGGGTGAAGGTGAGGGTTCGGTTTAAGATTAGGGTTAGGGTTAGGGTGAGGGTGAGGGTGAGGGTTAGGTTTAGGATTAGGGTTAGGGTTAGGCTTAAGGTGAGGGTGAGGTTGTGGGTTAGGGAGAGGATTAGGGTTAGGTTTACGGTTAGGGTGAGAGTGAGGGTTAGGTTGAGGTCAGGGTTCGTGCAAACACGAACCCTGAGAGTGAGGGTTAGGGTGATGGTGAGGGTTAGGGTGAGGGGGAGGTTTATGTTTACTGCTAGCTTTAGAGTGAGGGTTAGGATAAGGGTTAGGATTAGGGTGAGGGTTAAGGTGAGGGTTAGGGTTAGGGTTAGGGTTAGGGTGAGAGTGAGGGGTAAGGTTAGGTTTAGAGTTAGGGTGATGGTGAGGGTGAGGGTGAGGGTTAGGTTTGGGTGTGGGTTAGTGTTAATGTTAGGCTTAGGGTTAGGGTGAGGGATAGGGTTAGGGTTAGGGTTAGGATGAGGGCTTGGTTGTGGGGTAGGGTTAGGGTTAGGGTGAGGGTTAGGGTTAGTGTGAGTTTTAGGGTTAAGGTTAGGGTCAGGTTTAGGATTAGGGTAGGGGTGAGGGCTAGGTTGAGGGTGAGGGGTAGGGTGAGGGGTAGCGTTAAGTTTAGGGTGAGGGTGAGGGTTAGATTTAGTGTGAGGGTTAGGGTTAGTGTGAGTTTGAGAGTGAGGGTGAGGGTTAAGGTCAGGGTGAGGGTTAGGTTTAGGGGTAGGGTGAGGTTGAGCGTTACATTTAGGTTGAGGGTTAGGGTGAGGGTAGGGTTAGAGTAAGGGTGAGGGTGAGGCCTATGTTTAGTGTGAGTGTTAGTGTTAGTGTAAGGCTAAGGGTTAGGGCGAGGTTTAGGGTAACAGTGAGGCTTAGTGTTAGCGTGAGTTTGAGGGTGAGGGTGAGGTTTAGGGTTAGGTTGAGGGATAGGGTTAGGGTTAAGGTGAGGGTGAGCCGTAGGGTGAGAGTGAGGGTTCGGGTGAGGGTTTGGGTGAAGGGGAAGTTTATGGTTAGGGTTCGGGTTAGAGTTAGGGTGAGGCTGTGGGTGAGGATTAGGTTTAGGATTAGGGTTAGTGTTAGGATTAGGCTGAGGGTGAGTGTGAGGGTGAGGGTGAGGGTTAGGTTGTGGGTGAGGGTTCAGGTTAATGTTAGGGTTATGGTTAGGTTGAGGGATAGGATTAGGGTTAGGGTTAGGATGAGGGATAGGCTGTGGGGTAGGGTTAGGGTTAGGGTGAGGGTAAGAGTTAGTGTTAGTGGTATGGTTAGGGTGAGGGTTCGGGTTAGTGTGGGGGTTAGGGTTAGGGTTAGGTGAAGGTGAGGGTAAGGGTTAAGGTGAGGGTTAGGGTGAGGGTGAGGGTTAGGATTAGAGTTAGGGTTAGGATTAGGGTTAGGGTGAAGTTGAGGTTCAGTGTTAGGGTGAAGGTTGGGGTTATTGTTAGGGTTAGGTTGCGGGTGAGGGTGAGGGTGAGGGTGAGGGTTAGGGTTAGGGTAGGGTTAGGTTTGGCTGAGGGTGAGGGTGAGAGTGAGGGTGAGGGTTAGGGTTAGGTTTAGGGTGATGTTTATGGTTAGAGTGTGGATTAGGGATAGGTTAATGGTTAGGGGGAGGTTTAGGTTTATGGTTAGGGTTCCAGTTAGGGTGAGTGTGAGGGTGAGTGTTAGGGTTAGGATTAGGGTTAGGGTTAGTGTTAGGCTGAGGGTGAGGGTGAGGGTGAGGGTGAGGGTTAGGGTTTGGGTAATGTTTAGGGTTAGGTTTAGGTTGAGGGTTAGGGTTAGGGTTAGGATTAGGATTAGGGTGAGGATTATGGTTCGAGTTAGGTTGTGGGTTAGGGATAGGTTTATGGTTAGGGTTAGCGTTAGGTTTACCATTAGGGTTAGAGTGAGGGTGAGGTTGAGGATTAGGGTTAGGATTAGGTTTACGGTTAGAGTGAGGCTGAGGTTGAGGATATGTTTGAGGGTGAGGGTGAGGGTTAGGGTTAGGCTTAGGGTGAGGGCTACGGTGAGGGCGAGGGTTAGGTGAGGGTGCAGTTTTTGGTTAGGAAAGGGTTAGGGTTAGGTTTAGGGTGAGGATTAGGCTGAGGGTGAGGTTGAAGGTGAGGATTAGGGTTAAGGTGAGTGTTAGGGTTAGGGTTAGGGTTAGGGTGATGTTTAGGGTGAGGGTGAGGGTGAGGGTGAGGGTTGTGGTTAGGGTAATGTTTAATGTTAGGGTTAGGTTGGGGGTTAGGTTTAGGGTTAGGGTGAGGGTTAGGTTGAGGTTTATGGCTAGGGTTAGTGTGAGGGTTAGGTTTAGTGTGACGGTTAGGGTTTGGGTGAGGGTAAGCGTTAGGGTGAGGGTTAGGATGAGGTTGCGGGATAGGGTTAGTGTTAGGGTTAGTGTGAGCGTTTGGATGAGGGTTAGGTGTAGGGTAAGGTTGTGGGTTAGTGTTAGGGTTGAGTTCAGTGTTAGCATTAGGGTGAGGTGTAGGGTTAGGGTTAGGTGAGGATAAGGGACATGTTGAGGCTTAGGGTGAGGGATAGGGTTAGTGTAAGGTTTAGGGTGAGTGTTTGTTTGAGGGTTAGGTTTAGTTTTAGGGTTACGTGAGGGTTAGGATGAGGGTAAGGTTTAGGGTGAGGTTTAGTGTGAGGTTGAGTATTAGGGTTAGCATTAGTGTTAGGGTGAGGGTTAGGGTTAGGTATAGCATTAGGGTTAGGGTGAGGTTTAGGATTAGGGTTAAAGTTAGGGAGAGTTTTAGGGTTAGCATTAGGTTTACGGTTAG
This sequence comes from Dipodomys merriami, assembly GCF_024711535.1. NCBI lineage: Eukaryota > Metazoa > Chordata > Mammalia > Rodentia > Heteromyidae > Dipodomys > Dipodomys merriami. The sequence goes on from NW_027206376.1 coordinate 212,447, forward strand.
GTTTAGAGTGAGGGTGAGGGTGAGGAATAGGGTTAGGATTAGGTTTAGGTTTAGGGTGAGGCTGAGGTTGAGGGTGAGGGTTAGGGTTAGGCTTAGGGGGAGGGCTAGGGTGAGGGCTAGGGTGAGGGCGAGGGTTAAGGTGTGGGTTAGGGTTAAGGTTATGGTGAGGGTAAGAGTTAGGGTGAGGTTTAGTGTGAGGGTTAGGGTTAGGGTGAGGATTATGGTGATGTTGAGTGTTAAGGTGACAGTGAGGATTAGGGTGAGGGTGAGGTTTAGGTTTAGTGTTAGCATTAGGGTGAGGGTTAGGGTCAGGGTTAAGATTAGGGTGAGGGTTAAAGTGAGGTTTAGGGTTCGGGTTAGGTTTAGGGTTAGTATGAGGATTAGGGTTAGTGTTAGGTTTATAGTGAAGGTAAGGGTTAAGGTGAGGGTTAGGCTGAAAGGGTAGGTTTAGGGTAAGGGTGAGAGAGAGGGTGAGGGTAAGAGTTAGGGTGTGGGTTAGGGTGTGGATGAGGCTTAGGGTTAGCATTAGTGTTAGGGTTAGGGTTAGAGTGAGTTTGAGGTTTAGGGTTAGGGTTAGGGTGAGGGTGAGGGTGAAGGTGAGGGTGAGGGTGAGGTTTAGGTTTAGGTTTAGGGTTATGGTTAGCATTAGTTAAGGGTGAGGGCTAGTGTGAGGGTGAGGGTTAGGGTTTGGGTTAGGGTGATGGTAAGGGTTAGGGTGAGGGGTAGGGTGAGGTGTAGGGTTAGGGTTAGGGTGAGGGTTAGGGTTAGCGTGAGGGTTAGGGTTAGATTTAGGGTGTGGGTTAAGGTTAGGGTGATGTTTAGGCTGAGGGTGAGGGTTAGGGTGATAGTTAGGGTGAGGTTTAGGGTTAGTGTTAGGATTAGGGTTATAGTGAGGGTGAGGTTTAGGGTTAGAATTAGGGTTAGGGGAGGGTTAAATTGAGGGTCAGGTTTAGGGTTAGTGTTCAGGTTAGGGTTAGAATGAGCGTTAAGTTGAGGTTTAGGGTTAGGGTTAGGGTTAGGTTTAGGATGAGCGTTAGGTTGAGTGTTAGGGTTAGGGTTAGTGTGAGCGTTAGGGATAGGTTAGGGTTAGGGTTAGGGTTTGGTTATGGTGATGGTTAATTTTAGGTTTAGGGTTGGGATAAGGTTTAGGCTGAGGGTTAGGGTTAGGGTTAGTGTGAGGGTTAGGTTTAGGGTTAGGGTTAGGTTGTGGACTGTGGTGAGGGTGAGGGTTAGGGTGATGGTTAGGATTAGGGTTAGGGTTAGCGTCAGGTATAGGTTGAGGTTTAGGATTAGAGTAAGGACTTGGGTTGGGCTGAGGGTGAGGGTGATGTTGAGGGTGAGGGTTAGGGTTAGAGTGAAGGTTAGCGTGAGTGTGAAGGGGAGGGTGAGAGTTTGGTTTTGGGTTAGATTTAGGTTGAGGGTGAGGGTTAGGGTTAGGGTGAGCACTAGGTTTAGGCTGAGGGTGAGGGTGAGTTTGAGGGAGAGGTTTAAGGTTAGGGTGAGGGTTAGGGTTAGGGTTAGGATGAGCGTTAGGCTCAGGGTTAAGTTTAAGGTTAGTGTGAGTGTTAGGGTTAGGGTTAGGGTTAGGGTTTGGTTAGGTTGAAGGTTAGTTTTACGTTTAGGGTTAGGATAAAGTTTAGGCTGAGTGTTATGTTTAGGGTTAGTGTGAGGGTTAGATTTAGGGTTATGGTTAGGGTGTGGGCTAGGTTGAGGGTGAGGGTTAGGGTGAGGTTGAGGGTTTAGCTTAGGTAAGGGTTAAGGCTAGGTTAGGGTGAGGATTAGGGTGAGGTTGAGGGTTAAGGTGAGGGTTAGGATGAGGGTTAGGGTTACTGTGAGGGTTAGGGTTAGGGTGAGGGTCAGGGTAAGGGTTAGGGTGAAGGTTAGGGTGAGGATGAGGGTTAGGATTAGGGTGATGGTGAGGATGAAGGTTAGTGTTAGGGTCAGGGTTAGGGTTGGGGTTGGGGTGAGGGTTAGGGTTAGGGTTACGGTTAGGGTGAGGGTGAGGGTTAGGGTTAGAGTTAGGTTTCGGCTGAGGGTGAGGGTGAGGGTGACATTGATGGTTAGGGTTATGGTTAGGGGGATGGTGAGGGTTAGGGTGAAGGTGAGGGTTTCCTTTATGTCAGGGTTAGGGTTACGCTGAGGTTAGGGTTAGGGTTAGGGTTAGGGTTAGGTTTAGTGTTAGGTCAAGAGTTAGGTTGCGGGTTATGGTTTGGGTGATGTTTAGTGTGAGGGAGAGGTTGAGGGTTCAAGTGTGGGTGAGATTTAGGTTGTGGGTGAAGATTAGTGTTAGGTTGAGTGTTAGCCTTAGGTTTAGGTTTAGTGTGAGGGTGAGGGTTAGGGCTAGGGTTAGGGTTACGTTGAAGGTTAGTATTAGGGTTAGGGTTAGTATGAGTGTTATGGTGAAGGGTAGGGTTAGGGTTAGGGTGAGGGTGAAGATTAGGGTGAGGTTGTAGGTGAGGGTTAGGGTTAGGTGCAGGGTTAGGGTGACTTTGAGGGTGAGGCTTAGGTTTAGGATTAGGTTTACGGTTAGGAAGAGTGTTAGGAGTCAGTGAGGGTTCGGTTCAGGGTCAGGGTTAGACTGTAGTTGAGGGTTATGTTTAGGGTGAGTATTAGGGTTAGATTTAGGTTTATGGTGAAGGTAAGGGTTAGGTTGAGGTTTGGTGTGAGGGTTAGGCTTAGGGTTAGGTTTAGGGTGAGGGTTAGGGATAGGTTTAGGGTTAGGGTGAGGGTAAGTGTGAGGGTTAGGTTTGGTTTAGGGTCAGAGTAAGGGTGAGGGTGAGGGTTAGTATTAGGGTTAGTAATAAAGTTAGCCTGATGGTGAGGGTGAGGGTTAGGTTCAGGGTGAGTGTTACGGTTAGGGGTACGGTTAGGGTGAGTGTTAGGGTTAGGTGTACGGTTAGGGTGAGTGTTAGAGTTAGGGTTAGGTTTAGGATGAGCGTTAGGCTTAGGGTTAGGGTTTGGGTTAGTGTGAAGGTTAGGGTTAGGGTTAGTGTAAGTGTGAGGGTTAGGGTTAATTTTAGGTTTAGGATAAAGTTAGGTTGAGGGTTAGGTTTAGGGTTAGTGCGAGGGTTAGGTTTAGGTTTAGGGTTAGGGTTAGAGTCAGGGTAAAGGTTAGGGTGAGAGTTAGGGTGAGGGTGAGGGTAAAGGTTAGGGTGAGGGTTAGGGTTAGGGTGAGGGTTAGGGTGAGGTTGAGGGGGAGAGTGAGGGTTTGGTTTAGGGTTAGAGTTAGGGTGAGGGTTAAGATTAGGGTTAGCACTAGGTTTAGGCTGCGGGTGAGGGTGAGGATGAGGGTGTGGTTTACAGTTAGGTTGAGGGTTAGGGTTAGGATTAGGTTTAGGGTGAGGGTTAGGGTTAGGGTTAGGGTTAGGCTGAGGGTTAGTGTTAGGGTTAGTGTTAGGTTTAGTGTGCGGTTAGGGTTAGGGTTAGGGTTAGGTTTAGGGTTTGGTTATGGTGAAGTTTTGTTTTAGGTTTAGGGTTAGGATAAGGTTTATCCTGAGGGTTATGGTTCGGGTTAGTGTGAAGATTAGGTTTAGGGTTAGGGTTAGGGTGAGGGTGAGGTTTAGGCTTAGTATTAGAGTTAGCCTTGAGGGTGAGGGTGAGGGTTAGGGTTAGCGTGAGTTTTATGGTAGGGTACGGTTAGGGTGAGGGTTAGAGTTAGTGTTAGGGTTAGGATGAGCGTTAGGCTGAGGGTTAAGATTAGGGTTAGTATGAGGGTTAGGGTTTGGGTTAGGGTGAGGGTTAGGGTTAGGTTTAGGTTTAGGATAAGGGTTAAGTTGAGGGTTATGTTTAGGGTTAGGGTTAGGGTTAGGGTCAGGGTAAAGGTTAGGGTGAGGGTTAGGGTGAGGGTGAGGGTAAAGTTTAGGGTGAGCATTAGGGTGAGCATTAGGGCGAGGGTGAGGGTTAGGGTGAGGGTTAGGGTGAGGGTAAGTGTTAGAGTGATGGTATGGTTGAGGGTGTGTAATAGGATTATTGTTGTGAGAGTATGGTTTAGGGTGAGGGTTAGAGTTCAGGTGAGCTTGAGGGTTAGGATGAGGGTGAGGGTTAGGTTTACATTTAGGGTTAGGGAGAGGGGTAGTGTGAGCAATAGGGTTAGGATTAGGGTTAGAGTGAGGATAAGGTTGAGGGTTAGGGTGTGGGTAAGTGTTATGGTTAGGGTTAGGGTTAGGGCTAGGGTGAAGGTGCGGGTTAGTGTGAGGGTTTCGTTTACCTTATGGTTAGGGTTAGGGTGAGGATTAGGTTGAGGTTGAGGGTTCAGCTGAGGTTAGGGTTAGGGTGAGGGTTAGGGTTAGGGTGATGACTGTTGTGAGAGTATGGTTTAGGGTGAGGGTGAGTGTTCAGGTGAGCTTGAGGGTTAGGATGAGGATGAGGGTTAGGGTTACATTTAGGGTTAGGGAGAGGTGTAGGGTGAGCACTATGGTTAGGATTAGGGTTAGAGTGAGGATGAGGGTGAGGGTTAGTGTTAGGGTTAGTGTTTGGTTAGGGTGAAGTTTTGTTTTAGGTTTAGGGTTAGGATAAGTTTTATCCTGAGGGTTATGGTTAGGTTAGTGTGAAGGTTAGGTTTAGGGTTTGGGTTAGGTTGTGGGCTAGGGTGAGGGTGAGGGTTAGGGTGAGGGTGTGGGTAAGGGTTTAGTTTAGGTAAGGGTTAAGGTAAGGTTAGGTTGAGAATTTGGGTGAGGTTGAGGGTTAAGGTGAGGGTTAGGGTTATGGTTAGGTTTAGGGTTAGAGTTAGGGTGAGGGTTAGGGTTAGGTTTAGTATTAGAGTTAGCCTGAGGGTGAGGGTGAGGGTTAGAGTTAGGGTTAGTGTGATGGTTAGGGTTAAGGTTAGGGTGAGTGTTAGGGTCAGGTTTAAGGATAGGATAAGTTTTAGGTTGAGGGTTAGGTTTAGGGTTAGGGTGAGGGTTAGGTTTAGGGTTAGGGTTAGGGTTAGGGTCAGGGTAAAGGTTAGGTTGAGGGTTAGGGTGAGGGTGAGGGTAAAGGTTAGGGTGAGCGTTAGGGAGAGGGTGAGGGTTAGGATTAGTTTGAGGGTTATGGTGAGGGTTAGGGTGAGGGTTAGGGTGAGGGTAAGGGTTAGGGTGATGGTAAGGTTGAGGGTGAGTGTTAGGATTATTTTGTGGGTAAGGGTTAGGGTGAGCGTTAGGGTACGGGTTAGGGTTAGGGTGAGGGTTAGGGTTAGGGTTAGGTTGAGGGTTAGGTTTAGGGTGATGACTGTTGTGAGAGTATGGTTTAGGGTGAGGGTGAGTGTTCAGGTGAGCTTGAGAGTTAGGATGAGGTTGAGGGTTAGGGTTACATTTAGGGTTAGGGAGAGGGGTAGGGTGACCATTAGGGTTAGGATTAGGGTTAGAGTGAGGATAAGGGTGAGGGTTAGGGTGTGGGTAAGTGTAATGGTTAGGGTTAGGGTTAGGGGTAGGTTGAGGTTGAGGGTTAGTGTGAGGGTGAGGGTTTCGTTTACCTTAGGATTAGGGTTAGGGTGAGGATTAAGTTGACGGTGAGTGTTAAGCTGAGGTTAGGGTTAGGGTGAGGGTTAGGGTTATGATGATGTTTAGGGTGAGGGTGACTGTTCGGTGAGGGTGAGGGTGAGGGTGAGGGTTCAGGTTAGGGTTAGGTTTAGGTTGAGGGTGATTGTGATATTTAGGATTAGGAATAGGGTTAGGATTAGGGTGAGGGTGAGGGTCAGTGTGAGGGTGATAGTTAGGGTTAGGATTAGGGTTAGGGTTAGGGTGAGGGTAAGGGATAGTGTGAGGGTTATGATTAGGGTTAGGGTTAGGGTGAGGGTAAGGGTTACGGTGAGGGTTAGGTTGAAGTTGAGGGTTAGGGTTCGGGTTAGGGTTAGGGTGAGGTCTAGGGTGAGGGTGAGGGTTAGTGTGAGGGTTAGGGTGAGGGTTTCATTTAGGTCAGGGTTAGGTTTACGGTGAGGATTAGCGTGAGAGTGATGGTTAGGGTTAGGGTGAGGGTTAGGGTTAGGGTCAGGTTTAGGGTTTGTGTGATGTTTAGGGTGAGGGAGAGGGTTAGGGTGAGGATGAGGATGAGGGTGAGGGTGACAGTTGGGGTGAAGGTGAAGGTTAGGTTGTGTTTGAGGATTAGAGTTAGGGTTAGGGTTAGGGTTATGGTGAGGATAAGGTATAGGGTGAGGTTTATTGTGTGGATGAATCTTAGGGTTAGTGTTAGGGTTACGGCGAGGTTTAGGGTGAGGGTTAGGGTTTGGTTTAGGGTTAGTTTGAGGGTGAGGTATAGGATGAGTGTTAGTGTTAGTGTGAGGATTAGGGATATTGTTTGGCTGAGGGTGAGGGTGACTGTAAGGGTGAGGGTTAGGGTGAGGGTTAGGGTTAGGCTGAGGGTGAGGATTAGGGTTAGGGTTAAGGTTAGGGATAGGATGAGGATTAGGGTTAGGGTTAGGTTTAGGGTGAGGGTTAGGCTGAGGGATAAGGGTTAGGGATCGTGTGACTGTTATGTTTACTATGAGGATTAGGGATAGGGTGAGGTTTAGGTTTAGTGTGAGGTTTAGGTTTAGGGTTAGGGTTAGGATGAGTGTTAGGGTTAGGTTGAGGGTGAGGGGGAGTGTGAGGGCTTGGGTTAGGTTTAGTGTGAGGGTTAGTGTTAGGATGAGGGTTAGGTTTAAGGTACAGGTTAGTGTTAAAGTAAGGGTTAGGGTGAGGGCTAGCATTAGGGTTAGGGTGAGGGTCAGGGTGAGGGTTAGGTTTAGGTTGAGGGTTAGGTTTAGGGTGAGGATTAGGTTTAGGGTGAGTGTTAGGGTGATGGTGAGGATCAGGGAGAGGGTGAGGGTTAGGTTTAGATTTAGTGTTAGGGTGAGTGTTAGGGTTAGGGTTAGGTTTAGGGTGAGAGTTAGGGTGAGGTGTCGTGATACGGTTAGAGTGAGGTTTAGCGTTAGTGTGAAGGTTAGGGTTAGGGTTAGGGTTATTGTGAGGATAATGTTTAGGGTGAGGGTTAGTTTGAGGGTGAGTGTTAGGGTGAGCGTTGGGGTTAGGTTCAGTGTAAAGGTTAGGGTTAAGGTGATGTTTAGGGTGAGGTTGAGGGTTAGTGTGAGGGTGAGGATGAGGTTGAGGGTGAGGGGTAGGATGAGGGTGAGGGTGAGGTTAGTTTAGGATTAAGGTTAGAGTTAGGGTTAGGCTGAGGGTGAGGGGGAAACTGAGGGTGAGGGTTAGGGTTAGGGCTAGGGTGAGGGTTGGGTTTTTGTGAGGGTTAGTGTGATGGTGAGGGTCAGCATGAGGTTGAGGGTTAGAATGAGGGTGAGGGTAAGGTTGAGGGTAAGTGTTAGTATTAGGGTTAGGGTGAGTTTTAGGGTTAGGGTTAGAGTTATTGTTACGGTTAGGATTAAGGTTAGGATGAGGGTGAGTGTTATTGTTAGAATTAGGTTAGGTTGAGGGTGGGGTTGACGGTTAGGGTTAGGATTAGGGTTATGGTTAGGATAAGGCTGAGGAAGGGGAGGTTGAGGGTGAGGTTTAGGGTTAAACTTAGGGTTAGGTTGAGGGCTTGTGTGAGGGTGAGGGTTAGGCTGAGGGTGAGGGTGAGGGTTTCCGTTAAGTAAAGGTTAGGGTTAGGGTGAGTATTAGGGTGAGGATGAGGATTAAGCTGAGGTTAAGTTCAGGGTCAGGATTAGGGTTAGAGTGAGGCTTAGGGTTAGGGTGATGTTTAAGGTGAGGGGGAGGGGAGTGTTCGGGTGAGGGGGAGGGGGAGGGTTAGGGTTAGTGTTAGGTTTAGGGTGAGTGTGAGGTTTAGGATTAGGAATAGGATTAGGGTTAGGGTTAAGCTGAGGGTGAGGGTCAGGTTAAGGGTGAAGGTTAGGGTCAGGGTTAGGGTTAGGATTAGAGTGAGGGTTACGGTTAGTGTGAGGGTTTTGGTTAGGGTTAGGTTGAGGGTTAGTGTTAGGGTGAGAATAAGGTTTAGGGTGTGGGTTAGGGTGAGTGTGAGTGTATGGATTAGGGTTTGTGTTAGGGTTAGGGTGATGGTTAGGGTTTGGGTGATGTTTAGAGTGAGGGTGAGGGTTAGGGTGAGTATGACGGTTCAGTTGAGGGTGAGGGTTTGGTTGAGGGTGAGAGTTAGGGTGTGGGTGAGGATTAGGGTTAGGGTGAGTTTTAGCATTAGGGGTAGGGTTAGGGTTCGGTTGAGGGTTAGGGTTAGCGTTAGGGTTAGGATGAGGGGTAGGGATAGGGTAGGGTTAAATTTGGGGTAGTGTTAGGGTGAGTGTGAGGGTTAGGTTGAGGATGAGGGTGAGATTTAGGGTTAGGTTTAGGATGAGGGTTAGGCTGATGGTTAGGTTTAGGCGTACGGTTAGGGTAAGGTTTAGGGTGACGGTGAGGGTTAGCTTTAGGATTAGGGTTAGGGTTAGTGTGATTGTTAGGTTTAGAGTTAGGGTGAGGGTTAAGGTGAGGATTAGTGTTAGTGTTGGGGTGAGGGTTAGGGTGAGGATTAGGTTTAGAGTTAGGGTTAGTGTGAGGATAAGGGTTAGGCATCGGGTAAGGGTGAGGGGGAGGATGAGGGTGAGGGTTAGGGTGAGGGTGATGGTTATGGTTGGGTTTAGATTTACGGTGAGAGTGAGGTTAAGGGTTAGGTTTTGGATTAGGGTTAGGCTTAGGCTGAGGGTGAGGCTGAGGGTAGGGTGAGGGTTATGGTTAGGGTGAGTGTTAGGGTTAGGGTTATGGTTAAGGTTAGGGTGACGGTTAGGGTTAGGATTAGGATTAGGATGAGGGTTAGGCTGAGGGTTAGGTTTAGGGTGAGGTTTATGGTGAGGGTGAGGGTTAGGATTAGTCTTAGGGTTAGGGTGAGGGTTAGGGTTAGGGAAAGGTTTAGGGCTGGGTGAGGGTTAGGGTGAGGGAAAGGGTTAGGGTGAGAGTTAGGGTAAGGGTGAGGGATAGGGTTATGGTGAGGGTAAGGGTTAGGGCAAGTTTTAGGGTGAGGTTGAGGGTTAATATTAGCATTAGGGTTACGGTGAGCATGAGGGTTATGGTTAGGTTGAGGGCTAGTGTGAGGTGAGGGCTAGGGTGAGGGTGAGTGTTCTGTTGAGAATTAGAGTTAGGGTGAGGTTTAGGGATAAGTTTAGTGTGAGTGTAAGGGTTAGGGGCAGGGTTAGGGTGAGGGTGAAGGTTAGGGTTAGGGTGAGGGTTAAGGTTAGGGTTATGGTTAGGGGGAGGGCTAGGGTAAGCCGTAGGTTTAGGGTTAGGGTTAGTTTGCAGGTTAGGGTGAGGGTAAGGGTTAGGGTGAGGTTTAGGGTGAGGGTTAGGGTTAAGGTTACTGATAGGGTGATGATAAGTGTTAGTGTGAGGGTTAGGGTGAGGTTGAGGATTAGGGTTAGTGTGAGGATAAAGGTTAGGTTGAGGGTTAGGTTGAGAGTGAGGGTTAGGTTTAGGTTGAGGTTATGGGTTAGGGTTATGGTTAGGGTGAGGATTACAGTGCACCATAGGTTTAGGGTTAGGGTTAGTTGGCGGGTTAGGGTGAGGGTAAAGTTTAGGGTGAGGTTTAGCATGAGGGTAAGAGTTAAGTTTAGAGTGAGGTTAAGGATTAGGGTGAGGGTTAGGGTTAGGGTTAGTGATATGGTGAGGATTAGGGTTAGTGTGAGGGTTAGGGTGAGGTTTAGGATTAGGTTGTGGGTGAGTGTTAGGGTTATCGTTTGTTTTAGGTCGGGTTAGGGTGAGGTTTAGGGTCAGGGTTAGGGTAAGGGTTAAGGTTAGGGTTAGGGTTAGTGTGAGGGTTAGTTTTAGGGTTAGGGTTTGTGTGAGGATAAGGGTTAGGGTGAGGGTTAGGGTGAGAATGAGGGGTAGTGCTAGTGTTAGGTTTATGGTAAGGGTTAGGGTAAGGGTTAGGGTTAGGGTTAGGGTTAGGGTGAGGGTGTGGGTTAGAGTTAGGGTTAGGGTTGGGTGAGGGTTCGGGTTAGGCTTAGGGTGAGAGTGAGGGTTCAGGTTAGGGTGAGGGTGAGGGTGAGGTTGAGGGTGTGGGTGACGGTTAGGTATAGGTTTAAAGTGATGGTAAGGTTTAGGTTGAGGGTGAGGATTAGTGTTAGGGTGACGGTGAGGGTGCTTGTTAGTGTTAGGGTTAGTGTTAGGATTTAAGGTTTGGGTTAGGGTTATTGTTATGGTGAGGGTAAGTGCTAGGGTAAGGTTTAGGGTGAGTGTGTGTGTTAGGGTTAGAGTTAGGGTTAGGGTTAGGGTTATGGTGAGGGTTAGTGTTAGGGTGAGGGTGAGGGTAAGGGTTAGGGTTAGGGTTAGTGTGAGTGTTAGGATTAGGGTGAGGGTTAGGGATAGGGTTAGGGTTAGGGTGAGATTTAGGGCTGGACTTAGGTTTAGATTCAGGGTATGGGTAGGACTTAGGGTGAGGGTTAGGTTCAGGTTGAGGGTTAAGGTTAGGTTGAGGTTGAGGGTAAGTTTTAGGGTGAGGACTAGGGTTAGGTTTAGGGTTAGAGAGAGAATTAGGGTTATGGTGAGGGTGAGGGTGATGGTTAGGTATAGGATTAGGGTTAGGGTTAGGGTGAGGTTTAGGGATAGGCTTAGGGTTAGGGTTAGGTTTACATTTAGAGTTAGGGTGAGGTTCATTGTGAGGGTTAGTGTTTGTATTAGAGTTAGAGATAGGGTTAGGGTGAGGGTTAGACTGAGGGGTAGGATTAGTGTTAGAGTGAGGGTAAGGGGGATGGTAAAGGTTATGGTGAGGGTTAGGGTGAGGGTGAGGTTTAGGGATAGCATTAGGTTTAGTGTTAGGGTTAAGGTGAGGATTAGTGTTAGAGTTAGGTTGAGCGTGACATTTAGGGTTAGCATTAGGGTTACGGTTAGGTTTAGTTAGAGGGTTAGGATTAGGGTAGGGTTAGGATTATGGTTAAGGTTAGGGTTAGGCTGATTATGGGGGTGAGGGTGAGGGTTAGGGTTAGGGTTATGTTTATGGTGTGGGCTAGGGTGAGGATTAGGGTGAGGGTGAGGTTTAAGGTGAGGATTAGGGTTAGGGTGAGGATTAGGGTTAGGTTTAGGGTGAGGTTTAGGTTTAGGGTGATGTTTAGGTTGAGGGTGAGGGTTAGGGTGAGGGGGAGGGTGAGGGTGAGGGTGTTGGTGAGGGTTACGGTTAGGGTTAGGGTTAGGGGGACAGTGAGGTTTAAGGTGAAGGTGAGGATTACGGTTAGGTTTAGGGTGAGGGTTAGGGAAAGAATTAGGGTGAGAGGGAGGGTTAGGGTTAGGGTGAGGTTTAGGTTTAATTTGACGTTAGGGTTAGGGTTAGGGTTAGTGTGAGGATAGGGCTTAGGGTGAGGGTTAGGGTGAGACTGAAGTTTAGGGTTAGCGTTACGGTTAAGGTGAGATTTAGGGTGAGGGTTAGGGTCAGTGTTAGGGTGAGGGTGAGGGTGAGGGTGAGGGTGTGTGTTACAGTGTGGGTGAAGTTTAGGGTTAGGGTGATCGTTAAGGTGATGTTGAGTGTTAGGTTGAGAGTGAGTGTTAGGGTTAGGGTTAGGGTTAGGCGAAATATGAGGATTAGGTTAGAGTTTGGGTTATGGTGAGGGTACGGGTTAGGGTGAGGTTTATGGTGAGGGTGAGGGTTAGGGTTAGCGTTAGGGTTAGGGTGAGGTTTAGGGTGGGGGTTAGGGTTAGGGTGAGGGTGCCTGTTAGGGTTAGGGTTAGGGTGAGGTTTAGTGTTAGGGTGAGGGCTAGGGATAGGGTTAGGGTTTGGGTGAGGGTCAGAGTTAGGGGTAGGGTTAGAGTTAGGGAGAGGGTGAGGGTTAGAGTTAGGGTTAGGATTAGGTGTACGGTTAGGCTGAGGGTGAGGGTTAGGTTTAGCGTGAGGGTTAGGGTTAGGTTTAAGTTTAGGGTTAGGTTGATTGTTAGGGTTAGGTTTAGGATGAGGGTTTGGCTGAGGGTTAGGTTTAGGGTTAGGGTGAGGCTTAGTGTTAGTGTGATGGTTAGGGTTAGGGTTTTGTTCACGGTGAAAGTGAGGGTTAGGGTTAGGTTTAGGGTGAGGTGAGCGATTGGTTGAGGGTTTGGGTTAGGTTTAGTGTTAGGATGATGGTTAGGGTGAAGGTTAGTGTTAGGGTTAGGGTTTGGGTGAGGGTTGGGGTTAGGGTTAGAGTTAGGATGAAGGTGAGGTTGAGGTTTAGCGTTTGAATTAGGGTTAGGTTTAGGGTTATGCTGAGGGTGAGGTTGAGGGTGAGGGTGAGTTTTAGGGTTTGGGTGAGGGTTAGGGTTATGGTTAGGGTTAAGGTGAGGATGAGGGTTAGGGTTAGGGTTAGGATGAGGGGTAGGCTGAGTGTTAGGTTTAGGCTTAAGGTGAGTGTAAGTGTTAGGGTGATGGTGAGGGATAGGTTTAGGATTCAGGTTAGGGTTAGGGTGATGGTTAGTGTTAGGTTTAGGCTTAGGGTGAAGGTTAAGGTGAGGGGTAGGGTTAGGGTTAATATTAGGGTGAGGATTAGGGTTAGGGTGAGCGTAAGGATGAGGGGTAGGTTTGGTTTAGGGTTAGTGTGAGGGTAAGGGTTAGGGAGAAGGTTAAGGTGAGGGTGAGGATGAAGGTGAGGGTTAGTGTGAGGGTGATGGTTAGGGTTAGGGTTAGAGTTAAGATGAGAGTGAGGGTAAGGATTAGGTTTTGGATTAGGGTTAGGTTTAGGTTTACTCTGAGGGTGAGGATAAGGGTGAGGGTGAGTTTGAGGGTTAGGTTGAGAGTTAGGGTTAGGGTTAGGGTTAATGTTAGGGTGAGGGATAGGGTTAGGGTTAGGTTTTGGATCAGGATTATCCTCAGGGTTAGGATTAGTGTTAGGGTGAGTATAAGGGTTAGGGTGAGGGTTATGGTGAGGGTGAGCGTTAGGGTTAGCTTAGGGTTAGGGTGAGGGTTAGGGTGAGGTTTAGGGTGAGGGTTAGGGTGAGGGTTAGTGTTAGGGTTAGGGATAGGGTTGGGTGAGGGAAAGTGTTAGGGTGAGGGTTAGTGTGGGGATGAAGGATATGGTTATGGTGAGGGTAAGGGTTAGGGCGAGGTTTAGGGTGAGGTTGAGGGGTAATGTTAGCATTAGGGTTATGGTGAGCGTGAGGTTTAGCTTGAGGGTTATGGTTAGAGTTAGGGTTAGGGTGAGGGTTAGGCTGAGGGGTAGGGTTAGGTTTAGTGTTAGGGTGAGGCTTAGTGTGAAGGGTAGGGTTAGGGTGAGGGTGAGGGTTAGTGTTAGGGTTAAGGTTAGGGTTAGGGTGAGGTTGAGGGTGAGGGTAAGGGTTAGGGTGAAGGTTAGGTTGAGGTTGAGATTTAGGTTTAGGATTAGGGTTAGGGTTAGGTTTAGGGTAAGGGTTAGGGTTAAGTTTAGGTTAAGGGTGAGGGTGAGGGTGACGGTTAGGGTTAGGGTTAGGATTAATTGCTAGGGTTAGGGTTAGCCTGAGTGTGGGGGTGAGGGTTAGGGTTAGGGTTAGGTTTAGGGTTAGGGTTATGGTGAGGGTGAGGGTTAGAGTTAGGTTGTTGGTTAGGGTGAGTGTTAGGGTGACTGTGAGGGTTAGGGTTAGGGTGAGGGTTAGGTATAGAGTGAGTGATAGGGTTATGGTTAGGGTTAGTATGAGGGTGAGGGTGTGGGTTTGGGTGAAGGTTAAGTTTAGGGTTTGGGTTTAGGTTAGGTTGAGGGTTAGGCTGAGGGTTAAGTTTAGGGTTAGGGTGAGGATAAGGGTTAGGTTGAGGGTGAGGCTTAGGATTAGTATTAGGGTTAGTTTTAGGATGAGGGTAAGGGATAGGGCTAGGGTTAGGGTGAGATTTTTGATTAGGGTTAGGTTTAGAGTTAGGGTGAGGGTGAGGTTGAGGGTGAGGGTGACAGTTAGGGTGAGGGTTAGGTTTAGGGTTAGGATGAGGGTTAGGCTGAGGTTTAGGTTTAGGTTTCGGTAAGTGTAAGGGTTAGGGTGAGAGTGAGGGTTAGGCTTAGGCTTAGGCTTAGGGTGCCGGTTAGGGTGAGGTTTAGTGTTAGGGTTAGGTTTAGGGTGAGGGTTAGGGTGAGGGTAAGGGTTAGGGTTAGGGTTAGGTTGATGGTGATGGATAATGTTAAAGTGAGGGTAAGGGTTAGGGCGAGGTTTAGGGTGAGGCTGAGGGTTAATGTTAGCCTTAGGGGTATGGTGAGGGTGACGGTTAGGGTGAGGGTTAGAGTTAGGGTTAGGGATAAGGTGAGGATTAAGGTTAGGGTTAGGTTTAGAGTGAGGGTTAGGCTGAGCGGTAGGGTTAGGGTTAGTTTAGGGTGAGGGTTAGGGAGTGGGTTAATGTTAGGGTTAGGGTTAGGGTGAGGTTGAGGGTGAGGGTTAGGGTTAATGTGAGTGTTATGGAGAGGTTGAGGTTTAGGGTTAGCATTAGGATTAGGCTTAGAATTAGGGTTAGGGTGAGGGTGAGGGCTAGTGTTAGTATTAGGGTTAGGGTTAGGGTGAGGATGAGGTTTAGAGTGAGGGTAAGGGTTAGGGCGAGATTTAGGGTGAGGTTGAGGATTAATGTTAGCATTAGGGTTACTGGGAGGGTGAGGGTTAGGGTGAGTGTTATGGTTATGCTTAGGGATACAGTGAGGATTAGGGTTAGGGTTAGGTTTAGGGTGAGGGTAAGGCTGAGGGCTAGGGTTAGGTTTAGCGTTACGGTGAGGGTTAGGGTTAGGGTGAGGGTTAGGATTAGGGTTAGGTTCAGGTTGAGGTTGATAGTGAGGGTAACGGTTATATTGAGGGTTAGAGTGAGGTTGAGGTTTAGGGTTAGCATTAGGGTTAGGGTTAGGGTTAGGGTTAGGCATACGGTTAGGTTAAGGGTTAGGGTTAGGGTGAGGGTTAGGGTTAGGATGATTTTTAGGTTGACGGTGAGGGTTAGGGTGAGGGTGAGGTTGAGCGTGAGGGTTAGGTTGAGGGTGAGGACGAGTGTGAGGGTGACGGTGAGGGTTACCGTTAGGGTTAGGTTTAGGGTGAGGGTAAGGGTTAGGGTTAGCTTAGGGTTAGTGTAAGTGTTAGGCTGAGGGTGAGGGTGAGGGAGAGGGTTAGGGTTAGGTTTAGGGTGAGAGTTAGGGGTAGTGTGAGGGTTAGGGTTAGGGTGAGGTTGAGGGTCAGGGTGAGGTTGAGAGTGACGTTGAGGGTGAGGGTTAGGGTTACGTTTATATTTAGGGTGAGGTGAGGGTGAGGGTTAGGGTTAGGGTGAGGGTTAGGGTGAGGTTTAGGGTTAATGTTTCGGTTAGGGTAAGGGTGAGGGTAAGGATTACAGTGAGAGTTATTTTGAGGGTGAGTGTTAGGTTTAGGGTGAGGGTAAGGGTTAGGGTGAGGGTTATTGTGAGGGTTTGGTTTCGGGTTAGCATTATTGTTAGTTTGAGGGTGAGGGTTTGGGTGAGGGTTAGGGTTACGGTTAGGGATAGGGTGAGGATTAGGGTTAGTGTGAGGGTGAGGGTCTGGGTAAGGGTTAGGGTTAGATTTAGGGTGAGGGTGAGGGTGAGCATTAGAATTAAGATTAGGGTTAGGGTTAGAGTTAGGTGAGATTGAGGGTGAGGGTCAGGGTATGGGATAGAATTAGGGTGAGGGTGAGCGTGAGGTTTAGGTTTAAGATTAGGGTTAGGGTTATGGTGAGGGTTAGGGTGAGGGTGAGAGTGAGGCTTAGGATTAGAGTTAGGGTGAAGTTTAGGTTTACGGTGAGGGCTACGGTGCGGGTGAGTTTTAGGGTGAGTGTGCGGGTGAGGTTGAGGGTTTCGGTTAGGTAAGGGTTATATTTAGGGTTAGGGTGAGGATTAGGGTGTGGATGAGGTTTAGGGTGAGGCTCATTGTTAGGGTGAGAGTTAGGGTTATGGTGAGGGTTACGGTTAGGATTAGGTTGAGGCTGAGGGTTAGGTATACGGTAAGAGTTAGGGTTAGTTTGAGGCTGAGGTTTAGGTATAGGGTAAGGGTTAGGGTTATGGTGAGGGTTAGGGTTAGGGTAAGTGTTAGGGTGAGGGTGAGGTTTAGGGTTAGGGTTAGGGTGAGGTTTAGGGTTAGGGTTAGGGTTAGTGTAAGGGTTAGAGTTACGGTGAAGGTTAGGGTTAGAGTTAGGATTAGGGTTAGGGTAAGGTTTAGGGTGAGGGTGAGGGTTAGGGTAAGGTTTAGGGTGAGGTTGATGGTGAGGGTTAGGGTGAGTGTGAGTGTGAGGGTTTCGGTTATGTAAGAGTTAGGGTTAGGGTTAGGGTGAGGATTAGGGTGAGGGTGAGGTTTAGGGTTAGGGTTAGGTTTGGGGTGAGGTAAAGTGTTAGGGTGAGGGTGAGGGTGAGGGTGAGGGTTAGGGTTAGGGTGAGTGTGAGTGTGAGTGTGAGGGTGAGGGTTTCGGTTAGGTAAGGTTTAGGGTTAGGGTTAGGGTGAGGATTAGGGTGAGAGTGAGGTTTAGGTTGAGGGTTAGGGTTAGGGTGAGTGTTAGGGTGAGGCTGAGGTTTAGGGTGAGGGTGAGGTTTCAGGTGAGGTTGAGGGTTCGGGTGAGGGTGAAGGTTAGGGTGTGGGTTAGGGTTAGGTTTGAGGTGAGCTTTTGGGTGATGTTGAGAGTTAGGGTGAGGTTGAGGGTTAGGATTATGGTTAGGGTGAGGGTTAGTTTTGGGGTGAGGGTTAGGGTGAGGGTTAGGGTTAAGGTTAGGGAGAGGATTAGGGTTAGGGTGAGGGTTAGGGTTAATTTGAGTGTTAGGGTGAAGTTGAGTTTGAGGTTGAGGGTTAGGGTGAGGTTGATGGTGACGGTGAGGGTTAGTGGTAGGATTAGGGTTAGGGTTAGGGTGATAGTTAAGGTTAGGGTTAGGGTTAGGGTGAGGTTGAGGGTGAGGATGAGGGTTAGGTTTAGGGTTAGGTTTAGGATTAGGTTGAGATTTAGGGGAAGGGTTAGGGTTAAGGTGAGGGTTAGATTTAGGGTTAGGGTGAGGGTTAGGGTTAGGGTTAGGTTTAGGGTGAGTTTAAGTGTTAGGGTGAGGGTGAGGGTGAGGGTTAGGGTTAGGGTGAGTGTGAGTGTGAGTGTGAGGGTTAGGTTTAGAATTAGCGTTAGGTTTAGGGTTAGGCTCAGGTTGAAGGTATGAGTGAGGCTCACCCTAGCACTCACGGCTAGGGTTAGGTTGAGGGTTAGGATGCTGGGTAGATTTAGGGTTAGAATTAGGGTGAGGGTTAGGTTTAGTATGACTGTTAGGGTTCGGGTTAGTGTTAGGGTGATGGTAAGTGTTAGAGTGTGTGTTAGGGTGAGAGTGAGGGTTAGGCTGATGTTTAAGGTGAAGGTCGAAGTTAGAGAGTGTGAGAGGTTTCGGGTGAGGCTGAGGGTTAGGGTGTGGGTGAGGGTGAAGGTTAGGGTGAGGGTAAGGGTTAGGGTGATGTTTAGGGTCAGTGTGAGGTTTAGGGTGAGAGTTAGGGTTCAGTGAAGGGGAATTGTTAGGGTGTAAGTGAGGGTTAGGCTAAGGGTGAGGCTTAGGGTGATCGGGAGGTTTAGGGTTCCAGGGAGGTTTAGGGTTAGGGTTAGACTTTGGGTTCGGGTTCGGGTTAGGGTTAGGGTGAGTGTTAGGGTGAGAGGTAGGATTAGTGTAAGGATGAGATTTAGACTTAGTGTGAGGGTTACGTTTAGGGTTAGGGTTAGGGTGAGGATAAGGTTTAGGGTGAGGGTTAGTGTGAGACTGAGGGTTAGGGCTAGGCTTAGGGTTAGGGTGAGGGTTAGGGTTAGGGTTAGGGTTCGGTGAGGGTTAGGGTGCGTGAAAGGGTTAGGGTGAGGGTTAGGTTGAGGTTGAGGGATAGGGTTATGGTGAGGGTAAGGGTTAGGGCGACGGTTAGGGTGAGGTTGAGGGTTAGGGTTAGCATTAGTGTTAGGGTGAGGGTGAGCGTTAGGGTGACGGTGAGGGGTAGGCTGAGGGGTAGGGTTAGGGTTAGGGTTAAGGTTAGGGTTTTGGTGATGGTTAAATTTAGGGTTAGGGTGAGGGTGAGTGTTAGGGTAATGGGTAGGGTCAGGGTTAGGGTGAGGGTGAGGGTTAGGGTTAGCATTAGGGTTAGGATCAGATTGAGTGTTAGGGTTAGGGTTAAGGTGAGGTTGAGGGTTAGGGTTAGCATTAGGGTTTCAGTTAGGCTTAGGATGCAGGTTAGGTTTAGGTTTAGACTGAGAGTGAGGGTCAGGGTTAGGGTTAGGATTAGGTTTAGGGTTAGGGTGAAGCTGAGGGTGAGGTTGAGGGTGAGGGTGAGCATGAAGTTGAGGGTTAAGTTTAGCGTTAAGTTTAGGGTGAGGTCTAGGGTGAGGGTGAGGGCTAAGGTGAGGGTTAGTATGAGGGTTATGGTTAGTGTTAGGTGAGGGTTAGGGTTAGGTTGAGGATTAGGGTGAGAGTGAGTGTTAGGGTTAGATTAAGGGTTAGGGTGAGGGTTAAGGTAAGGGTTAGGGTGAGGATTAGGGTGAGTGTGAGAGTTAAAGTTCGGTTTAGGGTGAGGGTTAGGGTTGGGGTGAGGGTTAGGGTTAGGGTTAGGGTGAGGAAGAGGATTCGGGTTCCGGTGAGTGTGAATGTTAGGGTGTTGGTGACGTTTAGGGTTAGGATGAGGGTGAAGCTGAGGGTTAGGGTTAGGGTTAGTGTGAGGATAAGGGTTAGGGTGAGGATTAGGGTGAGTGTGAGGGTTATGGTTAGTATAAGGTTTAGGGTGAGGGTTAGGGTTAGGGTTAGGGTAAGGATTAGGGTTAGGTAAGGCTTAGGGTTAGGGTTAGGGTTATGGTTAGGGTTAGGTTGAGTGTTAGGCTTAGGGTTAGGGTTAGGGTGAGGTTTAGGGTTAAGTTTAGGTTTAGGGTAAGGTTAGGGTTAGCATGAGGTTTAGGGTTAGGGTGATGTTTAGGGTAACGGTGAGGGTTAGGGTGAGGTTGAGGTTGAGCTTGAGGGTTAGGGTGAGGGTGAGGGTGAGTGGGAGGGTGACGGTGAGAGTTAGGTTTAGGGTGAGGGTAAGAGTTATGGTTAGGATTAGGGTTAGGGAAAGGGTTAGGCTGAGGGTGAGGGTGAGGTTAGGTCAGTGTTAGGGTTAGGTTTAGGGTGAGGATTAGGGTGAGGGTGAGGGTTAGTGTTAGGTTGAGGGTTAGGGTTAGGGTTAGAGTGAGGGTTAGGGTGAGGGTGAGGTTTAGGGTGAGGATTAGGGTGAGGGTGAGGGTTAGTGTTAGGTTGAGGGTTGGGGTTAGGGTTAGGGTGAGGGTTAGGGTTAGAGGTAGGGTTAAGGTTAGGATGAGGGTTAGGCTTAGTGTGAGTGTTCCGGTTAGGTTTAGGGTTAGTGTGAGGATAAGGGTTAGTGTGAGTGTTAGGTTGAGACTGATTGTTAGGGTTAGCGTTAGGGTTAGTTTGAAGGTTAGAGTGGGGGTTAGAGTTCGGGTTAAGGTTCGGGTTAGGGTTGGGTGAGTGTTAGGATGAGGGTAAGGGTTAGGGTTAGGGTGAGAGTGAGGGTGAGGGTAAGGGTTAGGGTTAGGGTCAGGGTTAGGGTGAGGGTGAGGTTTAGGGTTTGCATTAGGGTTAGGGTTAGGCTTAGGTTGAGTGTTAAGTTTAGGGTTAGGGTGCAGGTTAGGGTTAGGGTTAGAGTGAGGGTGAAGGTCAGGGTTAGGGTTTGGATTAGGTTTAGTGTTAGGGTGAGGCTGAAAGTGAGGCTGAGGGTGAGGGTGAAGGTGAGGGTTAAGTTTAGGGTTAGATTTAGGTTGAGGGCTAGGGTTAGTGTGATGTTTTTGTTTAGGATAGGTCTAGGGTTAGGTTTAGCGTGAGGATTAGTGTGGGGGTGAGGTTTAATGTGAGTGTTAGGTTTAGAGTTGGGGTGAGGGTTAGGGTTAGGGTTAGGGTGATGTTTAGGTTGAGGGTGAAGGTGAAAGTGAGGGTTCGGGTGAGGGTTAGGGTTAGGGTGATGGATAGTGTTAGGGTAACGGTTAGGGTTAGGGGGAGCATAAGTGTTAGGATGACAGTTAGGGTGAGGGTGAGGATTAAGGTTAGGTTTAGGATTAGGGTGAGTGTTCGGGTGAGGGTTAGTGGTAGGGTTAGGGTGAGGGTTAGGGTGAAGTTTAGGGTGAAGGTTAGGTTTAGGGTTTGGGTTAGTTGAGAAGGAGTAGGGTGACGGTTAGGGAGAGGGTGACGGATAGGGTTATGGTGAGGGTAAGGTTTAGGCCGAGGTTTAGGTTGAGAATGAGCATTTGTGTTAGCATCAGGGTTGGGTGGAGGGTGAGGGATAGTGTTAGGCTGAGGGGTAGTTTTAGGGTTAGTGTGAGGGTTAGGGTTAGGGTTAGGGTTAGGGTGAGGTTAAGGGTTAGGGTGTGGGTGAGGGTGAGGGTTAAGGCTAGACAGGGTGAGGATTAGGGTTAGGTTTAGGGTTAGGCTGAGTGTTAGGTTTAGGATTAGGGTTAGAGTTAGGGTTAGGCTGAGGTTGAGGTTATGAGTTAGGCGTAGAGGTAGAGTTAGGGTTAGATTTAGGGTTAGTATTAGGGTTAGGGTTAGGATTAGCCTGAGGTTGAGGGTGAGGGTGAGGGTGAAGGTGAGGTTTAGGGTTAGGGTTAGGGGTAGAGTTAGGGTTAGGTTGAGCGGTAGGATGAGGATGAGGGTTAGGGTTAGCGTTAGTTTTAGGGTGAGAGTTGAGTGTTAGGGTTAGGGTTAGGTTGAGCGTGTGGGTTAGGGTTAGTGTGAGGTTGAGGATCTGTGTTAGGGTTAGGGTTAGGCTTAGATTTAGGATGAGGGTGATGGTGAGGGTTAGAATTAGGATTAGGGTTAGGGTTAGAGTTAGGTGAGAGTGAGGATGAGGGTTAGGGTTTGGGTTAGAATTAGGGTGAGGGTGAGCATGAGGGTTAGGGTTAGGATTAGGGTTAGGGTTAGAGTTAGGTGAGAGTGAGGATGAGGGTTAGGGTTTGGGTTAGAATTAGGGTGAGGGTGAGCATGAGGGTTAGGGTTAGGATTAGGGTTAGAATTATGGTTAGGTTTAGGGTGAGAGTGAGGGTGAGCCTTAGGGTTAGGATTGGGGTTAGGGTTAGTGTGAGGATCAGGGTTATTGTGAGAATTAGGGTGAGGGTGAGAAGGAGGGTGAGGGTTAGGGTGAGCTTTAAGGTTAGGGTTAGGGTGAGGGTTAGGGTGAGTTTTAGGGTTACGGTGTGGGTTAGGGTTAGGGTTAGCTTGAGGCTAAGGTTTAGGCTGAGGGTTAGGGTAGGTTTAGGGTGAGGTTTAGGTTTAGGGTGAGGGCTATGGTGAGGGTGAGTGTTAAGGTGAGTGTGAGGGTGAGGTTGAGGGTTTTGGTTAGGTAAGGGTTAGGGTTAGGGTTAGGGTGAGGATTAGGGTGAGCATGAGGTTTAGGTTGAGTGTTAGGTTGAGGGTGAGGGCTAGGGTGAGGGTTAGGGTGAGGTAGAGCATGAAGGTTCGGATGAGCGTGAGATTCGGGTAAGGTTGAGGGTTCGGGTGTGGGTCAGGTTTAGGTTTAGGGTGAGGGTTAGGGTGACGGTGAGGGTTAGGGTGAGGGTGAGGTTTAGGATTGGGGTTAGGGTGAGGGTTAGGTTTAGGGTGAGTGTTAGGGTGAGGGGTAGGGTTAGGGTTAGGCAGAGGGTTAGGGTTAGGGTGAAGGTTAGGGATAGTTTGAGGGTTAGGGTGAAGGTGAGTTTGAGGTTGAGGGTTAGGGTGAGGGTGATGGTGACGGTGAGGGTTAGGGTTAGGATTGGGTTAGGGTTAGGTTGAGAGTTAGGGTTAGGGTTAGGTTTAGGTTGAGGGTGAGGGTGAGGGTGAGGGTTAGGGTTAGGGTTAGGTTTAGGATTAGGTTTACGTTTAGGGTTAAGGTTAGGGTTAGGGTTAGGTGAGAGTTAGGTTTAGGGTTAGGGTTAGGGTTATGTTTAGAGTGAGGGTTAGGGTTAGGATTAGGGCGAGAGTGAGGGTTAGGTTGAGGGGTAGGGTTAGGGATAGGGTAAGGGTTAGGGTTAGGGTGAGGGTTAGGTTTAGGGTTAGGGTTAGGGGGAGGGTGAGTGTGAGGGTTAGGGTTAGGGTTAGGGTAAGGCTTAGGTTTAGGGTGAGGGTTAGTTTTAGGTTTAGGTTTAGAGTGAGGTTGATGCTGAGGGCTAGGGTTAGGGTTACTGTGAGGATAAGGGTTAGGGTGAGGATTAGGGTGAGGGTGAGGGTTAGGGTTAGCATAAGGTTTAGGGTGAGGGTTAGGGTTAGTGTTAGGGTTA
The DNA here is from genome assembly GCF_024711535.1 of Dipodomys merriami. Lineage (NCBI taxonomy): Eukaryota > Metazoa > Chordata > Mammalia > Rodentia > Heteromyidae > Dipodomys > Dipodomys merriami. The sequence goes on from NW_027206376.1 coordinate 234,509, forward strand.
GGGTAAGGGTTAGGGTTAGGGTAAGGGTTAGTGTTAGGCTTAGGGTTAGGGTTATGGTTAGGTTTAGGGTCAGGGTTAGGCTTAGGGTTAGGGTTAGGGTGAGGGTTAGGGTTAACTTTAGGGTTAGGGTAAGGTTAGGGTTAGCGTTAGGGTTAGGGTTAGGGTGATGATTAGGATGATGTTCAGGGTTAGGGTGAGGGTGAGGTTGAGCGTGAGAGTTAGGGTGAGGGTGAGTGGGAGGGTGACGGTGAGGGTTAAGGTTAGGGTTAGGTTTAGGGTGAGAATAAAAGTTATTGTTAGGATTAGGTTTAGGGTAAGGGTTAGGCTGAGGGTAGGGTGAGGGTGAGGTTTTCGGTTAGGGAAGGGTTAGGGTTAGGTTTAGGGTGAGGATTAGGGTGAGGGTGAGGGTTAGGGTTAGACTTAGGGTTAGGGTGAGGGTTAAGCTTAGGGTTAGGATGAGGGTTAGGCTTAGTGTGAGATTTACGGTTAGGGTTAGGGTTAGTGTGAGGATAAGTGTTAGGGTGAGTGTTAGGTTGAGACTGAGGGTTAGGGTTAGAGTTAGGTTTAGGGTGAAGGTTAAGTTGGGGGTTAGGGTTCTGGTTAGTGTTGGGTGAGGGTTAGGGTGAGCGTAAGGTTTAGTGTGAGGGTTAGGTTGAGGGTGAGGGATAGGGTTATGGTGAGGGTAAGGGTTAGGGTTAGGGTGAGAGTGAGGGTGAGTGTAAGGGAAGGGTTAGGGTCAGGGTTAGGGTTAGGCTGAGGCTTATGTGGCGAAGGAGCATTTGTGTTAGCATCAGTGTTGCGTTGAGGGTGAGGGTTAGGGTTAGGCTGAGGGGTAGTTTTAGGGTTGGGTGAGGGTTAGTGTTAGGGTTAGGGTTAGGGTGAGGTTAATGGTTAGGGTGTGGGTGAGTGTGAGGTTTAGGGTTAGCCTTAGGGTGAGTGTGAGGTTTAGGCTTAGGGTTAGAGTGAGTGTGAGTGTGAGGGTTAGGTTTAGGATTAGGGTTAGGGTTAGGATTAGGCTGAGGTTGAGGGTGAGGGTGAGGGTGAAGATGATGTTTAGGGTTAGGGTTAGGGTTAGAGTTAGTTTTAGGTTGTACGCTAGGATGAGGATGAGGATTAGGGTTAGTGTTAGGGTGAGGTTTTTGGTGAGGGTTGAGTGTTAGGGTTATGGTTAGGGTGAGGGTGAGGGTTAGGGTTAGGGTGAGGGTGAGGATTAAGAATAGGGTGGGGGTTAGAGTTACAGTGAGGGTGAGGGTGAGGGTGAAGGTTAGGATTATGTTTAGGGTTAGGGATAGGGTGAGGGTGAGGGTTAGGGTGTTTTTGAGGGTTAAGGATAGGGTTAAGATTAGTTTTAGGGTGAGGGTTAGGGTTAGGATTAGGGTTAGGATGAGGGTTAGGGTAAGGGATAGGGTAAGGGTTAGGCTGAATGTTAGGATTAGGGTGAGGGTTAGGGTAAGGGTAAAGGATAGGGTTAGGTTGAGGTTAAGAATTAGGGAGAGGGTGAGGGTTAGCGTTAGGGTTAGGTTGAGGGTTAGGGTGGGGCTTAGGGTTATGGTTAGGGTTAGGGTGAGGGTTAGTGTTAGGGTTTGTGTGAGGTTTAGGTTGAGGTTGAGGGTGAGGGTGAGGGTGGGTGTGAGGGTAAGGTTTAGGGTGTGGGTTAGGGTTTGGTTTACGGTGAGGGTTAGTGTTAAGGTGAGGGTTAGTGTGAGGGTGAGATTTAGGTTATGGTTTAGTGTGAGGGTTAGGGTTAGGGTGAGGGTTATGGTGAGGGGTAGGGTTAGGGTTAGGGAGAGGGTCAGGGTTTGTGTGAGGGTTAGGGTTTACGATTAGAGTTAGGTTTAGTATGAGGATAAAAGTTAGGGTGAGGGTTAGGGTTAGGGTTAGGGTTAGGGTTAAGGTTATGGTTAGGGTTAGGTTTAGGGTAAGTGTTAGGGTTAGGGTGAATGTTAGGTTTAGGGTGAGGGATAGGGTTAGGGTTAGGGTAAGGGTTAGGGTTAGGGTGAGTATTAGGTTTAGGGTTAGGGTTAGGGTGAGGATGAGGATTAGGTTTAGGGTTAGGGTTAGGGTGAGCGTGAGGATGAGTTTTAGGGTTAGGGTTACCGTTAGGGTGAGGATTAGGTTTAGGTTTATGATTAGGGTAAGATTTAGGATTAGGTTGAGGGTTAGGTTTAGGGTTACGGTTAGGGTGAGGGTGAGTCTGGTGTTAGGGTTAGTGTGAGGATAAGGGTTAGGGTGAGGATTAGGGTGAGGTTGAGGGTTAGGGTTAGCATTAGGTTTAGGGTGAGGGTTAGGGTTAGGGTTAGTTTAAGGGTTAGGGTTAGGGTTAGGGTAAGGGTTAGGTTTAGGCTTAGGGTTAGGGTAAGCATTAGGGTGAGGGTGAGGCTTAGGGATAGTGTTAGGTGAGGGTTAGGGTTAGGCTTAGTGTTAGGGTAAGGGTTAGGGTTAGGGTTAGGGTGATTTTTAGCGTGATGGTGAGGGTTAGGGTGAGGGTGAGGTAGAGCATTAGGGTTAGGTTGAGTGTGAGTGTGAGTGTGAGGGTGACGATGAGGGTTATGGTTAAGGTTAGGTTTAGGGTGAGGGTAAGGGTTAGGGTTAGGATTAGGGTTAGTGTAAGGGTTAGGCTGAGGGTGAGGCTGAGGGTAGGGTTAGGGTTAAGGTGAGGTTTAGGGGTAGTGTGAGGTTTAGGTTGAGGGTGAGGTTGTGTCAGGGTGACGTTGAGGGTGACGTTGAGGGTGAGGGTTAGGGTTATGGTTATGGTTAGGGTGAGGGTGAGAGTGAGGTTTAGGGTTAGGGTTAGTGTTATTGTTATGGTTATGGTTTTAGGGTTAGGATTAGTGTGAGAGCGATGGTGAGGGTTAAGTTTAGAGTTACGGTTAGGGTGAGGGTGAGGGTGAGATTTAGGGTTAGGGTTATGGTGAGGGCTAGGGTGAGGGGTAGGGTTAGGGTTAGGGTGAGGGTTAGCATTAATGTGAGGATTAGGGTTAGGTTTATGGTTAGTGTGAGGATAAGGTTTAGGGTGAGATTTAGTTTGAGAGTGAGAGTTAGGGTTAGCTTTAGGGTTAGGGTGAGAGTTAGGGTGAGGTTTAAGATGAGGGTTTGGGTTAGTATGAGTGTGAGGTTTATAGTTGGGATTAGGGTGAAGGTTAGGGTTAGGGTGAGGTTTAGGGTATGCTTAGGGTGAGGGTTCGGGTTCAGGAGAGGTTGAGTTTTAGGGTGAGAGTGATGGTTCGGGTTAGGGTGAGGGTTAAGGTGACAGTGATGGTTAGGGTGATGTTCAGGCTTAGAGTTACTGTGAGGATTAGGGTGAGGGTTATTTTTAGGGTTAGGGTGAGGGTAAGTTTTAGGGTGAGGGTTAGGGTGAGGTTGTGGTTTAGGTTTAGGTTGAGGGTTAGGTTGAGCGTTAGCGTGAGGGTTAGTTTTAGGTTTAGGGATAGGGTGAGGGTTAGATTGAGGTTTAGTGTTAGTGTTAGGGTTAGGGTTAGGGTGAGGGTTAGGGTTAGGGTAAGGGTTAGAGTGCGGTTTAGGGTGAGAGTGAGGGTTACATATAGTATTAGGGTTTAGGTTAGGTTTAGGGTGAGGCTTAGGGTTAGGGTTATGTTGAGGGTGAGTGTTAGGGTTAGCATTAGAGATAGGGTTAATGTGAGGGTGAGGGTTAGGGTTAGAGTTAGGGTTAGGGTGAGGGCTAGGATTATGGTTAGGGTAAGCTTTAGTTTTAGGGTGAGGGTAAGGGTGAGGGTTAGGTGTAGGATTAGGCTTAGGTATAGGGTTAGACTTAGGGTGAGGGTGAGGGTGAATGTCAGAGGTAGGTTTAGGGTGAGGGTTAGGGTTACGTTTAGGGTTAGGGTGAGTGTGAGGGTGAGGGTTAGGGTGAGGTTGAGGGTGAGGTTGAGGGTGAGGGTGAGGGTTAGGGTTTGGGTGACTGTTAGGGTTAGGTTTAATGTTAGGGTGAGGGTTAGGGTTAGGGTTAGGTTTAGGAGGAGGGTTAGGCTGAGGGTTAGGTTTAGGGTTAGGATGACGGTGAGGGTTAGGTTTAGGATTAGGTTTAGGGTTAGCATGAGGGTTAGGGATAGGGTTAGGATTAGGGTTAGGGTTTTGGTTTGGGTTAGGTTTAGAGCTAAGATGAGGTTGAGGGTGAGGGTTAGGGTTTAAATTAGGGTTAGGGTTAAGGTTAGGCTGAGGGTGAGGGTGAGGGTGAGGGTGAGGGTTAGGGTTAATATGAGGGTTAGGTTTATGGTTAGTGTTAAGGTTAGGGTGAGGGGTAGGGTTAGGGTTAGAGTTAGGATGAGGGTTAGGTTGAGAGTTAGGGTTCGTGTGAGGGTAAGAGTTAGGGTGAGGGTTAGGGTGAGGGTTAGGATTATTGTTATTGTTAGATTTAGTGTTATGTTGAGTGTGAGGCTGCGGGTGAGGGTTAGGGTTAGGGTTAGGGTGAGGTTTAGGGTTAGGGTTAGAGTTAGGGTAATGGTGAGGGTGAGGTTTAGGGTTAGAGTTAGGGTTAGGGTTAGGTTTAGGCTTAGGGTTAGGATGAGGATGAAGGTGGGGATGAGGATTAGGGTTAGGGTTAGGGTTAGGATTAGAGTTAGGGTTAGGGTTATTGTTAGTGTTATGGTTAGGGTTAAGTTTGCGGTGAGGGTGACGCTGAGTTACAGTGAGGGTGAGGGTGAGTGTTAGGGTGGGGTTTACGGTGAGTTTTAGGTTTAGTTAGGTTGAGGTTGAGGTTTAGGGTTAGTGTAAGGTTTAGTGGGAGGTTTAGGGTGAGGGTTAGGTTTAGGGTTAGTGTTAGACTTAGGGTGAGGTTGAGGGTTAGGTTGGGGTTTAGGGATAGGTTTAGGGTTAGGCTTAGGCTTAGGGTTAGGCTGAGTGTGAGTGTGGGGGTGAGGGTTAGTGTTACAGTGAGGGTGAGGATTAGGATTAGGGTTAGTGTTAGGATGAGGGTTAGGGTTAAGATTAGGGTTACGGTGTGGGCTAAGGTGAGGGTTAGTGTTAGCATTAGGGTTAGGCTTAGGATTAGGGTTAGGCTGAGGCTGAGGGTGAGGATGAGGGTTAGGGTTAGCATGATGGTTAGGGTCACCGTTAGGGTGAGGGTTAGGATGAGGGTTAGGGTTAGGGTTAGTGTGAGGGTGATGGCAACGGTAAACCTGAGGGTTAGGGTTAGGGTGAGGGTTACAATAAGGGTGAGGGTTAGGATGAGGGTGAGGATGAGGATTAGGTTTAGGGTGAGGGTGAGGCTTAGATTGAGGGTTAGGGTTATGTTGAGTGTTATGGTTAGGGTGAGGGTTAGGTTTAGGGTTAGGGTTAGTGTTAGGGTTAAGGTTAGGGTTACGGTTACGGTGAGGGTGAGGGTTAAGGTTAGGGTTAGTGTTACGGTGAGTTTTAGGTTTAGGGTTAGGGTTAGAGTTAGGCTTAGGGTGAGGGTGAGGTTTAGGGTTAGAGTTAGGGTGAGTGTTAGGGTGAGGGTTAGGGTGCGGGTTAGGGTGAGGTTTAGACTTCGGGTTAGGCTTAGGCTTAGGAATAGGCTTAGGCCCAGCGTGAGGGTGAGGGTTAGGGTTAGGTTAGGGTGAGGGTTAGGGGGATGTTTAGGGTGAGGTTTAGGGTTAGGGTTATGTTGAGGGAGAGTCTTAGAGTTAGAGTGAGTGTTAGTGGGAGGGTTAGGGAAAGGGTTAGGTTTAGGGTTAGTGTTAGCCTTAGGGTGTGGGTGAGGTTTAGGTTGAGGTTTAAGGATACAGTTAGGGTTAGCATTAGGCTTAGGGTGAGGGTGAGTGTTAGGGTTAGGGTTAGGTTTTAGGCTTAGGCTAAGGGTTAGGCTGAGGGAGAGGGTGGGTGTGAGGGTTAGTGTTACGGTGACTGGGACAATTAGGGTTAGGGTGAGGGTTATGATGAGGGTTAGGGTTAGGGTTAGGGTTTGGTTTAGGGTGAGGGTGAGGGTGAGGGCTAGGGTGAGGGTGAGGGTTAGGGTTAGGGTTAGTGTTAGGATGAGGGTAAGTATTAGGGTGAGGGTTAGTTTTAGGTTGAGGGTTATAGTTAGGGTGAGGGTTAGGGTTTAGTGTTAGGGTTATTGTTATTGTTAGGTTTAGGTTTACTTTGAGGGTGAGGGTGAGGGTGAGGTTTAGGGTTAGAGTTAGGGTGAGGTTTAGGGTTTGGATTAGGGTAAGATTTAGGGTTAGGGTTAGGGTGAGGGTTAGGGTTAGTGTTTGGGTTAGGGTGAGGGTGAGGGTGAGGATTATGGTTAGAATTATTTTTAGCGTTAGGTTTAGTTTTAGGGTTAGTTTTAGAGTTGGGGTTAATGTGAGGATTAGGTTCAGGGTTAGGCTTAGGTTTAGGCTGAGGGTGAGGTTGAGGGTGAGGTTTAGGGTTAGGGTAAGTGTTAGGTTTAGGGTTAGTTTGAGGGTTAGGATGAGGGTTAGGGTTAGGATTAGGTTTAGGGTAAGAGCTGGGGTGCCAGTTAGTGTGAGGGTTAGGGTTAGGGATAGGGTTAGGTTTAGGATTAGTGTTAGGTTAAGAGTGAGGGTGAGGGTTAGGGTTAGGGTTAGGGTTAGGGTTAGGGTTAGGAATAGGCTTAGGCTTAGGGTTAGGCTGATGGTGAGGGTGGGAATGAGGATTAGGTTTAGAGTCATGGTTAGGGTTATGGTTACATTGAGGGTTAGGATGAGAGTTAGGGTTAACATTAGGGTTACGGTGAGGGATAAGATGAGGGTGAGGGTTAGGGTTAGGGTTAGGCTTAGGATTAGGTTTAGCTTGAGCCTGAGGCTGAGGGTGAGGGTTAGGGTTAGGCTGATGGTTAGGGTTATGGTTAGGGTGACGGTTAGGATGAGGGTTAGGGTTAGGGTGAGGGTTATGTTGAGGGTGACGGTAAGTTTAAAGGTGAGGGTTAGGGTTAGGGTGAGGGTTACGGTAAAGGTGAGGGTTAGGGTTAGAGTGAGGGTTAGGGTGAGGGTGACGGTAAGTTTAAAGGTGAGAGTTAGGGTTAGGGTGAGGTTTAGGGTGAGGGTTAGGTTTTGGGTTAGGGTGAGGGTGAGTGTTAGTTTGAGGGATAGGGTTATGTTGAGGGTTATGGTTAGGGTGAGTGTTAGTGTTATGGTGAGGGTTAGTGTTAGGGTTATTTTTAGTGTTAGGGTTAGGGATACGGTTACGGTGAAGGTGAGGGGTAGGGTTAGGGTTAGGGTGAGGTTTAGGTTTAGGGTTAGGGTTAGGGTGAGGGTGTGGTTTTGGGTTAGCGTTAGGGTTAGGGTTAGGTTTATGTTTGACGTTAGGTTTAGGTTTAGGATTAGGTTAGGGTTAGGGTGAGGATTAAGTTTAGGGTTTGGGTTGGGGTGAGGATGAGGGTGAGGATTATGGTTGGGGTTAATTTTAGGGTTAGGTTTAGGTTTAGGTTTAGGGTTAGGGTTATATTGAGGGTTTTGGTTAGGGTTAGGGTTATTGTTTCTGTTTTGGTTAGGGTTAAGTTTGCGGTGAGGGTGAGGCTGAGGGTGAGGGTTATGGTTAATGTTAGAGTTAGGGTTAGGGTTAGTGTTATTGTTAGGGTTAGGGTTAGAGTTACGGTGAGGGTGAGATTGAGGGTGAGGGTGAGGGTTAGGGTGAGGTTTAGGGTTAGGATTAGGGTAAGGGTTAGGGTGCTGGTGAGGTTTCAGATTAGATTTAAGGTTAGGGGGAGGGTTAGGGGGAGGGTTAGGGTTAGGTTTAGTGTTAGCATTAGGGTGAGGGTGAGAGTTAGGTTGAGGTTTAGGGATAGGGTTAGGATTAGGGTTAGGGTGAGGGTGAGTGTGAGGGTTAGGGTTAGGCTTAGGCTTAGGCTTAGGGTTAGGCTGAGGGTGAGGGTGGGGGTGAGTATTAGGGTTAGGGTGATGGTTAGGGTTAAGGTTAGTGTTATTGTTAGTGTTAGGGTTAGATTTACAGTGAGGGTGCGGGTGCGGTTGAGGGTTAGATTTAGGGTTAGGTTGAGGTTTAGGATTAGGGTTAGACAAAGGGTTAGGGTGAGGGTGAGGTTTAGGATTAGAGTTAGTGTTAGTGTTAGGCTTAGGCTGAGTGTGAGTGAGGGGGTGAGGATTAGGATTTGTGTTTGGGTTTGGTTTAGAGATAGGGTTAGGGTTAGGGTTATTATTAGTGTTATGGTTAGGGTTAAGTTTTCAATGAGGGTGAGGCTGAGGGTGAGTTTTATGATTAGGGTTAGGTTTAGGGTTAGTGTTATTGTTAGGGTTAGGGTTAGAGTTACTGTGAGGGTGAGGGTGAGGGTGAGGGTGCAGGTTAGGGTTAGGGTGAGGTATAGGGTTAGGTTAAGTGTTAGGGTTAGGTTGAGTTTGAAGTTTAGGGGTAGAGTGACGGTTAGTGGGAGGGTTAGCTTGAGGGTTAGTTTTAGGGTTTGTGCTTGTCTTAGGGTGAGGCTGAGGGTTAGGTTAAGGTTTAGGGATAGGGTTAGGGTTAGGATTAGGGTTAGGGTGAGGGTGAGTGTGAGGGTTAGTCTTAGGTTTAGGCTTAGGCTTAGGTTTAGGCTGAGGGTGAGGGTGATGGTTAATATTAGGGTGATGTTTAGGATTATGGTTAGGGTGATGGTTAAGATGAGGGTTAGTGTTAGGGTGATTAGGGTGAGGGTGACGGTAAGCATAAAGGTGAGGGTTAGGGTTAGGTTGAGGGTTACGCCAAGGGTGAGTGTTAGGGTTAGGGTGAGTGTTAGGGTGTGGGTGAGGGTGAGTGTTAGATTTAGGGTTAGGATTATGTTGAGGGTTATGGTTAGGGTGAGGGTTAGGTTTAAGGTTAGGGTCATTGTTAGGGTTAGGTTTAGGGTTAGAGTTCAGATTAGGTTTAGGCTTAGGCTTAGGCCAAGCATGAGGATGAGGGTTAGGGTTAGGGTTAGGGTGAGGGTTAGGGTTAGGTTTAGGGTGAGAGTTAGGATCAGTTTTAGGGTTAGGGTTAGGCTTAGGTTTAGGGTTACCGTGAGGGTGAGGGTGAGGATGAGGGTGAGGGTTATGGTTAGTGTCAAGGTTGGGGTTAGGGTTAGGGTTAGTGTTATTGTTAGGGTTAGGTTTAGAGTTATGGTGAGGGTGAGGGTGAGGGTTAGAGTGAGTTTTAGGGTGAGGTTTAGGGTTAGGGTTAGGTTTAGAGTGCTGGTGAGGTTTAGGGTTAGAGTTAGGGTTACGGGGACGGTTAGGGTGAGGGTTAGGTTTAGGGTTAGTGTTTGTCTTAGGGTGAGGGTTAGGTTGAGGTTTAGGGATAGGGTTAGGGTGGGATTAGAGTTAGGGTGAGGGTGAGTGTGAGGGTTAGGGTTAGGGTTAGGGTAAGGCTTAGGGTGAGGCTGAGGGTGAGTGTCAGCGTTAGGTTTAGGGTGAGGTTTATGGTAATGGTTAGGGTTAGGTTGAGGGTGAGGGTGGGGGTTAGGGTGAGAGTGAGGGTGAGGTTTTGTGTGAGGGTGAGGGTTAGGTTTTGGGTTAGGTTTAGGGATAAGGTTAGGGTGAGGGTTATTGTAAGTGTTAGGGTTAGGATGAGGGTTAGGGTGAGTGTTAGGGTGAGGTTAAGGTTTAGGGTGAGTGTGAGGGTTAGTTTTAGGATTAGGGTAAGGTTTATGGTGAGGGTTAGGGATAGGGTTAGGATTAGGTTGAGGGTTTTGGTTAGGGATAAGTTTAGAATTAGGGTGATTGTGAGGGTGAGGGTTAGCGTTTGGATTAGGTTTAGGGTTAGGGTTAGGCTGAGGGTGAGGTTGAGGCTGAGAGTGAGGGTTAGGATTAATGTGAGTGTTAGGGTTAGGGTTAGCGTGATGGTTAGGGTGAGGGTTAGGGTTAGGGTTAGGATGAGGGTTAGGCTGAGGGTTAGCGTTAGGGTTCGGGTGAGGGTAAGGTTTAGGGTGAGGTTTAAGGTGAAGGTTAGGCTTAGGGTTAGGCTTAGGTTTAGGGTGAGGGTTAGGGTGAGGGTTAGTGTTAGGGTTAGGGTTAGCGTTAGGGTGAGGGTTAGGGTGTTGGTAAGGGTTAGAGTGAGGGTTAGGGTTAGGGTGAGGGTTAGGGATAGCATTAGGGTTAGCGTTAGGGTGAGGGTTAGGGTGTTGGTAAGTGTTAGAGTGAGGGTTAGGGTGAGGGTGAGGGTTAGGTATAGCATTAGGGTTAGGGTTAGGGTTAGGGTGAGGTTTAGGGTTAGGGTTAGGGATAGCATGAGGGTTAGGATTAGGGATAGGGTGAGGGTTAGGCTTAGGGTGAGGGTGAGGGTTAGGATTAATGTGAGAATTAGGGTTAGGGTTAGGGTTAGTGTGAGGATAAGGGTAAGGGTGAGGGTTAGGGTGAGAGTTAGGGTTAGGGTTAGCATCAGTGTTAGGGTTAGGGTTAGGGTGAGGTTTAGGATTAGGGTTATGGTTAGGGTGAGGGTTAGAGTTAGGTTTAGGGTGAGAGTTAGGGTTAGGTTGAGGGTTACGGTAGGGTTAGGGTGAGGGGTAGGCTTCGGGTGAGAGTGAGTTTTAGGTTGTGGTTGACGGTTAGGGTTAGGGTGAGGTTTTAGGTGAAGGTGAGGTTAGGGTGAGGGTGAGGGTTAGGGTTTCAGTGAGGATTAGTGTTAGGGTTAGCGTTAGGGTTATGGTGAGCGTAAGGTTTAGGATGAGGTTTAGGGTGAAGATGAGGTTTAGGGATAGCATGAGATTTAGGGTGAGGGTTACTGTGAGGGTTAGGATCCAGGTTAGGTTAGTTATGGGTGAGGGTTAGTGTTAGGTTTAGGGTTAGGTTTAGGATGAGGGTATGTTTTAGGGTGAGCGTTAGGGTGAGGGTGAGGGTTAGGGTTAGGTTATGGGTTAGGGTGAGCATTAGGGTGAGGGTTAGGTTTAGGTTTAGTGTTAGGGTGAGGGTTAGTGTGGGATTTAGTGTTAGTGTTAGAATTAGGGTTAGGTTGAGGGTTAGGGTTAGGGTAAGGGTTAGAGTGAGGTTTAAGTCGAGGGTGAGAGTTAGGGATAGCATTAGGGTTAATGGTAGATTTAGGGTGAGGGTTAGGGTTAGGCTTAGGGTTACGTTTATGGTGAGGTTTAGGGTTATGGTTATGGTGAGGGTTAGGTTTAGGGTTAGGGTAAGGTTTAGGTTTAGAGTGAGGGTGAGAGTGAGAGTTAGGTTTAGGATTAGGCTTAGGTGTAGGGTTAGGCATAGGGTGAGGGTGAGTGTCAGAGTTAGGTTTAGTGTGAGGGTTAGGTTTATGATTATGGTTAGGTTGAGGGTGAGGGAGAGGGTTAGGGTGAGGGTGAGGGTGAGGTTGAGGATGAGGTTGAGGGTTAGGGTATGGTTGAGTCTTAGGGTTAGGGTTAATGATAGGGTCAGGGTTAGAGTTAGGATTAGGGTTAGGATGAAGATTAGGCTGAGGGTTAGGTTTAGGGTTAGGATGAGGGTTAGGGTTAGGGTTAGGGGTGAGTCTGAGGGTTAGGGTTAGCATTAGGATGAGGGTGAGGGTGAGGGTTAAGTTTAGGTTTAGGGTTAGGGTTAGGATTAGGGTGAGGGTGAGGTTTAGGGTTAGAGTTAGGTTTACAGTTAGGTTTACTGTGAGTGTTAGGGTTAGGTTTAGTGTTACAGTTAGGGTTATGGTGAGGGCAAGTGTGAGGGTGAGGTTTAGGGTTAGGGTTAGGCTTAGGTTTTGGCTGAGGGTTAGGGTGAGGGTTAGGGTTAGGTTAAGGATTAGTGTTAAGATTAGAGTTAGGGTGAGGGTTATGTTTAGGGTTAGGTTAGTGTTAGGATGAGGATTAGGGTTAGGATTAGGGTTAGGGTGAGGGCAAGGGTTAGGGTGAGGGTGAGGGTGAGGATGAGGGTTAGGGTTATGGTGAGGGTGAGGGTTAGGGTTAGGGTGAGGGTTAGGGGTAGGATGAGGGTTAGGGTGAGGTTGAGGATTAGGGTGATGGTTAGGGTTACAATTATTGTTAGTGTTATGGTTATGTTTACGTTTGCAGTGAGGGTGAGAATGAGGGTGAGGTTAGGGATAGGATTAGTGTTCGGGTTAGGTTTAGTGTTATTGTTACAGTTAGCGTTAGAGTTACCATGAGGGTGTGGGTGAGGGTAAACTTGAGGTTAGGCTTATAGTTAGGGTGAGGTGAGGGTTAGGGTTAGGGTGAGGGTTAGGGTGAGTGTGAGGTTTAGGGTTAGAGTTAGGGTTAGGGGGAGGGTTAGGGTTAGGGTTAGTGTCAGGGTTAGGGATAGGGTGAGGGTTAGGTTGAGGTTAAGGTTTATGGTTAGGGTTATGGTTAGGATTAGGGTTAGGGTGACGGTCAGTGTGAGGTTTAGGTTTAGGGTTAGGCTTAGGCTTAGGGTTAGGCTGAGGGTGAGGTTGGGTGTGAGGAATAGGGTTGGTGATGGTTAGGGTTAGGGTTAGGTTGAGGGTTAGGATGAGGGTTAGGGTTAGGATTCGGGTTAGGGTGAGGGCTAGGCTGATGTTGAGGGTTAGGTTTAGGTTTAGGCTTAGGCTTACTGTTAGTCTGAGGGTGAGGTTGAGGGTGAGGGTTAGGGTTAGTGTGATGGGTAGTGTTGAGTTTAGGGTGAGGTTTAGGATGAGGGTTAGGGTTAGGCTGAGTGTTACAGTGAAGGTGATGGTAAGCGTAAAGGTGAGGTTTAGGCTTTGGGTGAGGGTTAAGATAAGGGTAAGGGTTAGGGTTAGTGTTTGGGTTAGGTTAAGGGTTACTGTTAGAATTAGGATTAGGGTGAGGGCTACAGTGAGGGTGAGGTTTAGGGTTAGGGTGAGGTTTAGGGTTTGGTTGAGGGTTAAGATTAATATGAGGGTTAATGTTAGGGTTAGGGTTAGTGTAAGAGTGAGGGTAAGTGTTAGGGAGAGTTTTAGGGTTAGGGTGAGTATTTTGATTAGGGTGAGTGTTAGAGTTAGGGTTTGGGTTATTGTTAGGGTTTGGGTTCTGCTTACCCTTACAGTGAATGTGAGGGTTAGTGTTAGAGTTAGGGTTAGTATTAGGGTTAGGGTGATGGTGAGTGTGTGGGTTAGGGTTATATATAGGGTTAGGCTTAGGGTTAGGCTAAGGGTGAGGTTGAGGGTGAAAGTTAGGGTTAGGGTGAGGGTTAGGTTTAGGGTTAGGTTGAGGGTGAGTGTATGGGTTAGGGTTAGGTTTAGGTTTAGGCTTAGGGTTAGGCTAAGGGTGAGGTTAAGTTTGAGGGTTAGGGTTAGGGTGAGGGTTAGGGTTAGGTTTAGATTGAGGGTTAGGATGTGGGTTAAGGTTAGGATTAGGGTTAGAGTGAGGGCTAATGTGAGGCTGAGGGTTAGGGTTAGGGTTAGGGCGAGGTTTAGCGTTAGGGTTAGGTTTAGGGATAGGTTGAGGAATAGGGTTAGGGTTATGGTGAGGGTGAGGTTTAGGGTTAATTTGAGGGTTTGGATTAGGGCTAGGTTGAGAGCTAGGTTGAGGGTGAGGGTTAGGGTTAGGGTTACGCTGAGGTTTAGGGTTCGGGTTAGGTTTAGGGTTAGGGTGAGGGTTAGGGTTAGGGTGAGGGTTAGGGTTCACGTTAGGTTTAGGGTTAGGATTAGGGTTAGGTTGAGGGTGAGTGTGTGGGTTAGGGTTATGTATAGGGTTAGGCTTAGGGTTAGGCTAAGGGTGAGTTTGATGGTGAGGGTTAGGGTTAGGGTAAGGGTTAGAGTTAGGGTTAGGTTGAGAGAGAGTGTGTGGCTTAGGATTAGTTTTAGGGTTAGGCTAAGGGTGAGGTTAAGGGTGAATTCTAGGGTTAGTGTGGCGATTAGGTTTAAGGTTAAGATGAGGGTTAGGATGAGGGTTAAGGTTAAGATTAGGTTTAGTGTGAGGGCTAAGGTGAGGGTGATGTTTAGGGTTAGGGCTAGGGGGAGGAGGAGGGGGAGGTTCAGCGTTACAGTTACGGTTAGGGTGAGGGATAGGGTGAGGTTTAGCGTTAGGGTTAGTGTTAGGGTTAGGGTTAGGGTGAGGGTTAAGTTTAGGGTGAGGGTGAGTGTGAGGGTTAGGGTTAGGGTTAGGCTTAGGCTTAGGGATAGGCTGAGGGTGAGGGTGAGGGTGAGTGTTAGGGTGAGGGTGAGGGTGAGGTTTAGGGTTAGAGTTAATGTTAAGGTGAGGGTTAGCGTTAGGGTGAGCTTGAGGTTGAGTGTTAGATTGAGGATTAGTGTTAGGGTTAGTGTGAGGTTTATGGTGAGGATGAGAGTTACGGTTAGGGTGAGGGCTAGGTTGAAGTTGAGGATTAGGGTTAGGGTTAGGGTGAGATTTAGGTTTAGGGTGATGGTTAGTGTTAGTGTTAGGGTTAGGGTTAGGATGTGGGTTAGGGTGAGGGTTAGTGTTAGGTATAGGGTTAGGTTTAGGATTAGGGTTTGTGTGAGGGTGAGTGTGAGGGTTATGGTTAGGGTTAGACTTAGGGTTAGGCTGAGGGAGAAGGTGAGGTTTAAGGTTAGAATGAGGGTTAGGGTTAGGGTTAGGGTGAGGGTTAGGATGAGGGTTAGGTTTAGGATTAGGTTTAGCGTGAGGGCTAGCATGCTGGTGAGGGTTAGGGTTAGGGTTAGGGTGAGGTTTAGGTTTAGAGTTAGGTTGAGAGTTAAGATTAGGGCTAGGTATAGGGTGAGGGTTAGGGTTAGGTTGAGGGTTATCATGAGGGTTAGGGTTAGGATTAGGGTTAGGATGAGGGCAAGGGTGAGGGTGAGGGTTAGGGTTGGGTTTATGGTGAGGTTTAGGTTTCGGGTTAGGTTTCGGGTTAGGGTGAGGGTTAGGTTTAGGGTTATGGTGAGGGTCAGGGTTAAGGTTTGGTTGAGGGTTAGAATTAGTTTTAGGGTTAGGGTGAGGGTTAGCGTTAGGATTAGGATGAAGGTTAGGATGAGGGTTAGGGTTACAATTTGGATTAAGGTGAGGGCTAGGGTGAGGGGGAGTGTTAGTGTTAGGGTTAGGGTGAGGTTTAGGGTTAGGGTTAGGGGTAGGGTTAGGGTGAGATTTAGGGTTTGGGTTACGGTGAGCGTGAGGGTTAAGTTGGGGTCGAGGTTTAGGGTGAGGACTAAGGTGAGGGTGAGGGTTAGGGTTAGGGTTAGGGTTAGGGTTAGGGTTAGGGTGAGTGTTAGGTTGAGTTTTAGGTTTAGGTTTAGGGTTAGGGTTATGATTAGGATTAGGGTGAGGGTTAGTGTAAGGATTAGGGTTAGGGTTAGGCTTAGGCTTAGGTTAGGCTGAGGGTGAGGTTGGGGATGAGGATTAGGTTTAGAGTGATGGTTCTGGTTATGGTTAGGTTGAGATTTAGCATGAAGCTTAGGGTTAGGATTAGGTTTAGGCTTGAGGGCTAGGATGAGTGTGAAGTTTAGGGTTAGGTTTAGGCTTAGGGTTAGGCTGAGGCTGAAGGTGAGGGTGAGCATTAGGGTTAGGGTGATGGTTAGGATTACGGTTAGGGTGAGGGTTAGGATGTGGGTTAGGATTAGGGTGAGGGTTAGAATGAGTGTGTCAGTAAGAGTAAAGGTGAGGGGTAGGCTGAGGGTGAGGGTTATGTTAAGGGTGAGGGTTCGGATTAGGGTTAGGGTGAGGGTGAGGGTTAGATTGAGTGTTAGTGTTAGGTTTAGTGTGAGGTTTAGGGTGAGGACGAGGGTTAGGGTTTGGGTGAGGGCTAGGGTGAAGTTGAGGGTTAGGGTTAGGGTTACTGTTAGGGTTAGGTTTAGTGTGAGGTTTAGTGTGGGGGTGAGGCTTAGTGTTAGGGTTAGGATTAGGCTTAGGGTTAAGGTGAGGGTGAGTGTGAGTGTGAGGTTTACAGTTAGGGTGAGTGTTGAGGTTAGGGTTAGAATGAAGGTTAGGGTGAGGGTTAGGGTAAGGGTGAGGGTTAGGTGTTAGGGTGAGGGTGAGGGTTAGACTGAGGATGAGGGTTAGGGTTAGGGTGAGGGAAAGGGTTAGAATTAGGTTTAGGGTGAGGGCTAGGATGAGAGCGAGGTTTAGGGTTAGGGTTAGGGTGAGGTTAAGTGTTCGGGTGAGGGTTAGTGTTAGTGTTAGGGTTATTGTTATTGTTAGGTTTAGGTTTATGTTTAGGGTGAGGGTGAGGTTTAGGGTTATAGTTAGGCTTAGGTTGAGGGTTAGTGTGTGGGTTAGGGTTAGGGATAGGGTTAGGTTTAGGATTAGGTTTAGGTTGAGAGTGAGTGTGAGGGTTAGGGTTAGGGCTAGGCTTAGGTTTAGGGTTAGGGTTTGGATTAGGTGAGGGTTAGGGTAAGGGTTAGGCTTAGGCTCTGGGTAACCTTAGGGTGAGGGTGAGTGTGAGGATTAGGGTTAGGGTGATTGTTAGGGTTAGGGTTAGTGTTATTGTTAGGGTTAGGGTTAGAGTTAAAGTGAGGGTGAGGGTGCGGGTGAGGGTTAGGGTTAGGGTTAGGGTGAGGTTTAGGGTTAGGGTTAGAGATAGGGTTAGGGTGAGCTTTAGGGTTAGAGTTAGGGTTAGTGTTAGGATTAGTCTTAGGGTTAGGCTGAGGGTGAGAGTGGGGATGAGGATTAGGGTTACGATTAGGGTTAGGGTGAGGTTTAGGGTTAGGGTGAGGGTTAGGTTTAGGGTTAGTGTTAGCCTTAGGGTGAGGGTGAGGGTAAGGTTGAGGTTTAGGGATAGAGTTAGGGTTAAGATTTGGGTTAGAGTGACTGTGAATGTGAGGGTTAGGGTTACGGTTTGGCTTAGGCTTAGGGTTAGGATTAGGGTGAGGGTTAGTGTCAGTGTGAGTGTGAGAGTTAGGGTTAGGGTTAAGGTGAATTTTAGGGTTAGAATACGTGTGAGTGTTGGTGTTAGGGTTAGGGTTAGGGTTAGTGTTAGGGATAGGGGGAGGGTTAGGGTTAGGGTTAGGGTTAGTCTTAGGGTTAGGGTTAGGGTGAGGGTTAGTTTGAGATTCAGGTTTAGGTTTAGGATTAGGTTTAGGAATAGGTTTAGGCTGATGGTGAGGTTCAGGGTGAGGGTTAGTGTTAGGGTGATGGTTAGGGTTAGGGTTAGAGTGAGGTTTAGGATGATGGTTAGGGTTAGGATTAGGATTAGGGTGAGGGCTAGGGTGAGGGTGAGGGTGAGGGTTAGGTTTAGGGTGATGGTTAGGGTTACGGTTAGCTTGAAATTTAGGATGAGGTTTAGGGATAGGGTGAGGGTTAGGGTGAGGGTGATGGTAAGGTTAAAGTTGAGGGTTAGGCTGAGGGTGAGGTTTAAGATAAGGGTGAGTGTTACAGGTAGCGTGAGGGTTAGGGCAAGAATGTGGGTTAGGGATTAGGGTGAGGCTGAGGGTTAGATTTCGGGTTAGGATTAGGGTTAGTGTGAGGTTTAGGTTGAGGATGAGTGTTAGGGTTATGTGAAGGTAAGGGTTAGAATTAGGGTTAGGGTGAGAGCTAGGGTGAGGGTGAGGGTTAGGGTTAGTGTTAGGGTTAGGGTGAGGTTTAGGCTTAGGGTGAGGTTTAGGGTTAGTGTGAGGGTTAGTGTTAGGGTTAGGGTTAGTGTTAGGGTGAGGGTAAGTGTTAGGGTGAGGGTTAGGGTTAGGGTGAGATTTATAGTTAGGGTGCAGGTTAGGGTTAGGTTTAGGGTGAGGTTCAGGGTTAAGATTAGGGTTAGAGTTAGGGTTAGGGTGAGGGTGAGGTTTATGGTTAGATTTAGGCTTAGGCTGAGGGTTACAGTTAGGGTTTGGTTTAGGGTTAGTGTTAGGTTAGGGTTAGGGTGAGGGTTAGTATGAGTGTTAGGGTTAGAGTTAGGATTAGGGTAAGGTTTAGGGTGAGCGTGTGGGTTAGGGTTAGGTTTAGGGTTAGGCTTAGTGTTAGGCTGAGGGTGAGGTTGAGGGTGAGGTTTAGGGTTAGGTGAGGGTTAGGATTAGGGTTAGGTTGAGGGTTAGGAGGAGGGTTAGGGTTAGGATTAGTGTTAGGGTGGGGGCTAGTGTGAGGGTGAGGTTTAGGGTTAGGGTTAGGGTGAGCTTTAGGGTTAGGATTAGGGTGAGGGTGAGGTTTAGTGTTAGAGTTAGTGTTAGGGTGGTGGTTAGGGTTAGGGTTAGTGTTAGGGTTAGGGTTAGGGTGAGTGTTAAGGTTAGGGTTATGGTTATGTTTATTATTAGGATTAGGGTTAGGGTGAGGGTGAGTGTGAGGATTACGGTTAGGCTTAGGGTTAGGCTGAGGGGGAGGGGGAGGATGAGGGTTAGGGTTAGGCTGAGGGTGATGTTTACGGTTAGAGTTAGTGTTACTGTGAGGGTTAGTGTTATGGTGATGGTGTGGGTGAGGGTTAGAGTTAGGGTGATGCTTAGGGTTATGGTCAGGGTGAGGGTTAGGATGAGGGTTAGGGTTAGGGTTAGTGTGAGGGTTAGCGTGAGGGTGATAGTAAGTTTAAAGTTGAGGGTTAGGCTGAGAATGAGGATTACGGTACATGTGAGGGTTAGGGTTAGATTGAGTGTTAGAGTTAGGGTTAGGGTGAGGGTGTGGTTTAGATTGAGGATTAGTTTTAGGGTTAGTGTGAGGTTTAGGGTGAGGATGATAGTTAAGGTTGGGTGAGGGCTAGGTGAGGGTGAGGGTTAGGTTTAGGGTTAGGGTGAGTGTTATGGTTAGGGTGAGTGTTAGGGTTAGTGTGAGGGTTAGTGTTAGTGTTAGGGTTTGGGTTAGGATGAGGGTTAGGATTAGGGTTAGTGTGAGGGTTAGCGTGAGGGTGATAGTAAGTGTAAAGTTGAGGGTTAGGCTGAGAATGAGGATTACGGTAAATGTGAGGGTTAGGGTTAGAGTGAGGGTTAGAGTTAGGGTTAGGGTGAGGGTGTCGTTTAGATTGAGGATTAGTTTTAGGGTTAGTGTGAGGTTTAGGGTGAGGATGATAGTTAAGGTTGGGTGAGGGCTAGGGTGAGGGTGAGGTTTAGGTTTAGGGTTAGGGTGAGTGTTAGGGTTAGGGTGAGTGTTAGGGTTAGTGTGAGGGTTAGTGTTACGGTTAGGGTTAGTGTTAGGGTGACAGTAAGTGTTAGGGTTAGTGTTAGGGTTTGGTTAAGTTTTAGGGTGAGGGTTAGGGTTACGGTTAGGGTTATGGTTAGAATGAGAGTTAGGTTTAGGGTTAGGGTTATTGTTATGGTTGGGTTTAGGGATAGGATGAGGGTTAGGGTTAGGATTAGGGTTAGGGTGAAGGCTAGGGTGAGGGTGAGTGTTAGGGTTAGGCTTAGGCTTCGGTTTAGCATGAGGCTGAGGGTGAGGTTGAGGGTTAGGGTTAGCGTGATCGTTAGGGTTACGGTTAGGCTGAGGGTTAGGTTGAGGTTTTGGGTTAGGGTGAGGGTTAGGTTGAGGGATACAGTAAGGGTAAATGTGAGGGTTAGGGTTAGGGTGAGGATTAGGGTTAGGGTTAAGGTGAGGGTGAGGGTTAGACTGAGTATTAGTATTAGGGTTAGTGTGAGGTTTAGGGTGAGGATGAGGGGTAGGGTTAGGATGAGGGCTAGGGTGAGGGTGAGAGTTAGGGATAGGGTTAGGTTGAGGTTTAGGGTTAAGGTGATGGTTAGGGTTAGTGTGAGGGTTAGCGTTAGGATTAGGGTAAGTTTTAGTGTGAGGGTAAGTGTTAGGGTGAGGGTTAGGTTTAGGGTGAGAGTTATAGTTAGGGTTAGGATTAGTATTTGGGTTAGTGTTATTTTTAGGTTTAGGGAGAGGGGAGGGTTAGGGTTAGGTTTAGCGTGAGGTTTAGTTTTAGGGTTATGGTTAGAGTTAGGGTTAGGTTGAGGGTGAGGTTTAGGTTTAGATTTAGATTTAGAGGAGGGTTAGGGTGAGGGTTAGTGTTAGGGTTAGGGTTAGTGTTAGGATTAGGGTTAGGGTGAGGGTCAGTGTGAGGGTTAGGGTTATGGTTAGGCTTAGGCACAGGGTTAGGCAGAGGGTGAGGGTTAGGGTTAGGGTTTGGGTGAGGGTTAGGATGAGCTTTAGAGTTAGGATTAGGGTTAGGATGAGGGCAAGGGTGAGGGTGAGGTTTAGAGTTAGCATAATTGCGAGGTTTAGGATTAGGGTTAGGTTTAGGGTTAGGGTGAGGGTCAGGGTTATGGTTACTGTGAGGATTAGGGTTAGGGTTAGTGTGAGGGTAAGGGTTAGGATTAGGGTTAGGGTTATTGTTGGTGTTAAGGTTAAGGTTAAGTTCACAGTGAGGTTGAGGCTGAGGGTGAGGTATAGGTTTAGGGTAAGGGTGTGGTTTAGGGTTAGGTTTAGGGTTAGGGTTAGGGTGAGGGCTTGGGTTTAGGTTAGGGTTATGGTGAGGGTGAGCGTTAGGTTTAGGGTTAGGGTTAGTGTTATTGTTAGGGTTAGGGTTAGAGTTACGGTGAGGGTGAGGGTGAGGGTGAGGTTTAGGTTTAGGGTGAGGGTGAGGTTTAGGGTTAGAGTTAGGTTCAGGGGGAGGGTTAGGGTGAGGGTTAGGGTTAGGATTAGTGTTAGGCTTAGGGTTAGGGTGAGGGTTAGGTTGTGGTTTAGGGTTGGGGTTAGGTTTAGGATTAGGGTTTTGGTGAGGGTGAGGGTGAGGGTTAGGCTTAGGCTTAGGCTTAATGTTAGGCTGACGGTGAGAGTGGGGATGAGGATTAGGTTTAGGGTGATGGTTAGGGTTAGGTTTAGGGTTAGGATTAGGGTTAGGGTGAGGGCTAGGTTGAGGGTGAGGATTAGGGATAGGGTTAGGGTTAGGGTTAGGGTTAGGGCTAGGGTTAGGGCTAGGGTTAGGGTGAGTGTTAGCGTTAGGGTGATGGTTAGGGTTAGTGTGAGGGTTAGTGTTAGGGTTAGCGTTAGTGTTATGGTGAGGGTAAGTGTTAGGGTGAGTGTTAGGGTTAGGGTGAGGCTTATGGTTAGAATGAGGGTTAGGGTTAGGGTTAGGGTTATTGTTTGGGTTAGGGTTAGGGTTAGGATGAGGGTTAGGGTTAGGATTAGGGTGAGGGTGATGGCTAGGGTGAGGGTGAGGGTTAGGGTTAGGCCTAGGCTTAGGCTTAGGTTAGGGCTGAGGCTGAGGGTGAGGTTGAGGGTTAGGGTTAGCGTGATGGTTAGATTATGGTTAGGCTGAGGGTGAGGATGAGGGTGAGGTTTAGGGTTAGGGTTAGGGTGAGGGTTAGTGTTAGGGTTAGGGTCAGGTTTAGGGTTAGGGTTAGGTTGAGATTTAGGTTTACGGTGAGCGGTTGGTTGATGGTTAGTGTGAGGTTTATGGTTAGGTTTAGGGTTATGGTGAGGGTGAGTGTTAGGGTTAGGTTTAGGGTTAGTGTTATTTTTAGGGTTAGGGTTAGAGTTACGGTGAGTGTGAGGGTGAGGATGAGGGTTAGGGTTAAGATGAGGTTTAGGGTTAGTGTTAGGGTTAGGGTGAGGGTGAGTGTGAGATTCAGTGTTAGAGTTAGGGTTACGGTGAGAGTTACTGTGAGGCTTAGGGTTAGGGTTAGTTTTATGGTTAGGATGAGGGTGAGGGTTAGGGTTAGGGTTAGGATTAGGATTAGGTTTATTGTTAGGGTGAGTGTTTGGGTTAGGTGTAGGGTTAGGGTTAGGCTAAGGGTTAAGCTGAGGGTGAGGGTAAGGGTGAGGGTTAGTGTTAGGGTTCGGGTTAGGGTTAGCGTTAGGGTGAGAGTTAGGGTTCGGGTTAAGTTTAGGGTTTGGGTGAGGTTTAGTGTTCAGGTTACAGTGATGGTGAGGGTTAGGGTTAGTTTGAGGGTTAGGGTTAGGATTAGGGTTAGGGTGAGGGTTAGGGTTAGGTTTAAGGTTAGTGTTAGGATGAGGATTAGGTTTAGGATTAGGGTTAGGGTGAGGGCTAGGGTGAGGGTGAGGTTTAGGGTTAGGCTTAGGCTTAGGTTTAAGTTGAATCTGAGGGTGAGGTTGAAGGTTAGGGTTAGCATGATGGTTAGGGTTACGTTTAGGCTAAGGGTTCAGATGAGGGTTAAGATTAGGGTGAGGGTTAGGGTGAGGGTGACAGTAAGGGTAAATGTGAGGGTTAGGGTTAGGGTGAGTGTTAGGGTGAGGATAAGAGTTAGGGTTAGGATGAGGGTGAGGGTTAGATTGAGTATTAGTCTTAGGGTTAGTGTGAGGTTTAGGGTGAGGATGAGGGGTAGCTTTAGGGGGAGGGCTGGGGTGAGGGTGAGGGTTAGGGATAGGGTTAGGTTGAGGTTTAGGGTTAAGGTGATGGTTAGGGTTAGTGTGAGGATTAGTGTTAGGATTAGGGTTAGTTTTAGGTTGAGGGTAAGTGTTAGGGTGAGGGTTAGCGTTAGGGTGAGAGATGGTTACTGTTAGGATTAGTGTTAGGGTTAGTTTTACTTTTAGGGTTAGGGTTTGGCTTATTGTTACGTTGAGGTTGAGGGTGAGGATCAGGGTTAGGGTTAGGCTGAGGTTTAGGTATAAGGTTATGGTTAGAGTTAGTTTTAGGTTGAGGGTGAGTTTTAGGTTTAGAGTTAGGGTTAGGGGGAGGGTTACGGTGAGGGTTAGGGTTAGGGTTAGTATTAGGATTAGGGTTAGGGTGAGTGTGAGGGTTAGGGTTAGGCATAGGCTTAGGGTTAGGCTGAGGGGGAGTGGGAGGGGGAGGGTTAGGGTTAAGGTGAGGTTTAGGGTTAGGGTTAGGGGGAGGGTTAGGATGAGGTTTAGGGTTAGGATTAGGGTTACGTTGAGGGCAAGGGTGAGGGTGATTTGTAGAGTTAGCATTATGGCGAGGTTTATGATTAGGGTTAGGGTTAGGGTTAGGGTGAGGGTTAGGGTTAGGGCTACTCTGAGGGTGAGGGTTAGGGTTAGGTTGAGGGTTAGGGTTAGGGTTAGTGTGATGGTGAGGGCTAGGATTAGGGTTAGGGTTATTGCTAGTGTTATGGTTAAGGCTAAGTTTACAGTGAGGCTGAGGCTGAGGGTGAGGTTTAGGGTTAAGGTTAGGGTAAGTTTTAGGGTTAAGGTTAGGGTTATGTCTAGGGTGAGGGCTTGGGTTAGGGTTAGGATTACGGTGAGGGTGAGCGTTAGGTTTAGGGTTAAGTTTACAGTTAGTGTTAGTGTTAGGGTTAGGGTTAGAGTTACAGTGAGGGTGAGGGTGAGAGTGAGTTTTAGGGTTAGGGTTAGGTTTATGTTGAAGGTGAGTTTTAGGGTTAGAGTAAGGTTTAGGGGAAGGTTTAGGGTAAGGGTTAGGGTTACGGTTAGTGTTAGGTTTAGGGTTAGGGTGAGGGTTAGGTTGAGGTTTATTGTTAGGTTTAGGGTTAGTTTGAGGATTAAGGTTATGGTGAGGGTGAGTGTGAGGGTTAGGGTTAGGCTTAGGCTTAGGCTTAGGGTTAGCCTAAGAGTGAGGGTAGGGATGAGGATTAGGTTTAGGGTGATGGTTAGGGTTAGGGTTAGGTTTAGGGTTAGGATTGGGGTTAGGGTGAGGGCTAGGTTGAGGGTGAGGTTTCCGGTTAGGTTTAGGCTTAGGGTTAGGGTTAGGCTGAGGCTGTGTGTGAGGGTGAGGGTTAGGGTTAGGGTGATGCTTAGGGTTACAGTCAGAGTGAGGGTCAGGATGAGGGTTAGGGTTAGGGTGAGTGTTAGGGTGAGGTTGACTGTAAGGGTAAAGGTGAAGGTTAGGCTGAGAGTGAGGATTAAGGTAAGGGTGAAGGTTAGTTTTAGGTTGAGGGTTAGGGTTCGGGTTAGGGTGAGGGTGAGGTTAAGTTTGAGGATTAGTTTTAGGGTTAGTCTGAGATTTAGTGTGAGCGTGAGGGTTAGGGTTAGGGTGAGGGCTAGGGTGAGGGTGAGGGTTAGGGTTAGATTGAGGTTTATGGTTAGGGTGACGATTAGGTTTATTGTGAGGATTAGTGTTAGGGATATGTTTAGTGTTAGGGTGAGGGTGTTAGGGTGAGGGTTAGGGTTAGGGTGAGGGTTAGGTTGAGGTTGATTTTTAGGGTTAGGGTTAGTTTGAGGATTAGGGTTATGGTGAGGGTGTGTGTGAGGGTTAGGGTTAGGGTTAGGCTTAGGCTTAGGGTTAGGCTGAGAGTGAGGTTAGGGATGAGGATTAGGTTTAGGGTGATGTTTAGGGTTAGGGTTAGGTTTAGGGTTACGATTGGGGATAGGGTGAGGATTAGGGTTAGGGTGAGGGCTAGGGTTAGGGTGAAGGTTAGGGTTAGGTTTAGGCTTAGGGTTAGGGTTAGGGTTAGGGTTAGGGTTAGGGTTAGGGTTAGGGTTAGGGTTAGGGTTAGGGTTAGGATGAGGGTTAGGGTTAGGATTAGGGTTAGGGTGAGTGCTAGGGTGAGGGTTTGGGTTAGGGTTAGGTTTAGGCTTGGGCTTAGGTTTAGGCTTAGACTGAGGGTGAGGTTGAGGGTTAGGGTTAGCATGATTGTTAGGCTGAGGGTTAGGATGAGGGTTAGGGTTAGGGGTAGGGTTAGGCTGAGGGTGACAGTAAGGGTAAAGGTGAGGGCTAGGGTTAGGGTGAGGGTTAGGGTGAGGATTAGATTTAGGGTTAGGGTGAGGGTGAGGGTTAGATTGAGTATTAGTGTTAGGGTTAGGGTGAGGGCTAGGGTGAGGGTGAGGGTTACGGATTCTGTTAGGTTGAGTTTTAGGGTTAAGGTGATGGTTAATGTTAGTGTGAGGTTTAGTGTTAGGGTTAGGGTTAGTTTTAGGGTGAGGGTAAGTGTTAGGGTGAGGGTTAGGGTTAGGGTGAGAGTTATGCTTAGGTTT
The DNA here is from genome assembly GCF_024711535.1 of Dipodomys merriami. NCBI lineage: Eukaryota > Metazoa > Chordata > Mammalia > Rodentia > Heteromyidae > Dipodomys > Dipodomys merriami. The sequence goes on from NW_027206376.1 coordinate 258,984, forward strand.
AGGATTAGTGTTAGGGTTATTTTTAGGGTTAGGGTTAGGCTTATGATTAAGGTGAGGGTGAGGGTGAGGTTTAGGGTTAGAGTTAGTGTGAGATTTACCTTTAGAGTTATGGTTAGAGTTCGGGTTAGGTTTAGGGTGAGGTTTATAGTTAGGGTTAGGTAGAGGGTTATGGTGAGTTTTAGGGTTAGGGTTAGGTTTAGTGTTAGGATAAGGTTTAGGGTGAGCGTGAGTGTGAGGGTAAGGGTTAGGCTTAGGCTTAGGCATAGGTTTAGGCTGATGGTGAGGGTGAAGACAAGGGTTAGGTTTAGGGTGAGTGTTAGGGTTAGGGTTAGGTTGAGGGTTAGGATGAGGTTTAGGGTTAGGATTAGGGTTAGAATGAGGCAAGGGTGAGGGTGAGGTTTAGAGTTAGCCTTATACCGCGAGGTTTAGGATTAGGGTTAGGTTTAGGGTTAGGGTGAGGGTTAGGGATAGGTTTACTGTGAGGGTGAGGGTTAGGGTTAGGGTGAGGGTTAGGGTTAGCTTTAGAGTGAGGGATAATGTTAGTGTTAAGGTTAAGGTTAAGTTTACAGTGAACGTGAGGCTGAGGGTGAGATTTAGGGTTATGGTTAGGGTGAGGTTTAGGGTTAGGGTTAGGGTTAGGGTTAGGGTTAGGGTTAGGGTGAGGGCTTCAGTAAGGGTTAGGTTTATGATGAGTGTGAGCGTTAGGGTTAGGATTAGGGTTAGGGTAAGTGTTATTGTTAGGGTTAGGGTTAGAGTTACGGTGAGGGTGAGGGTGAGGGTTAGGTTTAGGGTTAGGCTTAGGCTTAGGGTTAGGCTGAGGGTGAATGTGGGGATGCGGGTTACGTTTAGGGTGATTGTTAGGGTTAGAGTTAGGGTTAGGGTTAGTATTAGGGTTAGGGTTAGGATTAGGGTTAGGGTGAGGTCTAGGGTGAGGGTGAGGGTTAGGGTTAGGGTTAGGCTTAGGGTTAGCGTTAGGCTGAGGCTGTGGTGTGGGTGAGGGTTAGGGTTAGGTTGATGCTTAAGGTTACAGTCAGGGTGAGGGTTAGAATGAGGGTTAGGGTTAGGGTGAGGGTGAGGGTTAGGGTTAGGTTGAGGTTTAGGGTTTGAGTGACCATTAGGGTTAGTGTGAGGATTAGTGTTAGGGTTAGGGTTAGTGTTAGGGTGAGGGTTAGTGTTAGGGTGAGAGTTAGGGTTAGGGTTAGGGTTATGGTTAGAATGAGGGTTAGGGTTAGTTTGAGGATTATTGTTAGGGTTAGGGTTAGGGTTACATTTACAGTGAGAGTGATGGTTAGGGTTAGGTTTAGGGTGAGGTTTTTGTTTAGGGTTAGGGTTAGTGTGAGGGTGAGGTTTAGGATTAGAGTTAGCGTTAGAGTTAGTGTTAGGGTTAGGGTGACATTGTGAGGGTTAAGTTGAGGTTTAGGGTTAGGGTTAGCATTAAGGTTAGGATTAGTGTTAGGGTGACGGTGGGTGTGAGGGTAAGGATTAAGATTATGATTAGGGTTAAGGTGAGGGTGAGTGTGAGGTTTAGTGTTATGGTTAGTTTTAGGGGTAGGGTGAGGGTGAGGGTTAACTTTAGGGTTAGGTTTAGAGTGAGGGTTAGGGTGAGGGTTAGGCTGACGGTGATTGCTAGGGTGGTGGTTAATATGAGGGTTAGGGTTAGGGATAGGGTTAGGTTTAGGATTAGGTTTAGATTGAGGGTAAGTGTGAGGGTTAGGGTTAGGGTTAGGGTTAGGCTTAGGGTTAGAGTGAGTGTTAGGGTTAGGCTTTGGTTTAGGGTGAAGGTGAGGTTTAGGGTTAGGGTTAGGGTGAGGGTGAGGGTGAGGGTTAGGGTTAGGGTTAGTGTGAAAGTTAGGGTTATGGTGAGGGTATGGTTAGGGTGAGGGTTAGGGTTAGGGTTAGGCTTAGGGTGAGGGCTAGAGTGAGAGTGAGGTTTAGGGTTAGGGTTAGGGTGATATTTAGGGTGAGGGTGATGGTTAGGGTTAGGGTTAGGGTGAGTTTTAGGGTTAGGGTTAGGGTTAAGGAGTGTGTGAGGTTTAGAGTTAGATTTAGGGTTAGGGTGAGGGTTAGGGTTAGTGTTAGTGTTAGGGGCAGGGTTAGGATGAGGATTCGGGTGAGGGTGAGGGTTAAGGTAAGTGTTAGGATTAGGATTAGTGTTAAGGTGAGGGTGCATGTGAGGGTTAGTGTTAGGGTTAGGATTAGGTGTAGGGTGAGGGTGAGGGTTAGCTTTAGGGTTAGGTTTAGAGTGAGGGTTAGGGTGAGGGTTATGGTGAGGGTTAGGGATAGGATTAGTGTTAGGGCATGTGCTAGGATGAGCGACAATGTTAGGGTTAGGGTTAGAGTGAGAGTTAGGGTGAGGGTTAGGTTTAGGGTTAGTGATAGGTTTAGAGTTGGTGTTAGGGTTAGGATTAGGGTTTCAATGACTGTGAGTGTGACAGTTAGGGTTAGGGTTGGTGTTAGGCTTAGGGTTAGGCTGAGGCTGAGGGTGAGGATGAGGGTTAGATTTAGCGTGAGGGTTTGGTTCAGGGTTAGAGTGAGGGTTAGGGTGAGGGTTAGGGTTATGATTAGGGTTAGGGTATGTCCTAGGGTGAGGACTAGGGTTAGGGTTACGTTTAGGGTAAGGTTTAGCACTAGGGTTAGGGTGAGGGTTAGGGTTAGGGTGAGGGTTTGGATTAGGTTTAGAGTTACGGTGAGGGTGAGTTTTAAGTTTAGGTTTAGGATTATTGTTATTCTTAGGGTTAGGTTTAAGTTTAAGGTTAAGGTAAGGGTGAGTGTGAGGGTGATGTTGAGGGTTAGGGTTAGGGTTAGGATGAGGTTTAGAGTTAGGGTTAGTGTTCAGGTGAGGGTGAGGTTTAGGGTTATTGTTAGGTTTAGGGTTAGGGTTAGTGTGAGTGTTAGGGTTAGGTTTAATGTTATGGTTTGGGTTATGGCGAGGGCTAGTGTGAGGGTGAGGGTTAGGGTTAGGCTTAGGTTTAGGCTTAGTTTTAAACTGAGGGTGGGGGTGAGGGTTAGGGTTAGGCTTAGGATTAGGGTTAGGCTAAGGGTGAGGGTGAGGGTTAGGTTTAGTGTGAGGGTGAGGTTTAGTGTTAGGGTTAGCGTTAGGGTGTGGTTTAGAGTGAGGGTTAGGGTTAGGGTTAGTGTTACGGTTACAGTGAGGGTGAGGGTGACTGTGATGGTTAAGCGTAGCCTTAGGCTTAGGCTTATGCTTAGCCGAGCTTGAGGGTGAAAGTTAGGGTAAGGGTTAGGGTGATTGTTAGGGTTTTAGGGTTAGCGTGATGGTTAGGGTTAGGGTTAGGGTGAGGTTTAAGGTGAGGTTTAGGTTTAAGATTAGGGCTAGGGTCAGTGCTAGGGTGAGGGTGAGGGTTAGGGTAAGAGTTAGGGTGAGGTTTAGGGTTAGGGTTAGGTTTAGGGTTAGGGTGAATGTTAGGGTGAGGATTACGGTGAGGGTGAGGGTTAGGGTTAGGGTGAGGGTTAGGGTTAGGGTGAGGGTGATGGTGAGTGTTAGATTAGGGTTAGGGTTAGTGTTATTGTTAGTGTTATGGTTAGGTTTAAGTTTACAGTGAGGGTGAAGCTGAGGGTGAGGGTTAGGTTTAGGGTTAGGGTGAGGTTTAGCTTAGGGTTAGGGTAAAGGTTAGGGTGAGGGTTTGGGTTAGGGTTAGGATTACGGTGAGGGTGAGTGTTAGGGTTAAGGTGATGGTTAGTGTTATTGTTAGGGTTAGGGTGAGAGTTACGGCGAAGGTGAGGGTGAGTGTGAGGGTTAGGGTTAGGGTGAGGTTTAGGGTTAGGTTTAGGTGTAGGGTGAGGGTGAGGGTGAGGTTTATGGTTACATTTACGGTGAGGGTGAGGTTTAGTGTGAGGTTTAGGGTTAGGGTTAGTGTTAGGGTTAGGGTTAGGGTGAGGGTTAGGATGAGGGTGAGGGTTAGGGTGAGGGTTAGAGTTTGGGTTAGGATTAGGATTACGGTTAGTGTTAGGGTGAGTGTTTGGGTTAGGCTTAGGGTTAGGGTTACGCTTAGCGTTAAGCTGAGGGTGAGGGTGAGGGTGAGGTTTAGGGTTAGGGTTTGGGTTAGGGTTAGCGTTTGAGTGAGAGTTAAGGTTAGGGTGAGATTTAAGATGAGGATTAGGGTTAGGATTAGTGTTAGGGTTAGGGTGAGGGTGAGGGTTAGGATGAGGTGATGTTTCGAATTAGGGTTAGCTTGACGGTGAGGGTGAGTTTTAGGGTTAGGGTAAGGGATAGGGAGAGGTTTAGGGTTAGGGTTAGTGTTAGGTTTAGGGTTAGGTTGAGGGTTAGTGTTAGGGTGAGGGTAAGTGTTAGGGTGAGGGTTAGTGTTATGGTGATGGTTATGGTTACAATGAGGGTTAGGGTTAGGTTTAGGGTTATTGTTAGGGTTAGGGTTACGGTTAATGTGAGGGTTAGGGTTAGGTTTAGGGTGAGGTTTATATTAAGGGTTAGGGTTAGAGTTAGTGTTAGGGTGAGGGTGAGGTTTAGGGTTAGAGTTAGCGTTAGTATTAATGTTAGGGTTAGGGTGAGGGTTAGTGTGAGGGTTAGGGTTAGGGTTAGGGTGAGTGTTAGGATGAGGTGTAGGGTTAGGATTAGTGTTAGGGTGAGCGATAGGGTGATGGTTAATGTGAGGATTATTGTTAGGGATAGGGTTAGGTTTAAGATTAGGTTTTGATTGAGGGTGAGTGTGAGAGTTAGGGTTAGGGTTAGGGTTAGAGTGAGTGTTAGGGTTAAGATTTGGTTTAGGGTGAGGGTGAGCGTTAGGGTTAGGGTTAGGGTGAGGGTGCGGGTGAGGGTTAGGGTTAGGGTTAGTGTGAAAGTTAGGTTTATGGTGAGGGTTATGGTTAGGGTGAGGGTTAGGGTTAGGGTTTGGGTTAGGTTGAGGGCTAGGTTGAGAGTGAGGTTTAGGGTTAGGGTTAGGGTGAGTTTTAGGATGAGGGTGAGGTTTTGGGTTAGGGTTAGGATGAGTTTTAGGGTTATGGTTAGGGTTCCGGTTAAGGCGAAGGTGACGGTAAGGGTTAGATTTAGGGTTAGTGTTAGGTTTAGGGTGAGGTTTAGCGTTAGGGTTAGGGTCAGGGTTAGGGTTAAGGTGAGGGTTTGAGTTAGGGTTAGAGTTACGGTGAGGGTGAATTTTAAGTTTAGGTTTCGGGTCATGGTTATTCTTAGGGTTAGGGTTAAGGTTAAGGTTAAGGTAAGGGTGAGGGTGAGGGTGATGTTGAGGGTTAGGGTTAGGGTTAGGATGAGGTTTAGAGTTAGGGTTAGTGTTAGGTGAGGGTGAAGTTTAGGGTTAGGGTTAGGGTTAGGGTTAGGGATAGTGTGAGTGCTAGGGTTAGGTTTAGTGTTATGTTTAGGGTTATGGTGAGGGCTAGTTTGAGGGTGAGGGTTAGGGTTATGGTTAGGCTTAGGCTTAGTGTTAAGCTGAGGGTGAGGGTGAGGGTTAGGGTTAACCTTAGGCCTAGGCTTATGCTTAGGCTGAGCTTGAGGGTGAAGGTGAGGTTTAGGGTTAGGGTGATTGTTAGAGTTTTAGGGTTAGGTTGAGGGGTAGGGTTAGGGTTAGGGTGAGGCTTAGGATGAGGATTAGGTTTAAGATTAGGGCTAGTGTGAGTGCTAGGGTGAGGGTGAGGGTTAGGGTTAGAGTTAGGGTGCGGTTTAGGGATAGGTTTAGGTTTAGGGTTAGGGTGTCTGTAAGAGTGAGGGTTACATTGAGGGTGAGGGTTAGGGTTAAGGTGAGGGTTAGGGTTAGGTTGAGGGTGAGGGTAAGATTAGGGTAGGGTTATTGTTAGTGTTATGGTTAGGTTTAAGTTTACAGTGAGGGTGAGGCTGAGGGTGAGGGTTAGGTTTAGGGTTAGGGTGAGGTTTAGGTTAGGGTTAGGTTAAGGGTAAGGGTGAGGGTTTGGGTCAGGTTTACGATTATGGTGAGGGTGAGTGTTAGGTTTAGGGTGAGGGTTACAGTTATTGTTAGTGTTAGGGTTAGAGTTAGGGTGAAGGTGAGGGTGAGTGTGAGGGTTAGGGTTAGGGTGAAGTTTAGGGTTAGGGTTAGGGTTAGGGTGAGTGTGAGGGTGAGGTTTAGGGTTAGATTTAGGGTTAGGTTGAGGGTTAGGGAGAGGTTTAGGGTTATGGTTAGTGTTAGGGTTAGGGTTAGGGTGAGGTTTAGGATGAGGGTGAGGGTTAGGGTGAGGGTTAGCGTTAGGGTTAGGATTAGGATTAGAGTTAGTGTTAGGGTGAGTGTTTGTGTTAGGCTTAGGGTTAGGGTTAGGCTTAGTGTTAAGCTGAGGGTGAGGGTGAGGGTGAGGATTAGGGTTAGTGTTTGGGTGAGGGTTAGCGTTTGGGTGAGAGTTAGTGTTAGGGTTAGGGTGAGAGTTAGGATGAGGATTAGGGTTAGGATTAGTGTTAGGGTTAGGTTTAGGTTGAGGTTTAGGATGAGGGTGATGTTTAGGTTTAGGGTTAGGGTGAGGGTGAGGGTGAGTTTTAGGGTTAGAGTTAGGGTTAGGTTTAGGGATAGGGTGAGGTTTAGGGTTAGGGTTAGTGTTAGGGTTAGGGTTAGGGTGAGGGTGAGTGTTAGGGTGAGGGTTAGGTTTAGGGTTAGGATTAGGATTAGGGTAAGTGTGAGGGTGAGTATGAGGGTTAGGGTTAGGTTTAGGGTTAGGTTTAGGCTTAGGGATAGGCTGAGGGTGAGTGTGAGGGTGAGGGTGAGGTTTAGGGTTAGAGGTAGTGTTAAGTTGAGGTTTAGTGTGAGGGTTAGTGTTAGGGTTAGTGTTAGGGTTAGGGTTAGGGTGAGCGTTAGGGTTAGGGATAGGTTTAGGTTTAGGATTAGGTTTTGGTTGAGGTTGAGTGTGAGGGTTATGGTTAGGGTTATGATTAGGCTTAGGGTTAGGCTGAGGGTGCGGGTGAGGGTTAGGTTTAGGGTGAGGGTTATTATTAGTGTTAGATTTAGGATTAGGATTGGGGTGAGGGCTAGCATGAGGGTGAGGGTTATGGTTAGGGTTAGGGAGAGGTTTAGGGTTAGGATTAAGTTTAGGCATAGGGTGAGCTTTAGGGTTAAGGTTATGATGAAGGTGAGGGTTAGGGTAAGGTTGAGGGTTAGGATTAAGTCTAGGTTTAGGGTGACGGTTAGGGTTAGGGTGAGGACTAGGGTGAGGGTGAGGTTTAGGGTTAGGGTGAGGTTTAGGGTTAGAGTGATGGTTAGGGTTAGTGTGGGGATTAGTGTTAGGGTTGGGGTTAGTGTTCGGGTGAGGGTAAGTGTTATGGTGAGGTTTAGGGTTATGGTGACATTTATGGTTACAATGAGGGTTAGGGCTAGATTTAGGTTTATTGTTAGGGTTAGGGTTAGGGTTTCGGTTACTGTTAGGGTGAGGGTTAGGGTTTGGTTTAGGGTGAGGTTTATATTAAGGGTTAGGTTTAGAGTTAGGGTTAGGGTGAGGGTGTGGTTTAGGGTTAGAGTTAGCATTAGTGTTAGTGTTAGAGTTAGGGTGAGGGTTAGAGTGAGGTTTAGGGTTAGGCTTAATCTTAGGGTTAGCTTAGGCTTAGGCCAAGAGTGAGGGTGAGGGTTAGGGTTAGGGTTAGGTTGAGGGTTAGGGTTAGGGTTAGGGTGAGTGTTAGGATGTGGTGTAGTGTTAGGATTAGGGTTAGGGTGAGCGCTAGGGTGATGGTTAATGTGAGGGTTAGGGTTAGGCATAGGGTTAGGTTTAGGATTAGGTTTAGATTGAGGGTGAGTGTGAGGGTTAGGGTGAGGGTTAGGCTTAGGCTTAGGGTTACAGTGAGTGTTAGAGTTAGGGTTTGGTTTAGGGAGAGGGTGAGGGTTAGGGTTAGGGTTAGGGTGAGGGTGAGGGTGAGGGTTAGGGTTAGGTTTAGTGTGAAAGTTAGGGTTATGGTGAGGGTTAGGGTTAGGGTTAGGGTTAGGGGGAGGGCTAGGTTGAGAGTGAGGTTTAGGGTTAGGGTTAGGGTGAGGTTTAGGTTGAGGGTGAGGTTTAGGGTTAGGGTTAGGGTGAGGTTTAGGGTTATGGTTAGGGTTACGGTTAAGGCGAGGGTGAGGGTTAGGATTAGAGTTAGGGTTAGCGTGAGGGTTAGGGTGAGGGTTAGTGTTAGTGTTAGTGTTAGGGGTAGGGTTAGGATGAGGGTTAGGGTGCGGGTGAGGGTTAGGGTAAGGCTTAGGTTTAGGATTAGGGTTAAGGTGAGGGTGAGTGTGAGGGTTAGTGTTAGGGTTAGGGTTAGGGTTAGCATTAGGGTTAGGGTGAGGGTGAGGTTTAGCTTTAAAGTTAGGTTTAGAGTGAGGGTTAGGGTGAAGGTTATGGTGAGGGTTAGGGATAGGATTAGCGTTAGGGTATGTGCTAGGACCAGCAAAACTGTTAGAGTTAGGGTTAGAGTGAGGGTTAGGGTGAGTGTTAGATTTAGGGTTAGTGTTAGTGTTAGGGTTGGTGTTAGGTTTAGGATTAGGGTTATGGTGACTGTGAGTGTGACAGTTAAGGTTAGGGTTAGTGTTAGGCTTAGGTTTAGGCTGAGGCTGAGGGTGAGGGTGAGGGTTAGATTTAGGGTGAGGGTTTGGTTTGGGTTTAGAGTGAGGGTTAGGGTGAGGGTTAGGGTTGGATTAGGGTTAGGGTATGTCCTAGGGTGAGGATTAGGATTAGTTTTAGGTTTAGGGTGAGGTTAAGCATTAGGGTTAGGGTCAGGGTTAGGGTTAGGGTGAGGGTTTGGGTTAGGTTTAGAGTTACGGTGAGGGTGAGTTTTAAGTTTAGGTTTCGGGTCATGGTTATTCTTAGGGTTAGGGTTAAGGTTAAGGTTAAGTTAAGGGTGAGGGTGAGGGTGATGTTGAGGGTTAGGGTTAGGGTTAGGATGAGGTTTAGAGTTAGGGTTAGTTTTAGGGTGAGGGTGAGGTTTAGGGTTAGGTTTAGGTTTAGGGTGAGGGTGAGGGTGAGGTTTAGGGTTAGATTTAGGGTGAGGGTGAGGTTTAGTGTGAGGTTTAGGGTTAGGTTTAGTGTTAGGGTTAGGGTTAGGGTGAGGGTTAGGATGAGGGTGAGGGTTAGGGTGAGGGTTAGAGTTTGGGTTAGGATTAGGATTAGGGTTAGTGTTAGGGTGAGTGTTTTGGTTAGGCTTAGGGTTAGGCTTAGGCTTAGTGTTAAGCTGAGGGTGAGGGTGAGGGTGAGATTTAGGGTTAGGGTTTGGGTTAGGGTTAGCGTTTGAGTGAGAGTTAGGGTTAGGGTGAGATTTAGGATGAGGATTAGGGTTATGATTAGTGTTAGGGTTAGGTTTAGGGTGAGGGTTAGGATGAGGTGATGTTTCGGAATAGGGTTAGCGTGAGGGTGAGGGTGAGTTTTAGGGTTAGGGTAAGGGATAGGGAGAGGTTTAGGGTTAGGGTTAGTGTTAGGTTTAGGGTTAGGGTGAGGGTTAGTGTTAGGGTGAGGGTAAGTGTTAGGGTGAGGTTAGGGTTATGGTGACGGTTATGGTTACAATGAGGGTTAGGGTTAGGTTTAGGGTTATTGTTAGGGTTAGGGTTACGGTTAATGTGAGGGTTAGGGTTAGGTTTAGGGTGAGGTTTATATTAAGGGTTAGGGTTAGAGTTAGTGTTAGGGTGAGGGTGAGGTTTAGGGTTAGAGTTAACGTTAGTGTTAATATTAGTGTTAGGGTGAGGGTTAGTGTGAGGGTTAGGGTTAAGGTTAGGGTGAGTGTTAGGATGAGGTGTAGGGTTAGGATTAGGGTTAGGTGAGCGCTAGGTTGATGGTTAATGTGAGGGTTAGTGTTAGGGATAGGGTTAGGTTTAAGATTAGGTTTTGATTGAGGGTGAGTGTGAGGGTTAGGGTTAGGGTTAGGGTTAGAGTGAGTGTTAGGGTTAAGATTTGGTTTAGGGTGAGGGTGAGGGTTAGGGTTAGGGTTAGGGTGAGGGTGAGGGTGAGGGTGAGGTTTAGGGTTAGTGTGAGAGTTAGGTTTATGGTGAGGGTTATGGTTAGGGTGAGGGTTAGGGTTAGGGTTAGGGTGAGGGTGAGGGCTAGGGTGAGGGCTAGGGTGAGAGTGAGGTTTAGGGTTAGGATTAGGGTGAGTTTTAGGGTGAGGGTGAGGTTTTGGGTTAGGGTTAGGATGAGTTTTAGGGTTATGGTTAGGGTTCCGGTTAAGTCGAAGGTGAGGGTAAGGGTTAGATTTAGGGATAGTGTTAGGTTTAGGGTGAGGTTTAGCGTTAGAGTTAGGGTCAGGGTTAAGGTTAGGGTGAGGGTTTGAGTTAGGGTTAGAGTTACGGTGAGGGTGAATTTTAAGTTTAGGTTTCGGGTCATGGTTATTCTTAGGGTTAGGGTTAAGGTTAAGGTTAAGGTAAGGGTGAGGGTGAGGGTGATGTTGAGGGTTAGGGTTAGGGTTAGGATGAGGTTTAGAGTTAGGGTTAGTGTTAGGTGAGTGTGAGGATTAGGGTTATTGTTAGGTTTAGGGTTAGGGATAGTGTGAGTGTTAGGGTTAGGTTTAGTGTTATGGTTAGGGTTATGGTGAGGGCTAGTGTGAGGGTGAGGGTTAGGGTTATGTTTAGGCTTAGGCTTAGTGTTAAGCTGAGGGTGAGGGTGAGGGTTAGGGTTAACCTTAGGCCTAGGCTTATGCTTAGGCTGAGCTTGAGGGTGAAGGTGAGGGTTAGGGTTAGGCTGATTGTTAGAGTTTAATGTTAGGGTGAGTGTTAGGGTTAGATTTAGGGTGAGGCTTAGGGTGATGTTTAGGTTTAAGATTAGGGCTAGGGTGAGTGCTAGGGTGAGGGTGAGGGTTAGGGATAGAGTTATGGTGCAGTTTAGGGATAGGGTTAGGTTTAGGGTTAGGGTGAGTGTTAGGGTGAGGGTTACATTGAGGGTGAGGGTTAGGGTTAGGCTGAGGTTTAGGGTTCGGGTTAGGTTTAGGGTGAGTGTGAGGGTGAGGTTTAGGGTTAGATTTAGGGTTAGGTTGAGGGTTGGGGAGAGGTTTAGGGTTATGCTTAGTGTTAGGGTTAGGATTAGGGTGAGGGTTAGGATGAGGGTGAGGGTTAGGGTGAGGGTTAGAGTTTGGGTTAGGATTAGGATTACGGTTAGTGTTAGGGTGAGTTTTGGGGTTAGGCTTAGGGTTAGGGTTAGGCTTAGCGTTAAGCTGAGGGTGAGGGTGAGGGTTAGGATTAGGGTTAGTGTTTGGGTTACGGTTAGCATTTGGGTGAGAGTTAGTGTTAGGGTTAGGGTGAGAGGTAGGTTGAGGATTAGGGTTAGGATTAGTGTTAGGGTTAGGTTTAGGGTGAGAGTTAGGATGAGGGTGATGTTTAGGATTAGGGTTAGGGTGAGGGTGAGGGTGAGTTTTAGGGTTAGAGTTAAGGTTAGGGTAAGGTATAGGGTGAGGTTTAGGGTTAGGGTAAGTGTTAGAGTTAGGGTTAGGGTGAGGGTTAGTGTTAGGGTGAGGGTTAGGTTTAGGGTTAAGTTTAGGATTAGGGTAAGTGTGAGGGTGAGTATGAGGGTTAGGGTTAGGGTTAGGTTTAGGCTTTGGGATAGCCTGAGGGTGAGGGTGAGGGTTAGGGTTAGGGTTAGGGAGAGGTTTAGGGTTAGGATTAAGTTTAGGCATAGGGTGAGCATTAGGGTTAAGGTTATGATGAAGGTGAGGGTTAGGGTAAGGGTGAGAGTTAGGATGAGGTCTAGGTTTAGGGTGACGGTTAGGTTTAGGGTGAGGACTAGGGTGAGGGTGAGGTTTAGGGTTAGGGTGAGGTTTAGGGTTAGAGTGATGGTTAGGGTTAGTGTGAAGATTAGTGTTAGGGTTGGGGTTAGTGTTAGGGTGAGGGTAATTGTTATGGTGAGGTTTAGGGTTATGGTGACATTTATGGTTACAATGAGGGTTAGGGCTAGATTTAGGGTTATTGTTAGGGTTAGGGTTAGGGTTTCGGTTACTGTTAGGGTGAGGGTTAGGGTTTGGTTTAGGGTGAGGTTTATATTAAGGGTTAGGTTTAGAGTTAGGGTTAGGGTGAGGGTGTGGTTTAGGGTTAGAGTTAGCGTTAGTGTTAGTGTTAGAGTTAGGGTGAGGGTTAGAGTGAGGTTTAGGGTTAGGCTTAATCTTAGGGTTAGGCTTAGGCTTAGGCCAAGAGTGAGGGTGAGGGTTAGGGTTAGGGTTAGGTTGAGGGTTAGGGTTAGGGTTAGGGTGAGTGTTAGGATGTGGTGTAGTGTTAGGATTAGGGTTAGGGTGAGCGCTAGGGTGATGGTTAATGTGAGGGTTAAGGTTAGGCATAGGGTTAGGTTTAGGATTAGTTTTAGATTGAGGGTGAGTGTGAGGGTTAGGGTGAGGGTTAGGCTTAGGCTTAGGGTTAAAGTGAGTGTTAGGGTTAGGTTTGGTTTAGGGTGAGGGTGAGGGTTAGGGTTAGGGTTAGGGTGAGGGTGAGGGTGAGGTTTAGGGTTAGGTTTAGTGTGAAAGTTAGGGTTATGGTGAGGGTTAGGGTTAGGGTTAGGGTGAGGGCTAGGTTGAGAGTGAGGTTTAGGGTTAGGGTTAGGGTGAGGTTTAGGTTGAGGGTGAGGTTTAGGGTTACGGTTAGGGTGAGCTTTAGGGTTATGGTTAGGTTTACGGGTAAGGCGAGGGTGAGGGTTAGGATTAGAGTTAGGTTTAGCGTGAGGGTTAGGGTGAGGGTTAGTGTTAGTGTTAGTGTTAGGGGTAGGGTTAGGATGAGGGTTAGGGTGAGGGTGAGGGTTAGGGTAAGGCTTAGTTTTAGGATTAGGGATAAGGTGAGGGTGAGTGTGAGAGTGAGGGTTAGTGTTATGGTTAGGGTTAGGGTTAGCATTAGGATTAGGCTGAGGCTGAGGGTGAGGGTTTGGTTTAGTGTTAGAGTGAGGGTTAGGGTGAGGGTTAGGGTTGGATTAGGGTTAGGGTATGTCCTAGGGTGAGGATTAGGATTAGTTTTAGGTTTAGGGTGAGGTCAAGCATTAGGGTTAGGGTCAGGGTTAGGGTCAGGGTTATGGTTAGGGTGAGGGTTTGGGTTAGTTTTAGAGTTACGGTGAGGGTGAGTTTTAAGTTTAGGTTTCGGGTTATGGTTATTCTTAGGGTTAGGGTTAAGGTTAAGGTTAAGGTAAGGGTGAGGGTGAGTGTGATGTTGAGGGTTAAGATTAGGGTTAGGATGAGGTTTAGATTTAGGGTTAGTTTTAGGGTGAGGGTGAGGTTTAGGGTTATTGTTAGGTTTAGGGTTAGGGTTAGTGTGAGTGTTAGGGTTAGGTTTAGTGTTATGATTAGGGTTATGTTGAGGGCTAGTGTGAGGGTGTGGGTTAGGGTTAGGCTTAGGCTTAGGCTTAGTGTTAAGCTGAGGGTGAGGGTGAGGGTTAGGTTAAAGCTGAGGGTGAAGTTTAGGGTTAGGGTAGCCTTATGGTGCGGGTTATTGTGAGGTTTAGGGCTAGCTTTAGTGTTACAGTTACGGTGAGTGTGAGGGTGAGTGTCAGGGTTAGGCTTAGCCTTAGGCTTAGGCTTATGCTTAGGCCGAGCTTGAGGCTGAAGGTGAGGCTTAGGGTTAGGGTTATTGTTAGGGTTTTAGGGTTAGGGTGAGGGTTAGGATTAGGGTTAGGGTGAGGTTTAGGGTGAGATTTAGGTTTAAGACTAGGGTTAGGGTGAGGGTGAGGGTTAGGGTTAGAGTTAGGGTGAGGTTCAGGGATAGGGTTAGGTTTAGGGTTAGGGTGAGTGTTACGGTGAGGGTTACAGTGAGGGTGAGGGATAGGTTTAGGGTGAGGGTTAGGGTTAGTGTGAGGTTGAGTGTAAGTTTAGGGTTATGGTTATTGTTATTGTTAGTGTTATGGTTAGGTTTAATTTTACAGTGAGGGTGAGGGTTAGGTTTAGGGTTAGGGTGAGGTTTAGGGTTAGGGTGAGTTTTAGGTTAGGGTTAGGGTAAGGGTTAGGGTGAGGTTTTGGTTTAGTTTTATGATTACGGTGAGGGTTAGTGGTAGGTTTAGGGTGAGGGTTAGTGTTATTGTTAGGGTTAGGGTTAGAGTTACGGTGAAGGTGAGGGTGAGTGTGAGGGTTAGGGTTAGGGTGAGGTTTAGGGTTAGAGTTAGTTTTAGGGTGAGGGTGAGGGTGAGGTTTAGGGTTAGATTTAGGGTGAGGGTGAGGTTTAGTGTGAGGTTTAGGGTTAGGGTTAGTGTTAGGGTTAGTGTTTGGGTTAGACTTAGGGTTAGGGTTTGGCTTAGCCTTAAGCTGAGGGTGAGGGTGAGGGTGAGGATTAGGGTTTGGCTTTGGATTAGGGTTAGCGTTTGGGTGAGAGTTAGGGTTAGGTTTAAGGTGAGAGTTAGGATGAGGATTAGGGTTAGGATTAGTGTTAGGGTTAGGGTTAGGGTGAGGGTTAGGATGATGGTGATGTTTAGGATTAGGGTTAGGGTGAGGTTGAGGGTGAGTTTTAGGGTTAGAGTTAGGGTTAGGGTAAGGGATAGGGTGAGGTTTAGGGTTACGGTTAGTGTTAGGGTTAGGGTTAGGGTGAGGATTAGTGTTAGGGTGCGGGTTAAGTTTAGGGTTATGATTAGGATTAGGGTTAGTGTGAGGGTGAGTATGAGGGTTAGGGTTAGGGTTAGGGTTAGCTTTAGGCTTATGGTTAGGCTGAGGGTGAGGGTGAGGTTTAGGGTTTGGATGAGGGTTAGGTTTATGGTTAGGGTGAGGGTTAGGATGAGGATTAGGTTTAGGATTAGGATTAGGGTGATGGCTAGCATGAGGTTGAGGGTTAGGGTTAGGGTTAGGGTGAGGTTAAGGGTTAGGATTAAGGGTAGGCATAAGGTGGGGGTTATGGTTAAGGTTTTGATGAGGGTGAGGTTTAGGGTGACTTTGATGGTTAGGATTAGGTCTAGGTTTTGGGTGAGGGTTAGGGTTATGTTGAGGGCTAGGGTGAGGGGGAGGTTTAGGGTTACGGTGAGGTTTAGGGTTAGGATGATGGTTAGGGTTAGAGTGAGGATTAGTGTTAGGGTTAGGATTAGTGTTAAGGTGAGGGTAAGTGTTAGGGTGAGGGTTAGGTTTATGGTGACAGTTATGGTTACAATGAGGGTTAGGTTTAGTTTTAGTGTTATTGTTAGGTTTAGGGTTAGGGTTGCGGTTACTGTGAGGGTGAGGGTTAGGGTTCGGTTTAGGGTGAGGTTTATATTAAGGGTAACGGTTAGGGTGAGGGTAAGGTTTAGGGTTAGAGTTAGCGTTAGTGTTAGTGTTAGGGTTAGGATGAGGGTTAGTGTGAGGGTTAGGGTTAGGCTTAAGCTTAGGGTTCGGTTTAGGCTTAGGCTGAGATTGAGGGTTTCGTTTAGGGGTAGGGTGAGGGCTAGGGTGATAGTGAGGTTTAGGGTTAGGGTTAGGGTGAGGTTTAGGGTGAGGGTGAGGTTTAGGGTTATGGTTAGGTTGAGTTTTAGGGTTATGGTTAGGGTTACGGTTAAGGCGAGGGTGAGGGTTAGGGTTAGAGTTAGGGTTAGGGTGAGGATTAGTGTTAGTGTTAGTGTTGGGTGTAGGGTTAGAATGAGAGTTAGGGTGAGCATGAGGGTTAGGGTAAGGGTTAGGATTAGGAGTAGGGATAAGGTGAGGGTTAGTGTGAGGGTTAGTGGTAGTGTTAGGGTTCGTGTTAGCATTAGTTTTAGGGTGAGGTTAAGGGTTAACTTTAGGGTTAGGTTTAGAGTGAGGGTAAGGGTGAGGGTTATGGTGAGCGTTAGGGATAGGATTAGCGTTAGGGTATGTGCTAGGATGAGCAATAGAGTTCAGGTTAGGGTTAGAGTGAGGGTTAGTTTGAGGTTTAGGTTTAGGTTTAGTGTTAGGGTTAGGGTTGGTGTTAGGGTTAGAGTTAGGGTTACGGTGACTGTGAGTGTGACAGTTAGGGTTAGGGTTAGGCATAGGTTTAGGGTTAAGCTGAGGCTGAGAGTGAGGGTGAGGGTTAGATTTAGGGTGAGGGTTTGGTTTAGGGTTAGAATGAGGGTTAGTGTGAGGGTTAGGGTTAGATTAGGGTTAGGGTATGTCCTAGGGTGAGGATTAGGGTTAGTGTTAGGTTTAGGGTGAGGGTGAGGGTGAGGTTTAGGGTTAGATTTAGGGTTAGGGTGAGGTTTAGGGTGAGGTTGAGGGTTAGGGTTAGTGTTAAGTTTAGGGTTAGGTTGAGGGTTAGGATGAGGGTGAGGGTTAGGGTGAGGTTTAGTGTTAGGGCTAGGTTTAGGATTAGGGTTAGCATTAGGGTGAGTGTTTGGGTTAGGGTTAGGGCTAGGCTTAGCATTAAGCTGAGGGTGAGGGTGAGGGTGAGGATTAGATTTAGGGTTAGCGTTTGGGTGAGAGTTAGTGTTAGGGTTAGGGTGAGAGTTAGGATGAGGATTAGGGTTAGGATTAGTGTTAGGGTTAGGTTTAGGGTGAGAGTTAGGATGAGGGTGATGTTTAGGGTTAGGGTTAGGGTGAGAGTGAGGATGAGGTTTAGGATTAGAGTTAGGGTTAGGGTGAGGGATAGGGTGAGGTTTAGGGTTAGGGTTAGTGATAGGGTTAGGGTTAGGGTGAGGGTTAGTGTTAGGGTGAAGGTTAGGGTTAGGATTAGGAGAAGGATTAGTGTGAGGGTGAGTATGAGGGTTAGGGTTAGGGGTAGGTTTAGGCTTAGGGATAGGCTGAGGGTGAGGGTGAGGGTGATGGTTAGGGTTAGGGTGAGGGTGAGTTTTAGGGTTAGAGTTAGTGTTAAGTTGAGATTTACTGTGAGGGTTAGTGTTAGGTTTAGTGTTAGGGTTAGGGTTAGGGTGAGGGTTAGGGTGAGGGTTAGGTTTAGGGATAGGCTTAGGTTTAGGATTCGGTTTTGGGTGAGGTTGAGTGTGAGGGTTATGGTTAGGGTTATGATTAGACTTAGGGTTAGGCTGAGGGTGAGGTTGAGGTTTAGGTTTAGGGTGAGCTTTAGATTTAGGGTTAGGGTGAGTGTTAGGATGAGGGTTAGGTTTAGGATTAGGATTACGGTGAGGGCTAGCATGAGGGTGAGGTTTAGGGTTAGGGTTAGGATGAAGTTTAGGGTTACGATTATTTTTAGGCATAGGGTGGGTGTTAGGGTTAAGGTTATGATGAGGGTGAGGGTTAGGGTAAGTTTGAGGGTTAGGATTAGATCTAGGTTTAGGGTGAGGGTTAGGGTGAGGGCTAGAGTGAGTGTGAGGTTTAGGGTTAGGGTGAGGTTTAGGGTTAGGGTGATGGTAAGGGTTGGTATGAAGATTAGTGTTAGGGTTAGGCTCAGTGTTAGGGTGAGGGTAAGTGTTAGGGTGAGGGTTAGGGTTATGGTGACGGCTATGGATACAATGAGGGTTAGGTTTAGGTTTAGTGTTATTGTTAGGGTTATGGTTAGGGTTACGGTTACTGTGAGAGTGAGGGTTAGTGTTCGGTTTAGGGTGATGTTTATATTAAGGGTTAGGGTTAGAGTTAGGGATGGTGAGGGTGAGGTTTAGGGCTAGAGTTAGCGTTAGTGTTAGTGTTAGAGTTAGGGTGAGGGTTAGTGTGAGGGTTAGGGTTAGGCTTAAGCTTAGGGTTAGGCTTAGGCTTAGGCCGAGAGTGAGGGTGAGGGTTAGGGTTAGGGTTAGGGTAAGGGTTAGGGTTAACGTTAGGGTGAGTGTTAGGATGAGGTGTAGGGTTAGAATTAGGGTGAGGGTGATCGCTAGGGTTATGGTTAATGTGAGGGTCAGGGTTAGGGATAGGGTTAAGTTTAGGATTAGGTTTAGAATGAGGGTAAGTGTGAGGGTTAGGGTTAGGGTTAGGCTTAGGGTTAGAGACAAGAGACAGTGTTAGGGTTAGCGTTTGGTTTAGGGTGAGGGTGAGGGTTAGGGTTAGGGTTAGGGTGAGGGTGAGGGTGAGGGTTAGGGTTAGGGTTAGTGTGAAATTTAGGGTTATGATGAGGGTTATGTTTAGGGTGAGGGTTAGTGTTAGGGTTAGCTTTAGGTTGAGGGCTAGGGTGAGAGTGAGGTTTAGGGTTAGGGTTAGGGTGAGGTTTAGGGTGAGGGTGAGGATTAGGGTTAGGGTTAGGGTTACGGTGAGGGTGAGTGTCAGGGTTAGGGTGAGGGTTAGTGTTATTGTTAGGGTTAGGGTTAGAGTTACTGCGAAGGTGAGGGTTAGGGTTAGGGTGAGGTTTAGGGTTAGGTTTAGATTTAGGGTGAGGGTGAGGGTGAGGTTTAGGGCTAGTTTTAGGGTTAGGGTGAGGGTCAGGGTGAGGTTTAGGATTAGGGTTAGAGTTAGGGTTTGGGTTAGTGTGAGGGTGTGGTTGAGGGTGAGGGTTTAAGGTGAGGGTTTGGGTTAGGGTTAAGATTAGGATAAAGATTAGTGTTAGGGTGAGTGTTTGGGTTAGGGTTAGGTTAAGGTTAGGCTTAGCGTTAAGCTGAGGGTGAGGGTGAGGTTGAGGGTTAGGGTTAGGGTTTGGGTTAGGGTTAGCGTTTGGATGAGAGTTAGGGTTAGGGTTAGGGTGAGAGTTAGGATTAGGATTTGGGTTAGGATTAGTGTTAGGGTTAGTGTTAGGGTGAGGGTTAGGATGAGGGTGATGTTGAGGGTTAGGGTTAGGATGAGGTTGAGGGTGAGGTTTAGTGTTAGAGTTAGGGTTAGGGTGAGGGATAGGGTGAGGTTTAGGGTTAGAATTAGTGTTAAGTTGAGATTTACTCTGAGGGTTAGTGTTAGGTTTAGTGTTAGGGTTAGGGTTAGGGTGAGGGTTAGGGTGAGGGTTAGGGTTAGGGATAGGGTTAGGTTTAGGATTAGGTTTTGGGTGAGGTTGAGTGTGAGGGTTATGGTTAGGGTTATGATTAGGCTTAGTGTTAGGCTGAGGGTGAGGGTGAGGTTTAGGTTTAGGGTGAGGTTTAGGTTTAGGGTTAGGGTGAGCGTTAGGATGAGGGTTAGGTTTAGGTTTATGGTTAGGGTGTGGACTATCATGAGGGTGAGGGTTAGGGTTACAGTTAGGGTGAGGTTTAGGGTTAGGATTAGGTTTAGGCATAGGGTAGGGTTTAGGGTTAATGTTATGATAAGGGTGAGGGTTAGGGTAAGGTTGAGGGTTAGGATTAGGTCTAGGTTTAGGGTGAGGTTTAGGGTTAGGGTGATGGTTAGGGTTAGTGTGAGAATTAGTGTTAGGGTTAGGGTTAGTGTTAATGTGAGGGGAAGTGTTAGGGTGAGGGTTAGGTTTATGGTGACGCTTAGGGTTACAATGAGGGTTAGGGTTAGGTTTAGTGTTATTGTTAGAGTCAGGGTTAGGGTTACGGTTACTGTGAGGGTGAGGGTTAGGGTTCATTTAGGGTGAGGTTTATATTAAGGGTTAGGGTTAGAATTAGGTTTAGGGTGAGAGTGAAGTTTAGGGTTAGAGTTAGCGTTAGTGTTACTGTTAGTGTTAGGGTGAGGGTTATTGTGAGGTTAGTTTGAGGGTTAGGGTTAGGATTAAGCTTAGAGTTAGGTTTAGGCTTAGGCCGAGATTGAGGGTTAGGGTTAGGGTTTGGGTGAGGATTAGTGTTAGTGTTAGTGTTAGGGTTAGGGTTAGGGTGAGGTTTAGGGTGAGGGTGCGGTTTAGGGTTAGGGTTAGGGTGAGGTTTAGGGTTATGGTTAGGGTTACGGTTAAGGCGAGGGTGAGGGATAGGATTAGAGCTAGGGTTAGGGTGAGGGTTAGGGTGAGGATTAGTGTTAGGGATAGTGTTAGTCATAGGGTTAGGCTGAGAGTTAGGGTGAGGGTGAGGGTTAGGGTAAGGTTTAGGATTAGGATTAGGGTTAAGGTGAGGGTGAGTGTGAGGTTAGTGTTCTTGTTAGGGTTAGGGTTAGCAATAGCGTTAGGGTGAGGTTTAGGGTTAGCTTTAGATTTAGGTTTAGAGTGAGGGTAAGGTTGAGACTTATGGTGAGGGTTAGGGATAGGATTAGCGTTAGGTTATGTG
Source organism: Dipodomys merriami (assembly GCF_024711535.1). Lineage (NCBI taxonomy): Eukaryota > Metazoa > Chordata > Mammalia > Rodentia > Heteromyidae > Dipodomys > Dipodomys merriami. The sequence continues at coordinate 278,772 of NW_027206376.1, forward strand.
CTAGGATGAGCAATAGGGTTAGTGTTAGCTTTAGAGTGAGGGTTAGGGTGAGGGTTAGGTATAGGTTTAGTGTTAGGGTTAGGGTTGGTGTTAGGGTTAGGATTAGGGTTACGGTGAATGTGAGTGTGACAGTTGGGGTTAGGGTTAGTGTTAAGCTTAGGCTTAGGCAGGGGCTAAGGGTGAGGGTGAGGGTTAGATTTAGGGTGAGGTTTTGGTTTAGGGTTAGAGTGAGGGTTAGGGTGAGGGTTAGGGTTAGATTAGGGTTCGGGTATGTCCTAGGGTGAGGATTAGGTTTAGTGTTAGGTTTATGGTGAGGTTTAGCGTTAGGATTAGGGTCAGGGTTAGGGTAAGGGTGAGTGTTTGGGTTAGGGTTAGAGTTACGGTGAGGGTGAAGTTTAAGTTTAGGTTTAGGGTTATGGTTATTCTTAGGGTTAGGGTTAGGGTTATGATGAACGTGAGGGTTAGGGTAAGGTAGAGGGTTAGGATTAGGTCTAGGTTTAGGGTGAGGGTTAGGGTTAGGGTGAGGGCTAGGGTGAGGGTGAGGTTTAGGGTTAGGGTGAGGTTTAGGGTCAGGGTGATGGTTAGGGTTAGTGTGAGGATTAGTGTTAGGGTTGGGGTTAGTGTTAGGGTGAGGTTAAGTGTTAGGTTGAGGGTTAGGTTTATGGTGACGGTTATGAGGGTTAGGTTTAGGTTTAGTGTTATTGTTAGGGTTAGGGTTATGGTTACTATGAGGGTGAGGGTTAGGGTTCGGTTTATATTAAGAGTTTATATTAAGAGTTTATATTAAGAGTTTATATTAAGAGTTTATATTAAGAGTTTATATTAAGAGTTTATATTAAGAGTTTATATTAAGAGTTTATATTAAGAGTTTTATATTAAGAGTTTATATTAAGGTTTATATTAAGAGTTATATTAAGAGTTTATATTAAGAGTTTATATTAAGAGTTAGGGTTTATATTAAGAGTTAGGGTTAGAATTAGGGTTAGGGTGAGGGTGAAGTTTAGGGTTAGAGTTTGCGTTAGTGTCACTGTTAGGGTTAGGGTGAAGGTTAGTGTGAGGGTTATTGTTAGGGTTAGGCCGAGAATGAGGGTGAGGGTTAGGGTTAGGGTTAGGGTAAGGGTTAGGGTTAGGGTTAGGGTGAGAGTTAGGATGAGGTGAAGTGTTAGGATTAGGGTTAGGGTGAGCACTAGGGTGATGGTTAATGTGAGGGTTAGGCTTAGGGATACGGATAGGTTTAGGATTACGTTTAGATTGAGGGTGAGTGTGACGGTTAGAGTTAGGGTCAGGCTTAGGGTTAGAGTCAGTGTTAGGGTTAGCGTTTGGTTTAGGGTGAGGGTGAGGTTTAATTTAGGGTTAGGATGAGGGTGAGGGTGAGGGTTAGGGTTAGGTTTAGTGTGAAAGTTAGGGTTATGGTGAGGGTTATGGTTAGGGTGAGAGTTAGGGTTAGGGTTAGGGTGAGGGCTAGGGTGAGAGTGAGGTTTAGGGTTAGGGTTAGGGTGAGGTTTAGGGTGAGGGTGAGGTTTAGGGTTAGTGTTAGGTTGAGGTTTAGGGTTATGGTTAGGGTTACGGTTAAGGCGAGGGTGAGAGTTAGGGTTAGAATTAGGGTTAGGGTGATCGTTAGGGTGAGGGTTTGTGTTAGTGTTAGTGTTAGGGGTTGGGTTAGGATGAGGGTTAGGGTGAGGGTTAGGGTTAGTTTTAGGATTAGGTTTAGGGTGAGGGTGAGTGTGAGCGTTAGTGTTAGGGTTAGGCTAAGGGTTTGGGTTAGGGTGAGGGTGCGGCTGAGGATTAGGGTTAGGTTTAGGGTTAGGGTTAATGTTAGGTTTAGGGTTACAATGAGAATTAGGGTTACGCCTAGCGTTAGGCTTAGGGTTAGGCTGAGGGTGAAGGTGGGGGTTAGGATAAGGGTTAGGTTTCGGTTTAAAATTCGTGTTATTGTCAGTGTTATGGTTTTGGTTAAGTTTGCGGTGAGGGTGAGGCTGAAGGTGAGGGTTATGGTTAAGTTTAGGCTTAGGCTAAGGGTTAGGCTGAGGGTGAGGTTGGGGGTGAGGAATAAGTTTTGGGTGATGGATAGGGTGCAGGTTAGGGTGAGGGTTAGGATGAGGGATAGGGTTAGGATGGTTAGGATGAGGTTTAGGGTGAGGGCTAGGGTGAGGTTGAGTGTTAGGGTTAGGGTTAGGCTTATACTTAGGTTTAGGCTGAGGGTGAGGGTGAGTGTGAGGGTTAGGGTTGGGTGATGGATAGGGTTAGGGTTAGGGTGAGTGTTAGCATGAGGGTTAGGGTTAGGGTGACTGTTAGGGTGAGCGTGATGGTCAGAGTAAACATGAGGGTTAGGCTGAGGGTGAATGTTCCCCTAAGGGTGAGGGTTAGGCTTAGGGTGATTGTTAGCGTAAGGATTAGGGTGAGGGTGAGGGATAGATTGAGGATTAGGGTTAGGGTTAGTGTGAGGTTTAGGGTAAGGATGATGGTTAGTGTTAGGGTGAGGGTTAGGGTTAGAATTAAGATTAGTGTGGGGGCTAGGGTGACGCTGAGGGTTAGGGTTAGGGTTAGGGTGAGGTTTAGGGTTAGGGTGACAGTGTTACTGTGAGGGTTAGTGTGAGAGTTAGGGTTAGTGTTAGGGTGAGGGTAAGTGTTAGGGTGAGGGTTAAGGTTAGGTTAAGTCTTAGGTTTAGTGTGAGGGTTAGGGTTAGGTTTTGGGTTAGGGTGTGGGTGAGGCTGAAGATTAGGGTTAGGTTTAGGGTTAAGGTTAGGATTATGGTGAGGGTTAGGCTTAGGCTAAGGGTTAGGCTGAGGGTGAGGGTGAGGGTGGGGGTGCAGATTAGGTTTAGGGTTACGGTTAGGTTTAGGTTTATTGTTAGTGTTATGGTTCGGGTTAAGTTTGCGGTGAGGGTGAGGGTTATGGTAATGGTTAGGGTCACAGTTAGGGTTAGGGTTAGGGTTAGTGTTATTGTTAGGGTTAGGGTTAGAGTTACGGTGAGGTTGAGAGTGAGAGTGAGGGATTTGTTTAGGGTCAGGGTGAAGTTTAGGGTTAGAGTTAGGGTGAGGGGGAGGGTTAGGGTGAGAGTTAGGTTTAGGTTTAGTGTTAGGGTTAGGGGGAGGGGGAGGATTAGGTTGAGGTTTAGGGATAGGGTTAGGTTTAGCTTTAGGGTTAGGGTGAGGGTGAGTATGAGGGTCAGTGTGAGTGTTAGGCTTAGGCTTAGGGTTAGGCTGGGGGTGAGTTTGGGGGTGAGGATTAGGGTTAGGGTGATGGTTCAGGTTAGGGTTAGTGTTATTGTTAGGTTTAGGGTTAGAGTTACGGTGAGGGTGTGGGTGCGGGTGAGGGTTAGGGTTAGGGTGAGGGTGAGGGTTAGGATGAGGATTAGGGTTAGGATTAGAGTTAGGGTGAGTGCTAGGGTTTGGGTGAGGGGTAGGGTTAGTGTTAGGGTGAAGTTTAGGGTTAGGATTAGGGTTATGGTGAGGGTGAGTGTTAGGATTAGGGTTGGGCTTAGGGTTAGGGTTGGGTTTAGTGTTAGGATTAGTGTTATTGTTAGGGTTAGGGTTAGAATTATGGTGATTGTAAGGGTACGGTGAGGAATTGGGTTAGGTTTATGGTGGCGTTTAGGGTTAGGGTTAGGTTTAGGGTTAAGGTGAGTGTGAAGTTTAGGGTTAGATACAGTTTTAGTGGGAGGGTTAGGGTGAGGGTTAAGTTTAGTGTTAGTGTTAGGATTAGTGTGAGGGTGAGAGTTAGGTTGAGGTTTAGGGTTGGGATTAGGGTTAGTGTGAGGGTTAGTGTTAGGTTTAGGGTTAGTGTTAGGTTGAGGGTATTTGTTAGGGTGAGGGTTTGGGTTAGGGTGAGGGTTTGGGTTAGGGTGAGGGTTATGGTTAGGGTTAGGTTGAGGGTTTAGCTGAGGTTGAGGGTTAGGGTTAGGGTTAGGATAAGGATTAGGGTTAGGGTTTCAGTGAGTGTGAGGGTTAGGGATAGTATTAGGTTGAGGGTTAGGGTTAGGGTGAGGGTTATGTTTAGGGCTAAGATTACGGTTATGATGAGGTTGAGTGTGAGCTTTAGGGTTAGGGTGAGGTTTAGTGTTAGGGTTAGGGTTAGAGTTAGGCTTAGGGTGAGGGTGAGGTTTAGGGGTAGAGTTAGGGTTAGGGAGGGGTGTTAGGGTGAGGGTTATGGTTAGCATGAGGGTTAGGGTTGGTTTGACGGTAAGGCTAAAAATGAGGGTTATGCTGAGTGTGAGAGTTATTGTAAGGGTGAGGGTTAAGTTTAGGATGAGGGTTAGGGTTAGGGTTAAGTTGAAGGTGAGGGTTAGATTGAGGATTAGTGTTAAGGTTAGTGTGAGGTTTAGGGTGAGGATGAGAGTTAGGGTTAGGGTGAGGGCTAGGGTGAGGGTGAGGGTTAGGGTTAGTGTTAGGGTGAGGTTTAGGGTTAGGGTGATGGTTAGGGTTAGTGTGAGTTTTAGGGTTATGGTTAGGGTTAGTGTTAGGTTGAGGGTTAGGTTTAGGGTGAGGGTTATGGTTATGGTTATGGTTAGGGTGATGGTTAGGGTTAGGGTTAGGGTTATTTTTAGTGTTAGGGTTATAGTGTTATGTTTACCGTGAGGGTAAGGGTGTGGGTTAGGGTTGGGGTTAGGATGAGATTTAGGTTTAGGATTAGGTTTAGAGTTAGGGTTAGGGTGAGGGTGAGGTTTAGGGTTAGAGTTAGGGTTAGTGTTAGGTTTAGGGTTAGGGTGAGGGTTAGTGTTAGGATTAGTGTGAGAGTTAGGGTTAGGCTTAGGCTTAGCCTTAAGCTTAGGCTTAGGCTTAGCATGAGTGTGAGGGTTAGGGTTAGGGTTAGGGTGAGGGTTAGGTTAGAGTTAGGATGAGGTTTAGGTTTAGACTTAGGGTTAGGGTGAGGGCTAGGTTGAGGGTTAGGGTGAGGTTTAGGGTGAGGGATAGGTTTAGGTTTCAGATTAGGGTTAGGGTGAGGTTGAGTGTGAACGTTAGGTTTAGGCTTAGGTTTAGGCTTAGGGTTAAGGTGAAGGTTAGGGTTGGGGTTTGGGTTAGGGTGAAGGCGAGGCTGAGGACTAGGGTTAGGTTTAGGGTTAGGTTTAGGGCTAGGGTTACAGTGAGGGTTAGGGTTAGGCCTAGGTTTATGCTTAGGGTTAAGCTGAGGGTGAGGGTGGGTGTGAGGGTTAGGGTTAGTGTTAGGGTTTAAATTAGGGTTATTGTTAGTGTTATGGTTTGCTTTAAGTTTGCAGTGAGGGTGAGGTTGAGGGTGAGGGTTATGGCTAGGGCTAGGCTTAGGCTTAGGGTTAGGCTGAGGGTGATCTTGGGTGTGAGGGATCTGGTGAGCGGTACGTTTAGGGTTAGGTTTAGGGTGAGGGTAAAGGTTAGGATAAGTTTTAGGGTGAGGATGAGTATTAGGAAGAGGAATAGAGTTAGGTTGAGGGTTAGGGTTAGGTTTAGGGTGAGGCTATGTTTTAGGGTGAGGGTTAGGGTGAGGGTTAGGGATACGGTTAGGGTTATGGTTAGAGTGACAGTGAGAGTGAGGTTTAGTTTTTACGTTAGGGTTAGGGTTAGGGTTAGGTATACGGTTAGGGTTAGGGTTAGGGTGACGGTGAGGGTTAGGGTTAGGGTTAGGGTTATGGTGAGGTTTAGTTTTAGGGATACGGTTAGGGTTATGGTTAGAGTGACAGTGAGAGTGAGGTTTAGTTTTTACGTTAGGGTTAGGGTTAGGGTTAGGTATACGGTTAGGGTGAGGTTTAGGGTGAGGGTGAGGTTTAGGGTAAGGGTTAGGGTGAGGGTTAAGGTGAGGGTGAGGGTATGTGTTAGATTGAGGGTTAGGTTGAGGGTTAGGGTTAGGGTGTGGGTTAGTGATAGGTTTATGGTTAGGGTTAGGTTGAGGGTGAGGGTGAGGGTTAGGGTTAGGGTTAGGTTCAGGGTGAGGGTGAGGTTCAGGGTTAGGATTAGGGTTAGGTTTAGGGTTAGGCTGAAGGTGAGGGTGTGGGTGAGGGTTAGGGTTTGGGTGAGGATGAGGATTAGGGTGAGTTTTAGTGTGTGGGTTAGTGTTAGGGTTACTGTGAGGATTAGGGTTAGGGTTATGGTGAGGGTAAGTGTTAGGTTTAGGTTTAGGGTAAGGTTTAGTGTTAGGGTTATGGTTAGAGTGAGGGTTAGGTTTAGTGTGAGTGTTAGGGTGAGGGTTAGGTTTAGTGTTAGCTTTAGGGTGAGAGTGAGGGTTAGGGTGAGTGTGAGGGTTAGGGTTTGGGTGAGGGTTAGGGTGAAGGTGAAGGTTATGGTGAGGGTGAGACTTAGAGTTAAGGTTAGGGTTAGGGTGAGGGTTAGTGTGAGGATAAGGGTTAGTGTTAGGTTTAGGGTTTGTGTGAGGATTAGGGTTAGGGTGAGCGTTAGCGTTATGGTGAGGGTGAGGGTTAAGATTAAGGTTTGTGAGGGTTCGGGTAAGGGTCAGGGTAGGGTTAGGTTTTGGGTTAGGGTGAGGGTGAGGGTGAGGGTGAGGGTTAGGGTGAGGGTGAAGTTGAGGGTGATGGTGAGGGTTAGGCTTAGGGTTAGGTTGAGGTTTACGCTTAGTGTGAGGGTTGGGTGAGCATGAGGTTAAGGGATAGGGTGAGGATTAATGTGAGGGTGAGAATTAAGGTTAGGGTTAGGGTTAGGTTGAGGGTTCGTGTGAGGGTTAGGGTTAGGGTTAGGTTTAGGGTTAGTGTGAGGATTAGGGTTAGGGTGAGGGTAAGTGTTAGGGTGAGGGTTAGGATTAGGGTGAGGGTTATGGTTAGGGTGAGGGTTTGGGTTAGGGTTATTTTTAGGGTTTGGTTTACGGTTACAGTTACGGTGAGTGTGAGGGTGAGAGTTAGGGTTAGGGTTAGGGTGAAGTTTAGTGTTAGGGTTAAGGTTAGAGTTAGGGTTAAGGTGAGGGTGAGGTTTAGGGTTAGAGTTAGGATTAGGGTGAGGGTTAGGGCGAGGGTTAGTGTTAGGTTGCGGGTTAGGGTGGGGTTGAAGGTAAGGGTAAATTTGAGGGTTAGGCTGAGGGTGAGGTTTACAGTAAGTGTGAGGGTTAGGGTTAGGTTGAGCATTAGTGTTAGCATTAGGGTTTATTTTAGGGTTAGGGTAAGTGTTAAGGTGAGGGTTAGGGTTAGGGTTATGCTTAGGGTTAGTGTTAGGGTTAGGGTTAGGATGAAGTTTAGTTTTAGGGTTAGGGTTAGAGTTAAGGTTAGGGTGAGGGTGACATTTAGGGTTAGATTTAGGGTTAGTGTTAGGGTTAGGGTTAGGTTGAGGGTTAGGGTTAAGCTTAGGATTAGGCTTAGGCTTAGGCCGAGCATGAAGATGAGTTTTAGGGTTCGGGTTAAGGTTCGTGTTAGGGTGAAGGTTAGATTGAGGTTTAGATTTAGGATTAGGGTAAGGGTGAGGGCTAGGGTTAAGGTTAGGGTGAGGGCTAGGTTTAGGTATAGCGTTAGGTTTAGGTTTAGGGTTAGGGTGAGGGTGAGTGTGAGGTTTAGTGTTAGGGTTAGGCTTAGAGTTAGGGTGAGGGTTTTGGTTAGGGATTGGGTTCGTGTGAGGGTGAGGCTGAGGATTAGGGTTAGGTTTAGGGTTAGGTTTAGGGTTAGGGTTATTGTTAGGTTTAGGGTTAGTATTAGGGTTAGGATTAGGATGAGGGTATGATTTACGGTGAGGGTTAGGGATATGGTTAGGGTTATGTTTAGAGTGACGATGAGAGTGTGTGTTCGTTTTAAGTTTAGGGTTAGCGTTAGGGCTAAGATTAAGGATACGTTTAGGGTTAGGGTTAGGGTGACGGTGAGGTTTAGGGTTAAGGTTAGGGTTAGGGTTAGGATAAGGTTTAGGGTGAGGTTTAGGGTGCGGGTGAGGTTTAGGGTGAGGGTTAAGGTGAGGGTTTGGGTGAGGGTGAGGGTATGTGTTAGATTGAGGTTTAGGTTGAAGGTTAGGATTAGGGTGAGGTTAGTGATAGGTTTACGGATAGGGTTAGGGTGAGGGTGAGGGTGAGGTTTAGGGTTAGGGTTAGGTTCAGAGTGAGGGTGAGGTTCAGGGTTAGGATTAGGGTTAGAGTTAGGGTTCGGCTGAAGGTGAGGATGTGGGTGAGGGTTATGGTTAGGGTGAGGGTGAGGGTTAGGGTGAGTTTTAGTGTGTGGGTTAGTGTTAGGGTTAGTGTGAGGATTAGGGTTAGGATTTTGGTGAGGGTAACGGTTAGGGTAAGGGTTAGGGTAAGGTTTAGTGTTAGGTTTATGGTTAGAGTGAGGGTTAGGTTTATTGTGAGTGTTAGGGTGAGGTTTAGGTTTAGTGTTAGCTTTAGGGTGAGGGTGAGCGTTAGGGTGAGTGTGAGGGTTAGGGTTTGGGTGAGGGTTAGGGTGAAGGTGAAGGTTATGGTGAGGGTGAGACTTAGAGTTAAGGTTAGGGTTAGGGTGCGGGTTAGTGTGAGGATAAGGGTTAGTGTTAGGTTTAGGGTTAGTGTGAGGATTAGGGTTAGGGTGAGGGTTAGAGTTATGGTGAGGGTGAGGGTTAAGTTTAAGGTTGTGTGAGGGTTAGGGTTAGGGTGAGGGTTAGGGTTAGGTTTTGGGTTAGGGTGAGGGTGAGGGTGAGGTTGAGGGTTAGGGTGAGGGTGAAGTTGAGTGTGATGGTCAGGGTTAAAGTTAGGGTTAAGTTGCATTTTAGGCTTAGTGTGAGGGTTGGGTGAGCATGAGGTTAAGGGATAGGGTGATGGTTAGTGTAAGGGTGAAGGTTATTGATAGCGTGAGTGTGAGTTTTAGGGTTATTGTTAGGGTTAGGGTTAGTGTTAGGGTTATGATTAGGGTTAGGGTTAGGGTTACAGTTAGAATGAAGTTTAGTTTTAGGGTTTCGGTTAGAGATAAGGTTAGGGTGAGGGTGATATTTAGGGTTACAGTTAGGGTTAGTATTAGTGTTAGGGTTAGGGTGAGGGTTACGGTTAAGCTTAGGCTTAGGCTTAGTCTTAGGCTGAGCATGAGGGTTCTGGTTAGGGTTCTGGTTAGGGTTCGGGTTAGGGTGAAGGTTAGATTGAGTTTTAGGGTTAGGGTTAGGGTGAGGGCTAGGGTTAGGGATAGGTTTAGGTTTAGGATTAGGGTTAGGGTGAGGGTGAGTGTGAGGTTTAGGGTTAGGGTTAGGCTTAGAATTAGGGTGAGGGTTAGGGTTAGGTTTTGGGTTAGTGTGAGGGTGAGGCTGAGGATTAGGCTTATTTTTAGTGTTAGGTTTATTGTTAGGGTTAGTGTTAGTGTTAGGGTTAGTGTTAGGGTTATGGTGAGAGTTATGGTTAGAGTTAGGATTAGGCTTAGGGTTAGGATGAGGGTGAGGGTGGGTTTGAGGATTAGAGTTAGGGTTAGGTTTAGGCTTAAGTTTAGGCTTATTGTTAGTGTTATGCTTAGGGTTAAGTTTGCGGTGAGCATGACGCTGAAGGTGAGGGTTATGCTTATGGTTAAGGTTAGGGTTAGGGTTATTGTTATTCTTAGGGTTAGGGTTAGAGATACGGTGAGGATGAGGTTGAGGGTTAGGGTTAGGGTGCGGTTTCGGGATAGGTTTAGAGTAAGGGTTAGGGTGAGGGTGAGGTTTAGAATTAGAGTTATTGTTAGGGATAGGGTTAGTGTTAGGGTTAGGGTTAGGCTTAGGGTTAGGCTGAGGGTGAGGGTGGGTGTGAGGAATAGGGTGAGGGTTAGAGTTAGTGTTAGGGTTATTGTTAGTGTTATGGTTCGGGTTAAGTTTGCTGTGAGGGTGAGTCTGAGGGCGAGGGTTTTGGTTATGGTTAGGGTTAGGGTTAGGGTTAGAGGTATTGTTAGGGTTAGGGTTAGAGTTACCGTGAGGGTGAGGGTGAGGGTGAGGTTTCGGGTTCAGGTTAGGGTTCGGGTTAGGGTGAAGGTTAGATTGAGGTTTAGGGTTAGGATTAGGGTTAGGGTGAGGGCTAGGGTTAGGGATAGGGTTATGTTTTGGATTAGGGTTAGGGTGAGGGTGAGTGTGAGGTTTAGGGTTAGGGTTAGGCTTAGAGTTAGGGTGAGGGTTAGGGTTAGGGTTTGGGTTAGTGTGAGGGTGAGGCTGAGGATTAGGGTTAGGTTTAGGGTTAGGGTTAGTGTTAGGTTTAGGGTTAGAATTAGGGTTATGGTGAGGGTTAGGTTAGAGTTAGGATTAGGCTTAGGGTTAGGCTGAGGGTGAAGGTGGGTGTGAGGATTAGTGTTAGGGTTAGGGTTAGTGTTAGGGTTATTGTTAGTGTTATGGTTAGGGTTAAGTTTGGTGTGAGGGTGAGGCTGAGGTTGAGTGTTATGGTTATGGTTAGTGTATTGTTAGAGTTATTGTTAGGGTTAGGGTTAGAGTTATGGTGAGGGTGAGGGTGAGGGTGAGGGTGAGGGTTACAGTGAAAGTTAACTTGCGGTTTAGGGTTAGGATTAGGGTAAGGGTGAGGGCTAGGGTTAGGGTTAGAGTTAGGGTTATGGGGAGGGATAGGGTTAAGTTTACGGTTAGGTTGAGGGTTAGGGTTAGGATTACGGTGAGGGTTAGGGTTTGGATTAGGCTTAGGCTTACAGTTAGGCTGAGGTTGAGGCTGAGGTGAAGGTTATGGTTATGTTTAGGGTTATGATTACGGTTAGGGTAAGTGTTATTGTTAGGTTTAGGGTTAGAGTTATGGTGAGGTTCAGGGTGAGGGTGAGGGTTAGGGTTAGGGTGAGGTTTAGGTTTAGGTTTAGTGTTAGGGTTAGTGTTAGGGTGAGGGTGTCGGTAAGGTTAAAGGTGAGGGTTAGGCTGAGTGTGAGGCTTACGGTAAGGGTGAGGGTTAGGCTTAGGGTGAGGGTTAGGTTTAGGGTTGGGGTGAGAGTTAGGGTTCGGGTTCAATTTAGGGTTAAGTTAAGCGTTAGGGTAAGGGATATGGTGACAGTGAGGGTTAGGGTTAGGTTGAGGGTTAGTGTTAGGATTAGGGTTAGTGTGAGGGGAAGGTTAAGGTTAGTGTTAGGGTGAGGGTTACGATGAGGGTTAGGGATAGGATTAGGGTTAGGGTGAGGGCTAGTTTGAGGTTGAGGTTTAGGGTTAGCGTTAGGATGAGGTTTAGGGTTAGTGTTAGGGTTCGGGTTAGGGTGAGGGTGAGGTTTACAGTTAGAGTTATGGTTAGGGTGAGGCTGAAATTGAGGTTTAGGGTTAGGGTTAGTGTTACAGTTAGGGTTAGGGTGAGGGTTAGGTTGAGGGTGAGGATGAGGCAAAAGGTTAGGATTAGGATTAGCATAAGGGTTAGGGTGAGTGTATGGGTTAGGGTTAGGGTTAGGCTTAGGGTTAGGCTGAGGGTGAGGTTGAGAGTGAGGGTTAGGGTTAGGTTTACAGTGAGAGTTAGGGTTCGGGTAAATTTAGGGTTAGGGTGAGGGTTAGGGTTAGGTTTATGGTGAGCTTGAGTTTTAGGGTAAGGTTGACGCTTAGGGTTAAGATTATGGTTAGGGTAAGGGTTAAGTTTATGGTTAGGGTGAGGTTAAGAATGAAGATTAGGGATAGGGTGAGGGCTAAGTTGAGGTTGAGGTTTAGTGTTAGTGTTAAATTAAGGTTTAGGTTTAGAGTTAGGGTTAGGGTGAGGGTTAGGTTGAGGGTTAGGTTTATGGTGAGGGTGAGGGTTAGGGTTAGGGTGAGGGTTAGGGTGAGGATGATGGTAAGGTTAAAGTTGAGGTTTAGGCTGAGTTTGAGTGTTAGGGTGAGGGTTAGGGTTAGGTTTAGGGTTAGGGTAAGGGTTAGGGTTAGGTTCAGGGTGAGTGTTAGATTGAGGATTAGGGTTAGGGTTAGTGTGAGGTTTAGGGTGAGGATGTGGGTTAGGGTTAGGGTGAAGGTGAGGGTTAAAATTCGGGTTATGGTGAGGGCTAGGGTGAGGGTCAGTGTTAGGGTTAGGGTTAGGGTAATGGTAAGATTTAGGATTAGGTTGAGGTTTAGCGTTAGTTTGAGGGTTAGTGTTCGGGTTAGGGTCAGTGTTAGGGTGAGGGGAAGTGTTAGGGTGAGGGTTAGGTTTAGGGTGAGGTTTATGGTTGGGTGAGGGTTAGGGTTAGGGTTAGGGTTATTGTTAGGGTTAGGGTTAGGGTTAGGGTTAGGGTTAGGGTTAAGGTGAGGGTGAGGTTTCAGGGTAGAGTTAGGTTTAGTGTGATGGTTAGGGTCAAGGTTAGGGTGGGGTTGAAAGTAAGGGTAAATTTGAGGGTTTGGCTGAGGGTGAGGATTACAGTAATGGTGAGGGTTACGGTTAGGGTGAGGGTTAGTGTTAGGTTTAGGATGAGGGTGAGGGTTAGATTGAGGAATAGTGTTAGGGTTAGTGTGAGGTTTAGGGTGAGCTTGAGGGTTAGGGTTAGTGTTAGGATGAGGTTTATGGTTAGGGTGATGCTTGGGGTTAGTGTGAGTGTTAGTGTTAGCTTTAGGGTTTATGTTAGGTTGAGGGTAAGTGTTTTGGTGAGGGTTAGGTTTAGGGTGAGAGTTATTGTTAGGGTGAGTGTGAGGGTTAGGGTTAGGGTTATTGTTAGGGTTAGGGTTAGGGTTATGGTTAGTGTTAGTGTTAGGGTTAGGGTTAGGGTTAGGATGAGGTTTAGTTTTAGTCTTAGGATTAGAGTTAAGGTTAGGTTGAGGGTGAGATTTAGGGTTAGAGTTAGGTTTAGTGTTAGTGTTAGTGTTAGCATGAGGGTTAGGTTTAGGCTTAGGATTATGCTTAGGCTTGGGCTTAGGCCGAGCATGAGGGTGAAGGTTAGGGTTCGGGTTAGGGTTCAGGTTAGTGTGAAATTTAGATTGAGGATTAGGGTTAGGATTACGGTAAGGGTGAGGGCTAGGGTGAGGGTTAGGGTATGGTCTAGGGTTAGGGATAGGGTTAGGTTTAGGGTTAGGGTGAGGGTGAGTGTGAAGTTTAGGGTTAGGGTTAGGCTTAGAATTAGGGTGAGGGTTAGGGTTAGGGTTTGGGTTAGTGTGAGGGTGAGGCTGAGGATTAGGATTAGTTTTAGGGTTAGATTTAGGGTTAGAGTTATGGTTAGGCTTAGGCTTAGGATGAGGGTGAGGGTGAGGTTGAGGCTTAGAGTTAGGGTTTGGGTTAGGCTTAGTGTTAGGTTTATTGTTAGTGTTATGATTAGGGTTAACTTTGCGGTGAGCAAGAGGCTGAAGTTGAGGGTTATGGGTATGGTTAGGGTTAGGGGGAGGGATAGGGTGAAGTTTAGGATTATGGGTAGTGTTAAGGTAAGTGTGAGGGTGAGGGTTAGGTTGAGGTTTAGGGATAGGGTTAGGTTTAGGATTAGGGTTAGGGTGAGACTGGGTGTGAGGTTTAGGGTGAGGATTAGGCTTAGGCTTATGGTTAGGCTAAGAGTGAGGGTGGGGGGTGAGGATTAGGGTTAGGGCTACGCTTAGGCTTAGGGTTAGGCTGAGGGTGAGAATGGAGGTGAGGTTTAGGTTAGTGTGATCGTTAGGATTAGGGTAAGGGTGAGGGCTCGGGTGAGGGTAAGGGTTAGGGTAAGGCTTAGGCTTAGGCTTCCAGTTAGGCTGAGGGTGAGTTTGAGGGTGAGGGTTAGGGTTAGCATGATGGTTAGGTTTATTGTTAGGGTGAGGGTTAGGATGAGGTTTAGGGTTCGGGTGAGGTTAGGGTGAGGATGATGGTAAGGGTAAAGGTGAGGTTTACGCTGAGGGTAAGGGTTAAGATGAGGGTGAGGGTTAAGGTAAGGGTGAGGGTTAGGTTTAGGGGGAGGCTGAGTGTGAGGTTTAGGCTGAGGATTAGGCTTAGGCTTAGAGTTAGGCTAAGGGTGAGGGTGGGGGTGAGGGTGGGGGTGAGGATTAGGGTTAGGGTGATGGTTAGGGATAGGGTTAGTGTTATCGTTAGGGTTAGGGTTAGAGTTACGGTGAGTGTGAGGGTTAGGGTTAGGGTTAGGGTGGGGTTTAGGGTTGGGTTAGGATTACGGTTAGGGTGAGGTTTATGGTTAGGGTTAGCCTTAGTGTTAGGGTGAGGGTGAGGTTTAGAGTTAGAATTAGGGTTAGGTTGAGGCTGAGGGTGAGGGTGAGGGTTAGGATTATTGTTAGCATTAGGATTAGGGTTTGGGTTAGGGTTAGTGTGAGGGTTAGGGGTAGGGTTAGGGGTAGCCTTAGGTTTAGGCTGAGGGTGAGGGTGAGGGTGAGTGTTAGGGTTAGTTTAAGGGTTAGGGTTAGGGTTAGGGTGAGGTTTAGTGTTAGGGTTAGTGTTAAAGTTAGGGTTAGAGTGAGGGTGAGGTTTAGGGGTAGAGTTAGGGTTAGGGTGAGGGTTAGGTTTAGAGTTAGGGTTAGGGTGAGGGTTAAGGTGGGGGTGAAGGTAAGGTTAAACGTGACAGTTAGGCTGAGTGTGAGGGTTATGGCAAGGGTGAGGATTAGGGTTTGGGTGAGAGTTAGGGTTAGGGTTAGTGTGAGAGTTAGGGTTCGGGTTAAGTTTAGGGTTAGGGTTAGGGTTAGTCTAAGAGTTTCGGTGAGGGTGAGTGTTAGTGTCAGTTTGAGAGTTAGGGTTAGGATTAGGGATAGGGTGAAGGTTAGTGTTAGGGTTAGTGTTAGGGTGAGGGTTAGGATGAGGGTTAGGGTTAGGATTAGGGTTAGGGTGTGGGCTAGTTTCAGGTGAGGTTTACGGTTAGGGTTAGGGTGAGGTTTACTGTTAGGGTTAGGGTTAAGTTTAGGGTGAAGTTGAGTTTAGGGTTAGAGTTAGGGTTAGGGTGAGGCTGAGGTTGAGGGTTAGGGTTAGGGTGAGGTTTAGTGTTAGGATTAGTGTTAGTGTTAGAGCAAGGGTTAGGTTGTGGGTGAGGGTTAGGCTTAGCGTTAGGATTAGGTTTAGGCTGAGGGTGAGGGTGAGTTTGAGGGCCAGTGTGAGGGTGAGGGTTAGGGTTAGTGTTAGATTAAGGTTTAGGATTAGGGATAGCTTTAGGGTGAGGGTTAGGTTGAGGTTAGGGTTACAGGGAGTGTGAGGGTTAGTGTTAGGGTGAGGGTTAGGGTTAGGATTAGGGTTAGGGTGAGAGTGAGTGTTAGGATTAGGGTTAGGTTTAGGGTTAGGTTTAGGTTTAGGGTTAGGGTGAGGGTTAGGGTGAGGATGATGGTAAGGGTAAAGGTGAGGTTTAGGGTGAGGGTGAGGGTTAAGATAAGGGTGAGTGTTAGGTTTAGGCTTAGGTTTACCGTAAGGGGTAGGATTAGGGTCAGGGTGATTGTTAGATTGAGGATTAGGGTTAGGGCTAGTGTGAGGTTTAGAGTGAGAATGAGGGTTAGGGTTAGGGTGAGGGTGAGGGCTAGGGTGAGGGTTAGGGTCAGGTTAAGGGTTAGGCTTAGGCTCAGGATTAGGCTGAGCATGAGATTGACGGTGAGTGTTAGGGTTAGGTTGATTGTTAGGTTTACAGTTAGGGTGAGGGTTAGGATGAGGTTTAGGGTTAGGGTGAGGATTAGGGTGAGGTTTAGTGTTAGGTTTAGGGTTAGACTTAGGGTTATGGTGAGGGTGAGGTTCAGGGGTACAGTTAGGGCTAGGATGAGGGTTAGGGTTAGGGTGCAGGTTAGCCTGGGGGTGACGGTAAGGGTAAAGGTGAGGGTTAGGTTGAGGGTGAGGGTTCCGGTAAGGGTGAAGGTTAGGGTTAGGGTGAGGTTTAGTGTTAACATTAGGTTGAGGGTGAGGATTAGATTGAGGATTAGTGTTAGGGTTAGTGTGATGTTTAGGGTGAGGATGAGGGTTAGGGTTAGGGTGAAGGCTAGGGTGAGTGTGAGGGTTAGGGTTAGGGTTAAGGTGAGGGTGTTAGGGTGAGGGTTAAGGTTAGGGTGAGGGTTATGGTTAGGGTGAGGGTTAGGGTTAGGGTTAGGTTTATTGTTAGGTTTAGGGGTAGGGTTACGGTTACTGTGAGGGTGAGGATTAGGGTTAGGGTTAGGATGAGGTTTAGGTTTAGGGTTAGGGTTAGAATCAGGGTTAGGGTGAGGGTTTCGGCTTAGGCTTAGGCTTAGGCTTAGGCTTAGGCTTTGGCCAACATGAGGTTGAAGATTCGGGTTCGGGTTCAGGTGGGGTTTAGGGTTTGGTTTAGGGTTAGGTTGAGAATTAGGTTGAGGTTTAGGGTTAGGATAAGTTTAAGGGTGAGGGTTAGGCTGAGGTTTAGGGTGAGGGTTAGGGTTAGTGATAGGGTTAGGTTTAGGATTAGGGTTAGGTTGAGGGTGAGGGTGAGGTTTAGGATTAGGGTTAGGGTTAGGTTTAGAGTTAGGATGAGTGTTAAGATTAGGGTTTGGTTTAGGGTGAGGTTGAGGCTGAGGAATACTGTTAGGTTTAGGGTTAGGTTTAGGGTTACTGTTAGTGTTAGTGTTAGGTTTAGGGTGAGAGTGAGGTTTAGATGTAGGGTTAGGGGGTGGGTTAGGGTGAGGGTTAGGGGTAGTGTTAGGTTTAGGTTGAGTGTGAGGGTTAGGTTGAGGTTTAGGGTTAGGGTTAGGGTTAGGGTCAGTGTGAGGGTTAGTGTTAGTGTTAGTGTTAGTGTTAGGGTGAGGGTAAGTGTTCGGGTGCGGTTATGGGTTAGGGTGACGGTTATGGGTAGGGTGAGGGTTAGGGTTAGGGTTAGGGTTATTGTTAGGTTTAGGTTTAGGGTTACGGTTACGGTGAGTGTGAGTGTGAAGATTAGGGTTAGGGTTAGGATGAGGTTTAGGATTTGGGTTAGGGTTAGAGTTAGGGTTAGGGTGAGGGTGAGGTTTAGGTTAAGAGTTAAGTTTAGGGTGACGGTTAGGGTTAGGTAGGGTGAGAGTTAAGGGGAGGGTAAGGCTTAGTGTTAGGGTTAGGGATAGGATTAGGGTTAGGGTTAGGGTGAGGGTCCGTGTGTTTGTTAGGGTTAGTTCTGGGGTTAGGCTTAGGTTTAGGCTGAAGGTGAGAGTGATGGTTAGAGTTAGGGTTAGGGTTAGTGTTAGGGTTAAGGGGAGGGTTAGGATGACGGTTAAGGTTAGGATTAGGGTTAGGTTAAGGGCTAGGGTGAGGTTGAGGTTTAGGGTTAGAGTTAGGGTGAGGTTTATGGTTAGGGTAAGGGTTAAGGTGAGGGTGAGGTTTAGGGTTAGAGTTAGGGTTAGGGTGAGGCTGAGGGTGAGGGTTAGGGTTAGGGTTAGTGTTAGGTTAAGGGTTAGGGTTAGGGTGAGGGTTAGGGTGAGTGTTAGGGTTGGGTATAGGGTTAGGTTTAGGCTGAGGGTGAGGGTGAGGGTGAGGGTTAGAGTGAGGATGAGGGTTAGGGTTAGGTGAGGGCTAGGGTTGGGTGAGGTTTAGGGCTAGGGTTATCGTGAGGTTTAGGGTTAGGCTGATGATTAGGGTTAGGTTTAGGGTTAGGGTTATTGTTAGGGTTGGGGTACGTGTTAGGGTGAGTTTTAGAGTTAAGGTGAGTGTTATAGTTAGGGTGAGGGTTAGGGTTATGGTTAAGGTTATTGTTAGGGTTAGGGTTAGGGTTATGGTGAGGGTGAGGATGAGGGTTACGGTTAGTGTTAGAATGAGGTTTAGGGTTAGGGTTAAGGATAGAATTAGGGTTCGGGTGACAGTTAGGTTTAGGGTTAGAGTTAGGGTTTGTGATAGGGTTAGGGTTAGGGTGAGGATTTGGGTTAGGCTTAGGCTTAGGCTGAGCATGAGGTTGAGGGTTAGGGTTAGGGTGATGGTTCTGGTTAGGATTATTGTTATTTTTAGGGTTAGGGTTAGAGTTACAGTGAGGGTGAGGGTGCAGGTGAGGGTTAGGGTTAGGGTTAGGGTTTGGTTTACCGTTAGAGTTAGGGTTAGGTTTAGGTTATGGGTGAGGTTTAGGGTTAGATTTAGGGTTAGTGTGAGGGTGAGGTTTAGTGTTAGAGTTAGAGTTAGCGTGAGGCTGAGGGTGAGGGTTGCGGTTCGGGTTAGGGGTTGGGTGAGCGTGACGGTGTGGGTTAAGTTTAGTGTTAAAGTGAGGGTTAGGATGAGGGTTAGGGTTAGGATTAGGGTTAGGGTGAGGGCTAGGGTGAAGGTGAGGTTTAGTGTTAGAGTTATGGTGAGGTTTAGGGTTAGGGTTAGTGTTAGGTTTAGGGTGAGTGTAAGGTTTAGGGTTAGTTTTAGGGTTAGGGTGAGGCTGAGTTTGAGGGTGAGGGTTAGTGTTAGTGTTAGATTTAGGGTTAGGGTGAGGTTTAAGTTGAGTGTGAGGTTTAAGCTTAGGGTTAGGATTAGGGTTACAGTGAGGGTGAGGATTAGGGTTAGGGTTAGGGTTAGGGTTAGGATTAAGGTTAGCTTGAGGGTGAGTATTAGCATTAGTGTTAGTGTTAGGGTTAGGGTTAGGTTTAGAGTTATGATTAGTGTTATTGTTAGGGTTCGGTTTAGAGTTATTATGAGGGTGAGGGTGAGGGTGAGGGTTAGGGTTAGTGTTAGGTTGAGATTTAGGGTTAGGGATTAGGATTAGGGTAAGGGTGAGGGTGAAGTTTAGGGTTAGATTTAGGGTTAGTTGGAGGATTAGGTCGAGGGTGAGGGTAAGGTTTAATTTTAGTATTAAGGTTAGGGTGAGGGTTAGGTTGAGGTTTAGGCTTACGGTTAGGGTTAGGGTTAGGATTAGGGTTAGGGTGAGGGTGAGTGTGAGGGTTAGGGTTAGGGTTAGGCTTAGGCTTAGAGTTAGGCTGAGGGTGAGGGTGGGGGTGAGGATTAGGTTTAGGGTAATGGTTAAGGTTAGGGTTAGGGTGAGGGTTAGGATTAGGATTAGGGTTAGGGTGAGGGATAGGTTGAGGGTGAGGGTTAGGGTAAGGGTTAGGTTTAGGATTATGATTAGGCTGAGCTTGAGGTTGAGAGTGAAGGTTAGGGTTAGTATGATGGTTAGGTTTACAGTTAGGGTGATGTTTAGGATGAGTTTTAGGGTTAAGGTGTGGGTTAGGGTGAGATTTAGTGTTTGGGTTAGGGTTAGACTTAGGGTTATGGTGAGGGTGAGATTCAGGGGTACAGTTAGGGTTAGGATGAGGGTTAGGTTTAGGGTGCAGGTTAGTCTGGGGTTGACGGTAATGGTTAAGGTGAGGGTTAGGATGAGGGTGTGGGTTTCGGTATGGGTGAGGGTTAGGGTTAGGGTGAGGGTTAGTGTTAGCATTAGATTGAGGGTGAGGGTTAGATTGTGGATTAGTGTTAGGGTTAGTGTGAGGTTTAGGGTGATGATGAGGGTTAGGGTTAGGGTGAAGGCTAGGATGAGTGTGAGTGTTAGGGTTAGGGTTAGGGTGAGGGTAAGTGTTAGGGTGAGGGTTAAGGTTAGGGTGAGGGTTATGGTTAGGGTGAGGGTTAGGGTTAGGGTTAGGTTTATTGTTAGGTTTAGGGGTAGGGTTACGGTTACTGTGAGGGTGAGGGTGAGGATTAGGGTTAGGGTTAGGATGAAGTTTAGGTTTAGGGTTAGGGTTAGAGTTAGGGTTAGTTTGAGGGTGAGGGTTAGGGTTAGGCTTAGGCTTAGGCTTAGGCCGAGCATGAGGGTGAGGGTTCGTGTTCGTGTTCAGGTGAGGGTTAGGGTTAGGTTTAGGGGTAGGTTTGGAGATATGTTGAGGTTTAGGGTTAGGATAAGTTTAAGGGTGAGGGCTAGGGTGAGGGTTAGTGTGAGGGTTTGGGTTAGGGATAGGGTTAGGTTTAGGATTAGGGTTAGGGTGAGGGTGAGTGTGAGGGTTAGGATTAGGGTTAGGGTTAGGCTTAGAGTTAGGATGAGGGTTAGGGTTAGGGTTTGGGTTAGGGTGATGTTTAGGCTGAAGATTAGTGTTAGGTTTAGGGTTAGGTTTAGGGTTAGTGTTAGGGTTGGGGTTAGGGTGAGGGAGAGGTTTAGATATAGGTTTAGCATGAGGGTTAGGGGGAGGGTTAGGCTTAGGGTTAGTGTTAGGTTTAGGTTGAGTGTGAGGCTTAGGTTGAGGTTTAGGGTTAGGGTTAGGGTTAGGGTCAGTGTGAGGGTTAGTGTTAGTGTTAGGGTTAGTGTTAGGGTGAGGGTAAGTGTTAGTGTGAGGTATGGGTTAGGGTGATGGTTATGTTTAGGGTGACGGTTAAGGTTAGGGTTAGGGTTATTGTTAGGTTTAAGTTTAGGGTTACGGTTACGGTGAGGGTGAGTGTGAGGGTTAGGGTTATGGTTAGCTTGAGCTTTAGGGTTTGGGATAGGGTGAGAGTTAGGGTAAGGGTGAGAGTGAGGTTTAGGGTTAGAGTTAGGTTTAGGGTGATGGTTAGGGTTAGGGTTAGGGTGAGAGTTAGGGGGAGGGTAAGGGTTAGTCTTAGGGTTAGGGATAGGATTAGGGTTAGGGTTAGGGTGAGGGTCAATGTGTTTGTTAGTGTTAAGTCTAGGGTTAGGCTTAGATTTAGGCTGAGGGGGAGGATGATGGTTAGGTTAAGGTTAGGGTTAGGGGGAGGGGTAGGATGAGGGTTAGGTTTAGGATTAGGGTTAGGGCAAGGCCTAGGGTGAGGGTGAGGTTTAGTGTTAGAGTTAAGGTGAGATTTATTGTTAGGTTTACGTTAGGGTGAGGGTGAGGTTTAGGGCTAGAGTTAGGGTTAGTGTGAGGCTGAGGGTGAGTTTTAGGGTTAGAGTTAGTGTTAGGTTTAGTGTTACGGTTAGGGTGAGGGTTAGGGTGAGGGTTATGGTTAGATTTAGGATTAGGGTTAGGCTGAAGGTTAGGGTAAGGGTGAGGGTTAGGGTGAGGATGAGGGTTAGGTTTAGGGAGAGGGCTAGGTTTGTGTGAGGGTTAAGGATAGGGTTAGCGTGAGGTTTAGGGTTAGGGTAATGGTTAGGGTTAGTGTGAGGGTTAGTGTTAGGGTTAGGGTTATTGTTAGGTTTAGGCTAAGTGTTAGGGTGAGGGTTAGGGTTAGGGTGAGGTTTACAGTTAGGGTGAGGGTTAGGGTTATGGTTAAGTTTATTGTTAGGGTTAGCATTACGGTTACGGTGAGGGTGAGGGTGAGGGTGGGGTTTACGGTTAGGGTTAGGGTTAGGGTTAGGTTGAAGGTGAGGTTTTGGGTTAGATTTAGGGTTAGTGTTAGGGTGAGGTTTAGTGTTAGAGTTAGGGTTAGGGTGAGGCTGAGGGTGAGGTTTAGCATTAGGATTAATGTTAGGGTTAGGCTTAACGTGAGGGTTAGGTTGAGGGTGACGGTTAGGGTTAGCTTTAGGATTAGGATTAGGGTTAGGGTTATGGTGAGTGTGAGTGTTAGGGTTTTGGTTACGGTTAGGGATAGGCTTAGGGTTAGGCTGAGGTTGAGGGTTAGGGTTGGGGTTAGCATGAGGTATAGGGTTAGGGTTAGGGTGAGTGTGAGTGTTAGGTTTAGGGTTAGGCTTAGGGTTAGGCTGAGCATGAGGGTGTGGGTTAGGGTTAGGATGAGGGTTAGGGTTATGTTGAGAGTTAGGATGAGGGTTAGGGTTAGGATTAGGGTTAGGGTGTGAGCGAGTGTATGTGTTAGTGTTAGGTTTAGGGTTAGACAGGTTTAGGCTGAGCGTGAGTTTGAGGGTTAGGGTTAGGGTTAGGGTGAGCGTTAGGGTAAGAGTTAGGGGGAGGGTTAGGAAGAGGGTTATGCTTAGGTTTAGGGTTGGGTGAGTGCTAGGTTGAGGGTGAGCTTTAGGGTTAGGTTTGGGGTGAGGGTTAGGGTTAGGGTAAGGTTGAGAGTTAGGGTTCGGCTTATGTTTAGGGTTAGGTTGAGGGTTAGGGTAAGGGTTACGGTGAGGGTGAGGGTTAGGTTTAGGTTGAGGGTTAGGTTTCAGATTAGGTTTAGGGTGAGGGTGACTGTGAGGGTTAGGTTTAGTGTTAGGCTGAGGGTTAGGATGAGGGTTAGGGTTAGGATTAGGGTTAGGGTGAGGGCTAGGGTGAGGGTGAGGTTTAGGGTTAGGGTTAGGTTGAAGTTTAGGGTTAGGGTTAGTGTTAGGGTAAGGGTGAGGGAGAGGTTTAGGGTTAGATTTAGGGTTAGGGTGAGCCTGAGTTTCAGGGTTAGGTTTAGTGTTAGTGTTAGATTTAGGGTTAGGTTGAGGGTAAGGTTGAGTGTGAGGGTTAGGCTTCGGGTTAGGATTTTGTTTAGGGTAAGGCTTAGGGTGAGTGTGAGCAATATGGTTAGGGTTAGGTTTAGGGTTAGGGTTAGACTGAGGATGAGGGTGGGGGTGAGGGTTAGGTAAAGGGTAAGTGTGAGGGTTAGGGTTAGGGTGAGGGTTAGGGTTAGGGTTAATGTGAGCGTGATGGTTAAGGTTAGGTTGAGAGTTAGGGTTAGTGTTAAGGTTTGGGTGAGGGTTAAGTTTAGGGCTAGGGTGAGGGTAAGTATGAGGATTAGGGTTAGGATTATGGTTAGGGTGAGGGCTAGGGTGAGAGTGAGGTTTAGGGTTAGTATTAGATTAAGGTTTAGGTTTCGGGTTAGGGTTAGGGTGAGGATTAGGTTGAGGGTTAGGGTTATAGTGAGGGTGAGGATTAGGGTTAGGATGAGGGTTAGGGTTAGGAATAGGGTTAGTTTGAGTGTGAGTGTTAGCATTAGGGTTAGGGTTAGGTTTAGGGTTAGGATTAGTGTTATTGTTAGGGTTAGGGTTAGAGTTATTGTGAGGGTGAGGGTGAGGGTGAGGTTTAGGGTTAGGGTTAGGGCGAGGTTTATAGTTAGGTTTAGGAGTAGGGTTAGGGTGAGGGTGCGGTTGAGGGTTAGATTTAGGGTTAGTTGGAGGGTTAGGCCTAGGGTGAGGTTAGGGTTACTTTTAGGGTTAAGGTTAGGTTGAGGGTTAGGTTGAGGTTTAGGCTTTTGGTTAGGGTTAGGGTTACGATTAGGGTGAGGGTGAGGTTGAGTGTGATGGATAGGACTAGGGTTAGGCTTAGGCTTAGGGTTAGGCTGAGAGTGAGGTTGGGCGTGAGGATTAAGTTTAGGGTGATTGTTAGGGTTAGGGTTAGGGTGAGGTTTAGGATGATGGTTAGGATTAGGATTAATGTTAGGGTGAGGGCTAGGGTGAGGGTGAGGATTAGGTAAGGGTTAGGCTTAGGCTTAGGATTAGGCTGAGCATGAGTTTGAGGGTGAGGGTTAGGGTTAGGGTGATGGTTAGGTTTACAGTTAGGGTGAGGGTTAGGATGAGGTTTAGGATTAGGGTGAGGGTTAAGGTGAGGTTTAGTGTTTGGGTTAGGGTTAGACTTAGGCTTATGGTGAGGGTGAGGTTCAGGGGTACAGTTAGGGTTAGGATGAGGGTTAGGGTTAGGGTGCAGGTTAGCCTGGGGGTGATGGTAAGGGTAAAGGTGAGGGTTAGACTGAGGGTGAAGGTTCCACTAAGGGTGAAGGTTAGGGTTAGGGTTAGGGTTAGTGTTAGCATTAGGGTGAGGTTGAGCGTTATATTGAGGATTAGTGTTAGGATTAGTGTGACGTTTAGGGTGAGGATGAGGGTTAGGATTAGGGTGAAAGCTAGGGTGAGTGTGATGGTTCCTAGTGTTAGGGTTAGGGTGAGGGTGTTAGGGTGAGAGTTAAGGTTAGGGTGAGGGTTATGGTTAGGTTGAGGGTTAGGGTTAGGGTTAGGTTTATTGTTAGGTTTAGGGGTAGGGTTACGGTTACTGTGAGGGTGAGCGTGAGTATTAGGGTTAGGGTTAGGATGAGGTTTAGGTTTAGGGTTAGGGTTAGAGTTAGGGTTAGGTTGAGGGTTAGGGTTAGGGTGAGGCTTAGCCTTAGGCCAAGCATGAGGGTGAGGTTTAGGGTTAGGGTTTGGGTTAGGGTGAGGATTAGTGTTAGGGTGAGGGTTATTGTTAGGGTTAGGTAAAGTGTTAGGGTGAGATTTAGGTTTAGGGTGAGGGTTATGGTTAAGGTGAGGGTTAGGTTTATGGTTAAGTTTATTGTTAAGGTTAGGGTTAGGCTTAGGGTTATGGTGAGGGTGAGGGTGAGGGTTACGGTTATGTTTAGGTTGAGGTTAAGGTTTAGGGTTAGGGTTAGAATTAGGGTTTGGGTGACAGTGAGTTTTAGGATTAGAGTTATGGTTTGTGATAGTGTTAGGGTTAGGGTGAGGTTTAGGTTTAGGGTTAGGCTTAGGCTTAGGCTTAGGTCGAGCATGAGGGTGAGGTTTAGGGTTAGGGTGATGGTTCTGGTTAGGATTAGTGTTATTGTTAGGGTTAGGTTTAGAGTTACAGTGAGGTTGAGGGTGCAGGTGAGGGTTAGGGTTAGGGATAGGGTGGGGTTTACGGTTTGGGTTAGGGTTAGTGTTAGGTTGAGGGTGAGGTTTAGGGTTAGATTTAGGGTTAGTTGTAGGGTGAGGGTTACTGTTAGCCTTAGATTTAGTTTTAGGGTGAGGCTAAGGGTGATGGTGAGGGTTTGGGTTAGGGTGAGGGTTATGGTTAAGCTGAGGTTTAGGAATCGGTTTAGAGTAATTGTTAGGGTTCGGTTTAAGTTTACGGTTACAGTGAGGGTGAGGATGAGGGTTAGGGTTAGGCTTAGGTTGAGGTTTAGTGTGAGGGTGAGGTTTAGGGTTAGAGTCAGTGTGAGGGTTAGGTTGAGGGTTTGGGTTAGGGTTAGTGTTAGTGTTAGGGTTAGGGTGAGAGTTAGGGAGAGGTTTAGGGTTAGGGTTAAGTTTAAGATTAGGTTTAGGATGAGGGTGAGTGTGTGTGTTAGGGTTTGGTTTAGGGTTAGGCTTAGGGTTAGGCTGAGGGTGAGGTTGAGGGTGAGGGTTAGGGTTAGGATTATGGTTAGGGGGCGGGTTAGGATGAGGGTTAAGGTTAGGATTAGGGTTAGGGTGAGGGCTAGGGTGAGGTTAAGGTTTAGGGTTAAGGTTAGGGTGAGGGTTAGGGTTTTGTTTAGGGTGAGCGTTAGGGTTCGGGTTAAGTTTAGGGTTAGGGTGAGCATTAGGGTAAGGGTTACAGTGAGGGTGAGTTTTAGGGTTAGGTTGAGGGTTAGCGTTAGGATTAGGCTTAGTGTGAGGTTGTGGGTGAGGGTTAGTGTTAGGGTTAGGGCGAGGGTTAGGATTAGGGTTAGGGTTAAGATTAGGGTTAGGGTGAGGGCTAGGGTTAGGGTGAGGGTTAGGGTAAGTGTAAGGCTTAGTCCTAGTGTTAGGCTGAGTGTGAGGTTCAGGGTGAGTGTTAGGGTTAGGGTGATGGTTAGGTTTACAGTTAGTGTTAGAGTTAGTATGAGGTTTAGGGTTGGGGGATTTTTAGGGTGAGGATGATGGTAAGGGTAATGGTGAGGTTTAGGCTGAGGGTGAGGGTTAAGATAAGGGTGAGCGTTAGGGTTAGGTTTAGGGTTAGATTAAGGGCTAGAGTTAGGGTTAGGGTGAGAGTATGATTGAGGATTAGGGATAGGGTTAGTGTGAGGTTTAGAGTGAGGATGAGGGTTAGGGTGAGGTTTAGTGTTAGGGTTAGGGTTAGAGTTAGGGTTAGGGTGAGGGTGAGGTTTAGGGTGGAGTTAGGGTTAGGGTGAGGGTTAGGATGAGGGTTAGTGTTAGAGTTAGGGTTACCGTGAGGTTTAGGGTCAGGGTTAGTGTTAGGGTTAGGTTGAGAGTTAGGGGGAGGTTAGAGTTAGGGTTAGGGTTAGGGTTAGGTTTAGGGTTTCGGTTACGGTGAGGATGAGGGTTAGGATTAGGGTTAGGGTGAAGATAAGGTTTAGGGTTAGAATAAGGGTTAGGGTGAGACTGAGGGTGAGGGTGAGGGTTAGAGTTAGGGTTAGGATTAGGATTAGGGTGAGGGTTAGGGTGAGTGTGAGGGTTAAGTTTAGGGTTAAGGTTAGCATTAGGTTTAGGCTGAGGGTTTGGTTGAGGGTGAAGGTTAGGGTTAGGGTTATTGTTAGGGTGAGGTTTAGTGTTAGGGTTAGGGTTAGAGTTATGGTTAGGGTGAGGGTGAGGTTTAGGCATAGAGTTAGTTTTAGGGTGAGGGTTAGGGTGAGTGTTTGGGTTAGGGTGAGGGTTAGGGTAGGGCTGACGGTAAGGGTAAAAGTGAGGGTTTGACTGAGGGTGAGGGTTAAGGTAAGGTTGAAGGTTAGGGTTAGGATGTGGGTTAATATTAGGCTTACCATTAGAGTTAGGGTTCGGGTTAAGTTTAGGGTTAGGGTGAGGGTTAGAGTAAGGGTTACGGTGAGGGTGACGGTTAGGTTTAGGTTGAGGCTTAGGGTTAGGATTATGGTTAGGGTGAGGGTGAGGTTTAGGGTTAGTGTTAGGGTGAGGGCTAGGAAGAAGTTTAGGGTTAGGATTAGGGTTAAGGTGAGGGCTAGGGTGAGGGTGAGGTTTAGGGTTAGGATTAGCGTGATGTTTAGGGTTAGGGTTAGGGTTAGGTTTAGAGTGAGGGTGAGGTTTAGGGTTAGATTTAGGGTTAGGGTTAGGCTGAGGTTGAGGGTTAGGATTAGGGTTAGTATTAGAATTAGGGTTAGGGTGAGGGTTAGGATGAGTTTTAGGGTTAGGATTAGGGTAAGGGTGAGGGCTAGGATGAGGGTTAGGGAGAGGGCTAGGGTTATGGATAGGGTTAGTTTTATGATTAGGGTTAGGGTGAGGGTGAGTGTGAGGGTTAGGGTTAGGCTTAGGTTTAGGCTTAGAGTTAAGGTGAGGGTTAGGGTTATGGTGAGGCTGAGGCTGAGGATTACGGTTAGGTTTAGGGTTAGGGTTAGTGTTAGAGTGAGGGTTACGATTAGGGTGAGGGTTAGGGTTAGGACTAGGATTAGGGTGAGTGTTAGGGTTAGGCCTAGGATTAGGGTTAGGGTTAGGCTGAGGGTGAGAGTCAGGGTGAGGGTTAGGGTGAGGATGAGGGTTAGGGTTAGGGTGAGGGCTAAGGTGAGGGTGAGGGTTAGGGATATGGTTAGCTTGAGGTTTGGGTTTAGGGTGATGGTTAGGGTTAGTGTGAGTGTTAGTGTTAGGGTTAGGGTTAGTGTTAGGGTTAGGGTAATTTTTAGGGTGAGGGTTAGGGTTAGGGTGAGTGTTAGGGTTAGGATGAGGGTTAGGGTTAGGGTGAGTGTGAGGTTTAGATATAGGGTTAGGTGGAGGGTTAGAGTGAGTGTTAGGTTTTGGGGTAGTGTTAGGGTTAGGTTGAGGGTGAGGGTTATGTTGAGGTATAGTGTTAGGGTGAGGGTTAGTGGGAGGGTTAGTGTTAGTGTTAGGGTTAGTGTTAAGGTGAGAGTAAGTGTTAGGGTGCGGGTATGGGTTAGGGTGCGAGTTATGTTTAGGGTGAGGGTTAGGGTTAGGAATAGGGTTATTGTTAGGTTTAGGTTTAGTGTTACGGTTATGGTGAGGGTGAGGTTGAGGGTTAGGCTTAGGGTTAGGTTGAGGTTTAGGGTTTGGGTTAGGGTTAGAGTTAGGGTTAGGCTGAGGGTAAGGTTTAGGTTTAGAGTTAGGGTTAGGGTGAGGGATAGGGTTAGTGTTAGTTTGAGAGTTAGGGGGAGGGTTATGGTTATGGTTAGGTTTAGGGATAGGATTAGGGTTAGTGCGAAGGTGAGTGTGTGTGTTAGGGTTAGGTCTAGGGTTAGGCAGAGGGTGAAGTTGAGGGTGAGGGTTAGGTTTAGGATGAGGGATAGGGGAAGTGTTAGGGTGAGGGTTAGGGTTAGCATTAAGGTTAGGGCAAGGGCTAGGTTGAGGGTGAGTTTTAGGTTTAGGGTTAGAGTCAGGTTTATGGTTAGGGTTAGGGTGAGAGTGAAGTTTAGGGTTAGATTTAGGGTTAGGGTGAGGCTGAGCTTGAGGGTTATTGTTAGGGTTAGTGTTAGGTTTAGGGTTAGGGTTAGTGTGAGGGTTAGGTTTAGGGTTAGTGTTACCTTAAGGGTTACGGTTATGGTGAGGGTTAAGGTTAGGGTGAGGGTTATGCTTAGGATTAGGATTAGGGTTAGGGTTAGGCTGAGGGTGAGTGTGAGGGTGAGAGTGAGTGTTAGGGTGAGGATGAGGGTTAGGGTTAGGGTGAGGGCTAGGGTGAGGGTGAGGGTTAGGGATAGGGTTATCGTGAGGTTTGGGGTTAGCGTAATGGTTAGGGTTAGTGTGAGGTTTAGTGTTAGGGTTAGGGTTAGTGTTAGGGTAAGGGTAAGTGTTAGGGTGAGGGTTAGAGTTTGGGTAATTGTTAGGGTTAGGTTTAGGGTTTAGGTTTTAGTGAGGGTGAGGTTGAAGTTTAGGGTTAGGTTTAGGATGATGTTTAGGTTTAGGGTTATGTTTAGAATTAGGGTTAGGTTAATAGTGATGTTTAGGGTTAGAGTTAGGGTTTGTGATAGGGTTAGGGTTAGGGTGGGGTTTACAGTTAGGGTTAGGATTAGGGTTAGGTTGAGGGAGAGGTTTAGGGTGAGATTTAGGGTTTGTGTTAGGTGAGGTTTAGGGTTAGGGTTAGGGTTAGTGTTAGGGTTAGGTTAAGAGTTAGGGTGAGGGTTTGGGTTAGGGTGTGGGTTCTGGTTAGGGTGAGGGCTAGTTTGTGGGCGAGGTTTAGGATTAGGGTCCGGGTGAGGTTTAGTGTTAGAGTTAAGGTTAGGATGAGGGTGAGGTTTAGGTTTAGAGTTAGGATTAGCGGAAGGGTTAGAGTGAGGTTTCGGGTTAGAGTTAGTGTTAGGGTTAGGGTGAGGGTGAGGGTTAGGTAGAGGTTTAGGGATAGGGTTACGTTTAGGATTAGAGTTAGAGTGAGGGTGAGTATGAGTGTTAGGGTGAGGGTTAGATTTAGGCTTAGGGTTAGGCTGAGCGTGAGGGTGGGTGTTAGGATTAGGTTTAGGGTGATGGTTCGGTTAAGGGTTAGTGTTATTTTTAGGGTTAGTGCTAGAGTTAAGGTGAGGGTGAGGGAGATGATTAGGGTTAGATTTAGGGTTAGTGTTAGGGTGAGTGTTAGTGTTAGTGTTAGGGTTAATGTTAGGGTGAGGGTAAGTCTTAGGATGAGGGTTTTGGTTGGGATGAGGGTTATGGTTAGGGTGAGGGTTAGGATTAGGGTTAGGGTTATTTTTAGGTTTCGGTTTAAGGTTAAGGTTACGGTGAGGGTGAGGGTTAGGCTTAGGTTTAGGGTGAGGTTTAGGGTGAGGGTGAGGTTTAGGGTTAGAGGTAGGGTTAGGGTGAGGGTTAGGTTGAGGTTTAGGTTTAGGGTTAGTGTTAGGGTTAGGGTTAGGGTGAGAGTTAGAGGGAGGGTTAGGATTAAGGTTAGGGTTAGGATTTGGGTTAGCATGAGGGTGAGGGTTAAGGTTAGGGTTAGGGTTAGTATTAGGGGTAGGGTTAGGGTGAGTGTGAAGGTGAGGGTTAGGGTTAGGCTTAGTGTTAGGCTGAGGGTGAGGGTGAGGGTTAGGGAAAGGGTGAGGGTTAGGGTTAGGGTTAGGTGGAGGGTTAGGATGAGTGTTAGGGTTAGGATTAGGGTTAGGGTGAGGGCTAGGGTAAGGGGGCAGCTTAGGGTTAGGGTTAGAGTGAGGTTTAGGGTTAGGGTTACTTTTAGGGTTAGGGTGAGGATGAGTTTTAGGGTTATAGTTAGGGTTAAGGTGAGGCTGAGTTTGAGGGTTAGGGTTAGGGTTAGGATTAGGATTAGGGTAAGGGTTCGGGTGAGTGTGAGTGTTAGGGATAGGGTTAGGTTTAGGCTTAGGGTTACACTGAGGGTGACGGTGAGGGTAAGGGTTAGGGTTTTCTTAGGGTTAGGGTGAGGGTGAATGTGTGTGTTAGAATTAGGTTTAGGATTAGGCTTAGGGTTAGGCTGAGGGTGAGGTTGAGGGTGAGGGTTAGTGTTAGGTTGAGGGTGAGGGTTATGGTTAGGTTTAGGGTGAGGGTTAGGGTTAGGATTCTGGTTAGGGTGAGGGCTAGTTTGTGGGCGAGGTTTAGGATTAGGGTCCGGGTGAGGTTTAGTGTTAGAGTTAAGGATAGGATGAGGCTGAGGCTGAGGGTTAGGGTTAGGATTAATATTAGGCTTTGGCTTAAGATGAGGGTTAGTTTGAGGGTGAGGTTTAGGATTAGGGTTAGGAGTAGGATTAGGGTTAGTGTGAGGGTGAGTGTTAGGATGAGGATTAGGGTTAGGTATAGGGTGAGTGTGAGGGTTAGGGTTAGGGTGTGGGTTAGGCTTAGGTTTAGGATGAGGGTGAGGGTGAGGATAAAGGTTAAGGTGAGGGTTAGGGTTACGGTGAGGGTTAGGGTTAGGGTTAGGGTGAGGGTTAGGATGAGGATTAGGGTTAGAATTAGGGTTAGGGTGAGGGCTAGGGTGAGGGTGACGTTTAGGGTTAGTGTTTGGATGAGGTTTAGGGTGAGGGTTAGGGTTAGGGTGAGGGTTAGGTTGAGGGTTAGGGTTACAGTGAGGGTGAGGATTAGGTTTAGGGTGAGGGTTAGGGTTAGGATTAGGGTTAGGGTGAGGTTGAGTATTTGCATTAGTGTTAGGGTTATGGTTAGGGTTAGGTTGAGGGTTAGGATTACTGTTATTGTTAGGTTCAGGGTTAGAGTTATGATGAGGGTGAGGGTGAGTGTTACGGTTAGGTTGAGGTTTAGGGTCAGGGATAGGATTAGGGTTAGTGTGAGGTGAGGTTTATGGTTAGATTTAGGTTTAGTTGGAGGGTTGGGTGGAGGGTTAGGGTTAGGGTAAGTGTTAGGGTTAAGGTTAGGTTGAGGGTTAGGTTGAGGTTTGGGGCTAGGGTTAGGGTTAGGTTTAGGATTAGGGTTAGGGTGAGGGTGAATGTGAGGTTTAGGGTTAGGGTTAGGCTTAGGCTTAGGGTTAGGCTGAGGGTGACGGTAGGGGTGAGGATTAGGGTTAGGGTGATGGTTAGGGTTAGGGTTAGGGTGAGGGTTAGTGTTAGGGTTAGGATTAGAGTTAGGGTTAGAGTGAGGGTGAGGTTTAGGGGTAGATTTAGGGTTAGGGTGAGGATTAGGGTTAGAGTGAGGGTTACTGTGTTGGTGACGGTAAGGGTAAAGGTCAGGGTTAGGCTTAGGGTAAGAGTTACAGTAAGTGTGAGGGTTATGGTTAGGGTTAGGATGAGAGTGAGGGTTAGATTGAGGATTAGTGTTACGGTTAGTGTGAAGTTTAAGTTGAGGATGAGGGTTAGGGTTAGGGCGAGGTCTAGCGAGAGCTTGAGGTTTAGGGTTAGATTTAGGGTGAGGTTTATGGTTAGGGTGATGGTTAGGTTTAATGTGAGGTTTAGTGTTAGGTTTAGGGGTAGTGTTAGGGTGAGAGTAAGGGTTAGGGTTAATGTTAGGGTTATTGTTAGTGTTAGGGTTAAGGTTAAGGTTATGGTGAGGGTGAGGATGATGGTTAGGTTTAGGTCTAGGATGAGGTTTAAGGATAGGGTTAGGGTTAGTGTTAGGGTTAGGGTGAGGTTTAGTGTTAGTGTTAGGGTTAGGGTGAGGCTGGGGGTGAGGGTTAGGGTTAGGATTAATGTTAGGGTTAGGCTTAAGTTGAGGGTTAGTTTGAGAGTGATGGTTAGGGTTAGGATTAGGAGTAGGATTAGGGTTAGTGTTAGGGTGAGGGTTAGGGTTAGGGTTAGGGTTAGGGTTCGGGACAGGCTTAGGGTTAAGCTGAGGTTGAGTGTGAGGGTTAGGGTTAGGGTGAGGTTTAGGGTTAGGGTTAGGATGAGTGTGAGGGTTAGGGTTAGGGTTAATCTTAGGATTAGGCTTAGTGTGAGGGTGACCTTTTCGGTTTGGATTAGGTTTAGAGTTAGGGTTAGGGTGAGGGTGAGTTTTAGGATTAGAGTTAGGTTTAGGGTGAGGTTTAGGTTGAGGGTTATGTTATGGGTTAGTTTTAGGGTTAGGGTTAGGGTGAGAGTTAGGGGAAATGTTAGGATTAGGGTTAGGGTTAGGTATAAGATTAAGGTTAGAGTGAGGGGGAGTGTGTGTGTTAGGTTTAGGTTTAGGGATAGGCTTAGTGTTAGGCTGAGGGTGAGGTTGAGGGTGAGGTTTAGGGTTAGGGGGAGGGTTAGGATGAGGGTTAGCATTAGGAATAGGTTTAGGGTAAGGTGTAGGGTGAGTGTGAGGGTGAGGTTTAAGGTTATGGTTAGGGTTAGGGATAGGGTGAGGGTGAGGTTTAGGTTAGAGTAAGGGTTACAGTGAGGCTGAGGGTGAGGGTTAGAGTTAGGGTTAGGATTAGGTTTAGGGTAAGGGTTAGGGTGAGTGTGAGGGTTACGGTTACGCTTAGGGTCAGGCTGAGGGTGAGGATGAGGGTGAGGCTTAGGGTTAGCGGGAGGGTTAGGGTTAGGGTTTGGGTGAGAGTTAGGGTAAGTTTATGTTTAGGGTTAGGGTGAGGGTTAGAGTTAAGGGGAGCGTGAGGGTTAGGGTTAGGGTTAGGGTTAGGGTTAGGGTGAGGGTTAAGGTTAGGGTTAGGGTGAGGGTTAAGGTTAGGGTTACGGTGAGGGTAAGGATGAGGATTAGGTTTAGCATTAGTGTTAGGGTGAGGGCTAGGTTGAGGGTGAGGGTTAGGGTTAGTGTTAGGTTAAGGTTTAGGGTTAGGGTTAGGGTTAGGGTGAGGGTTAGGGTGAGGGTTAGGGTTACAGTGAGGGTGAGGATTAGGGTTAGGGTGAGGGTTTCGGTTAGGATTAGGGTTAACATGAGGGTGAGTGTTAGGATTACAGTTATGGTTAGGGTTAGGTTGAGGGTTAAGATTAGTGTTATTGTTAGGGTTAGGGTTAAAGTTATGGTGAGGGTGAGGGTGAGGGTGATTGTTAGGTTTACGGTTAGGGTGAGGTTTAGGGTTAGGGTTAGGATTAGGGTTAGGTTGAGGGTGAGGTTTAGTGTTAGGGTTAGGGTAAGTGTTAGCATTAGGGAGAGGGTGAGGTATAGGGGTACATTTAGTGTTAGGGTGAGGGTTAGGGTTTGGGTGCGGGTTAACGTGGGGGTGACGTTAAAGGTAAAGGTGAGGGTTAGGCTGAGGCTGAGGGTTACGGTAACGGTGAGTGTTAGGGTTAGGTTGATGGTCAGTGCTAGTTGGGAGTTCGAATGAGGATTAGTGTTAGGGTTAGTGTGAGATTTATGGAGAGGATGAGGGTTGGGGTTACCCTGAAGTCTAGTGTGAGTGTGAGGGTTAGGGTTAGTGTTAGGGTGAGGTTTAGGTTTAGGGTGATGTTTAGGGTTAGTGTGAGAGGTAGTGTTAGGATTAGGGTTAGTGTTAGGGTGAGGGTAAGTGTTACGGTGAGGTTTAGGGTTAGGGTGAGTTTTATGATTAGGGTGAGGGTTAGGGTTAGGATAAGTTTAAGGGTAAGGGCTAGGCTAAGGGTTAGGCTGATGGTTAGGGTTAGGAATAGGGATAGGTTTAGGATTAGGGTTAGGGTGAGGGTTAGGACTAGGGTTAGGATTAGGCTTAGAGTTAGGATGAGGTTTAGGGTTAGGTTTTGGGTTAGGGTGAGGGTGAGGCTGAGGATTAGGGTTAGGTTTAGGGTTAGGTTTAGGTTAGGTTTAGCGTTAGTGTTAGTGTTAGGGTTAGTGTTAGGGATCCAGTGAGGGTTGGGGTTAGGGTTAGGGTTAGGTTTAGGCTTAGAGATAGGGTGAAGGTTAGAATGAAGATTAGACTTACGATTAGGTTTAGGGTCAGGGCTAGGGTGAAGGTGAGGATTAGGGTTAGTGTTAGGGTAAGATTTAGGGTTAGTGTTAGAGTTAGGGTGAGGGTTAGGATGAGCGTTAGGGTTACAGTGAGGATGAGGGTTAGGGTGAGGGTGAGGATTAGGGTTAGGTTTAGGGTTAAGGTGAGGTTGAGTGTTAGCATTAGGGTTATGGTTATGGTTAGGGTTAGGTTTAGGGTTAGGATTACTGTTATTTTTAGGGTTAGGGTTAGAGTTATGGTGAGGGTGAGGGTGAGGGTGAGTGTTAGGGTTAGGGTGAGGTTTAGGGTTATGGTTAGGATTAGGGTGAGGGTGAGGTTTATGGTTAGATTTAGGTTTATTTGGAGGCTTAGGTGGAGGGTTAGGGTTATGGAAAGTGTTAGGGTTAAGTTTAGGTTGAGGGTAAGGTTGAGGTTTAGGGTTAGGGTTAGGATTAGTTTTAGAATTGGGGTAAGGGTGAGGGTGAGGTTTAGTGTTAGGCTTAGTCTTAGGCTTAGGGTTAGGCTGAGGGTGAGGGTGGGGTGAGGATTAGGGTTAGGGTGATGGTTAGTGTTAGGGTTAGGTTTAGAGTTAGGGTTAGGGTGAGGGTTAGGGTTAGAATTAGGGTTAGGGTGAGGTTGAGTGTTAGCATTAGGGTTACGGTTAGGGATAGGATTAGGTTTAGGGTTAGGATTATTGTTATTGTTAGGGTTAGGGTTAGAATTATGGTGAGGGTGAAGGTTGGGGTGAGGTTAGGGTTAGGGTTAGGGTGAGGTTTAGGGTTAGGGTTAGGATTAGTGTGAGGGTGAGGGTGAGGTTTAGGTTAGATTTAGGTTTAGTTGGAGGGTTAGGTCGAGGGTTAGGGTTACGGTTAGTGTTAGGTTTAAAGTTAGGGTCAGGGTGAGGTTGAGGTTTAGGGTTAGGGTTAGGGTTAGGTTTAGGATTAGTGTTAGGGTGAGGGTGAGTGTGAGGTTTAGGGTTAGGGTTATTCTTAGGCTTAGGGTTAGGCTGAGGGTGAGGGCTGGGGTGAGGATTAGGGTTAGGGTGATGGTTAGTGTTAGGGTTATGGTGAGGGATAGTATTAGGGTTAGGGTTAGATTTAGGGTTAGGGTCAGGGTGAGGTTTAGGGGTAGCGTTAGGTTTAGGGTGAGGGTTAGCGTTAGAGTGTGGGTTAGGGTGGGTGACGGTAAGGGTAAAGGTCACTTTTAGGCTGAGGGTGAGTGTTACAGTTAGGGTGAGCGTGAGGGTTAGGGTGAGCGTTAGAGTGAGGGTTAGGGTGAGGGTGAGGGTTAGATTGAGGATTACGGTTAGGGTTAGTGTGAAGTTTAGGGTGAGTATGAGGGTGAGGGCTAGGGAGAGGGTGAGGTTTAGGGTTAAGGTTAGAGTGAGGTTTAGGGTTAGGTTGATGGTTAGGGTTAGTTTTAGGGTTAGGGTTAGTGTAAGGGTGAGGGTAAGTCTTAGGGTGAGGGTAAGTGTTAGGGTGAGGGTTAGGGTTAGGGTGAGGGTTATGCTTAGGGTGAGGGTTAGGGTTAGGGTTAGGATTATTGATAGCATTAGGGTTAGGGTTAAGATTATGTTGAGGGTGAGGGTGAAGGTTAGGTTTAGGGCTAGGAAGAGGTTTAGGGATAGGTTTCTGGTTAGGGTTAGGGTCAGGGTGAGGTTTAGTGTTAGAGTTAGGGTTAGGGTGAGGCTGAGGGTGAGGTTTAGCATTAGGATTAATGTTAGGGTTAGGCTTATCGTGAGGGTTAGGTTGAGGGTGAGGGTTAGGGTTAGGGTGAGGAGTAGGATTAGGGTCAGGTTTAGGGTGAGTGTGAGGGTTAGGGTTAGGGTTAGGGATAGGCTTAGGGTTAGGCTAAGGTTGAGGGTTAGGTTTAGGGTTAGGGTGAGTTTTAGGGTTAGGGTTAGGGTGAGTGAGAGGGTTAGGGTTTGGTTTAGGCTTAGGATTTAGCCTGAGGGTGAGGGTGTGGGTTAGGGTTAGGGTGAGGGTGAGGGTTAGTTTGACAGTTAGGGTTAGGGTTAGGGTGAGGTTTAGGGTCAGGTTTAGGATTAAGGTTATGGTGAGGGTGAGGTTTATGATTAGATTTAGGTTTAGTTGGAGGCTTAGGTCGAGGGTTAGGGTTAGGGTTACTGTTAGGGTGAGGTTTATGGTTTGGGTTAGAGTTAGAGTTAGGGTTAGGGTGAGGGTGAGGTTTAGGGTTAGAGTTAGTGTTAGGGTGAGG
Source organism: Dipodomys merriami (assembly GCF_024711535.1). Lineage (NCBI taxonomy): Eukaryota > Metazoa > Chordata > Mammalia > Rodentia > Heteromyidae > Dipodomys > Dipodomys merriami. Next base: position 314,226 of record NW_027206376.1, read on the forward strand.
TTTAGGTTGAGGGTTATGATAAGGGTTAGATTTAGGGTTAGTTTTATGGTAAGAGTTAGGGGGACGGTTAGGATTAGGGTTAGGTTTAGTGATAGGATTAGGGCTAGAGTGAGGGGGAGTGTGTGTGTTAGGTTTAGGTTTAGGGTTAGGATTAAGATTAGGCAGAGGTTGAGGTTGAAGCTGAGCCTTAGGTTTATGGGGAGGGTTAGGATGAGGGTTAGGGTTAGGATTAGGGTTAGGGTAAGGGCTAGGGTGAATGTGAGGGTGAGGTTTAAGGTTATGGTCAGGGTTAGGGTTAGGGAGATTGTGAGGTTTAGGGTTAGAGTTAGGGTTAGGTTGAAGCTGAGGGTGAGGGTTAGGGTTAGGGTTAGGATTAGTATTAGGGTAAGGTTTAGGGTGAGTGTGAGGGTTACAGTTAGGCTTAGGTTTGGGCTGAGGGTGAGGGTGAGGGTGAGGGTTAGTGTTACGGTGAGCGTGAGGGTTAGGATTAGGTTGAGGGTTAGGTTTAGGGTTAGGGTTAGGGTGAGGGTTAAGGTTAGGGATAGGGTGAGGGTAAGCATAAGGATTAGGGTAAGGATTAGGGTTAAGGTGAGGGTAAGGTTGAGGGTGAGGGTTAGGGTTAGTGTTAGATTAAGGTTTAGGGTTAGGGTTAGGGTGAGGGTGAGGGTTAGGTTGAGGGTTAGGGTTACGTTGAGGGTGAGGATTAGGGGTAGGGTGAGGGTTAGCGTTAGGATTAGGGTTAGCATGAGCGTGAGTGTTAGCATTATAGTTAGGGATAGGGTTAGGGTTAGGTTTAGGGTTAGGATTAGTGTTATTGTTAGGGTTAGGGTTAGAGTTATGATGAGGGTGAGGGTGAGGGTGAGGTTTAGGCTTATTGTTAGGGTGAGGTTTAGGTTAGGATTAGGATTAGGCTTAGGGTGAGTGTGAAATTTAGGTTAGATTTAGGGTTAGTTGGAGGGTTAGGTTGAGGGTTAGGGTTAGGGTTAGTTTTAGGGTTAAGGTTAGGGTGAGGGTTAGGTTGAGGTTTAGGGTTATGGTTAGGGTTAGGGTTAAGAGTAGGGTGAGGGTGAGGGTGAAGGTGAGTGTGCGGGTTATACTTAATCTTAGGCTTAGGGTTAGGCTGAGGGTGACAGTGGGGTTGAAGATTAGTTTTACGGTGATGTTTAGGGTTGGGGCTAGGGTGAGGTTTAGGATGAGGGTTAGGTTTAGGATTAGCGTTAGGGTGAGGGCTAGGGTGAGGGTCAGGGTTAGGGTAAGGATTAGGCTTAGTTTTAGGGTTAGGCTGAGCATGAGGTTGAGGGTGAGTGTTAGCATTATGGTGATGGTTAGGTTTACAGTTAGGGTGAGGATTAGGATGAGGTTTAGTGTTAGGGTGAGGGTTAGGGTGAGGATGTTGGTAAGGGTAAAGTTTAGGTTTAGGCTGAGTCTGAGGGTTAAGATAAGGGTGAGGTTTAGGGTTAGGGTTAGGGTTAGGGCAAGTGTTAGGGATAGGGTTAGGGTGAGCGTGAGGGTTAGATTGAGGATTAGGGTTAGGGTTAGTGTGAGGTTTCAGGTGAGGATGAGGGTTAAGGTTAGGGTGAGGATGAGGGTTAGAATTAGGGTTAGGGTGAGGGCTAGTGTGAGGATGAGGATTAGGGTTAGGCTTAAAGTTAGGGTGAGGTTTAGGATTAGGGTGAGGGTTAGGATGAGGGTTAGGTTTAGGATTAGGCTTAAGGTGAGGGCTAGGGTGAGGGTGAGGTTTATTGTTAGGGTTAGGATTAGCGTTAGGGAGAGGGTGAGGTTTATGTTTACATTTAGGTTTAGTTGGAAGGTTAAGTCGAGGGTTAGGGTTAGGGTAAGTGTTAGGGTTAAGGTTAGGTTGAGGTTTAGGGTTAGGTTTAGGTTTAGGATTAGGGTTAGGGTGAGGGTGAGTGTGAGGTTTAGGGTTAGGGTTAGGTTTAGGCTTAGGCTTAGGATGAGGGTAAGGGTGGGGGTGAGGATAAGGGTTAGGGTGATGGTTTGGGTTAGGGTTAGGGGGAGGGATAGTCTTAGGGTTCGGTTTAGAGTTAGGGTTAGTGTGAGGGTGAGGTTTAGGCGTAGAGTTAGGGTTAGGGTGAGGGTTAGGGTTAGAGTGAGGGTTAGGGTGGGGGTGACGGTAAGGGTAAATGTGAGGGTTAGGCTGAGTGTGAGGGTTACGGTAAGAGTGAGGGTTAGGGTTAGGGTGAGGTTTAGGGTTAGGGTGAGGGTTAGGGTGAGGGTTATGTTTAGGGTGAGGGTATTGGTTAGGGTTAGGCTTATTGTTAGTGTTAAGGTTAGGGTTAAGGTTATGGTGAGGGTGAGGGTGAGGGTTAGGTTTAGGGCTAGGATTAGGTTTAGGGAGAGGGTTAGGGTTAGGGTTAGGGTCAGGGTGAGGTTTAGTGTTAGAGTTAGGGTTAGGGTGAGGCTGAAGGTGAGTGTTAGGGTTAGGATTAATGTTAGGGTTAGGCTTAAGGTGAGGGTTAGTTTGAGGGTGAGCGTTAGGGTTAGGGTTTGGAATAGGATTAGGGTTAGTGTTAGGGTGAGTGTGCAAGTCATTGTTAGGGTTAGGGATAGGCTTAGTGTTAGGCTGAGCTTGATGGTGAGGGTTAGGGTTAGGGTGAGGTTGAGGGTTAGGGTTAGGATGAGTGTGAAGTTTAGGGTTAGGGTTACGCTTAGGATTAGGCTGAGGTTGAGGGTGTGGTTTAAGGTTAGGGTGAGGGTTAGGGTTATGGGGAGGGTTAAGATGAAGGTTCACGTTAGGATTAGGGTGAGGGTGAGGGTGAGTGTGTGTGTTAGGGTTATGTTTAGGGTTAGGCTTAGGGTTAGGCTGAGTGAGAGGTTGAGGATGAGGGCTAGGGTGAGGGTGAGGTTTAGGGTAAGGGTTAGGGTGAGGGTGAGGGTTAGGTTAAGGGTGAGAGTTAGGGTTCGGTTTAAGTTTAGGGTTAGGTTGAGGGTTTGGGTTCAGATTAGGGTTAGGGTGAGGGTGAGGGTGAGGGTTAGGTTTAGTGTTAGGGTGACGGTGTGGGTTAGGTTTAGTGTTAGTGTGAGCTTTAGGGTTAGGATTAGGTTTAGGGTTAGGGCTATTGTGAGGGTGAGGTATAGAGTTAGGGTTAGGGTGAGGTTTAGGGTTAGAGTTAGGTTTAGTGTTATGTTTAGGGTTAAGTTGAGGGTGAGGTTTAGGCTTAGGGTAAGTATTAGTTTTAGGGTAAGGGTTAGGGTGGGTGTGAGAGTTAGGATTAATGTTAGGCTTTGTGTTAGGCTGAGCTTGAGGTTTAGGGTTAGGTTGAGATTTAGAGTTAGTGTTAGGGTTTGGGTGAGGTATAAGTTTAGGGTTAGGGTGAGAATAAGGATGATGATTAGGGTTAGGATTAGGGTTAGGGTGAGAGCTAGGGTGAGGCTGAGGGTTAGGGTTAGTGTTAGATTAAGGTTTAGGGTTAGGGTTAGTGTTAGGGTGAGGGTTAGGTTGAGGGTTAGGGTTACAGTGAGTGTGAGGATTATGGTTAGGGTGAGGGTTAGGGTTAGGATTAGGGTTAGCATGAGGGTGTGTGTTAGGATTAGGGTTAGGGTTAGGGTTAGGTTTCGGGTTAGGGTTAGTGTTACTGTTAGGGTTATGGTTAGAGTTATGGTGAGGGTGAGGGTTAGGTTTAGGATTAGGGTGAGGTTTAGGGTGAGGTTTAGGATTAGGGTTAGGGTTAGGGTGAGGATTAGGGTTAGATTTAGGTTAGTTGGATGTTAGGTCGAGGGATAGTGTTAGGGTTAGTTTTAGGGTTAAGGATAGGGTGAGGGTTAGGGTGAGGTTTAGGGTTATGGTTAGGATTAGGGTTAGGATTGGGGTGAGGGTGAGTTTGAAGGTTAGGGTTAGGGTTAGGCTTTGTTTTAGGGTAAGGCTGAGGGTGAGGGTGGGGGTGAGGATTACGTTTAAGATGATGGTTAGGGTTAGGGTTAGTTTGAGTTTAGGATGAGGTTTAGGATTAGGATTAGGGTTAGGGTGAGGGCTAGGGTGAGGGTGAGGTTTAGTGTTAGGGTGATGGTTAGGTATTCGGTTAGGGTGAGGGTTAGGATGAGGTTTAGGGTTAGGGTGAGGGTTAGGGTGAGGATGATGTTAAGGATAATGGTGATATTTAAGCTGAGGGTGAGGGTTAAGATAAGGGTGAGTTTTAGGGTTAGGTTTAGGTTTAGGGTAAAGGTTAGGGTTAAGATTAGGGTGAGGGTTAGATTGAGGATTAGGGTTAGGGTTAGTCTGAGGTATATGGTGAGGATGAGGGTTAGGATTAGGGTTAGGGTGAGGGTTAGGATGAGGGTGAGGATTAGGGTTAGGGTTAGGTTTAGGGTGACGTTTAGGATTAGTGTGAAGTTTAGGGTTAGTGTGAGGGTTAGTGTTAGGGTTAGGGTTAGTGTTAGGTTGAGGGTAAGTGTTAGTGTGAGGGTTAGGTTTAGTGTGAGTGTTATGTTTAGGTTGAGGGTTTGGGTTAGGTTTAGGGTTACTGTTAGGTTTAGGGTTAGAGTTACGGTTACGGTGAGGGTGAGCGTTAGGTTTAGGGTTACAGTGAGGTTTAGTGTTAGGATTAGGGTAAGAGTAAGGATTTGGTTGAGGGTGAGGTTTAGGGGTACAGTTTTAGTTAGGGTGATGGTTAGGGTTAGGTTGCGGGTTAGCGTGGGGGTGACAGTAAGGGTAAAGGTGACGGTTAGGCTGAGGGTGAGGGTTACGGTAAGGGTGAGGGTTAGGGTTAGGGTGAGGGTTAGTGTTAGGGTTAGGGTGAGGTTGAGTGTTAGATTGAGGATTAGTGTTATGGTTAGTGGAGGGTTTATGGTGAGGATGAGGGGTAGGGTTAGACTGAAGGCTAGGGTGAGGTTGAGGGTTAGGGTTAGTGTTAGAGTGAGGTTTAGGGTTAGGGTGATGTTTAGGGTTAGTGTTAGGATTAGGGTTAGTGTTAGGTTGAGGGTAAGTGTTAGGGTGTGGTTTAGGGTTAAGGTGAGGGTTATGGTTAGGGTGAGGGTTAGGGTAAGGATAAGTGTAATGGTGAGGGCTAGGCTAAGGGTTAGGGTGAGGGTTAGGGTTAGGGATAGGGTGAGGTTTAGGATTAGGTTTAGGGTGAGGGTGAGTGTGAGGGTTAGGATTCGGGTTAGCATTAGTCTTAGAGTTAGGATGAGGGTTAGGGTTAGGGTTTGGGTTAGGGTGAGGCTGAGGCTGAGGATTAGGTTTAGGTTAAGGTTTAGTGTTAGTGTTAGGGTTAGTGTTAGCATTGCAGTTGGGGTTGGGGTTAGGGTTAGGGTTAAGCTTAGGCTTAGAGTTAGGGACAGGGTTAGAATGAGGATGAGGTTTACGATTAAGGTTAAGGTGAGGGCTAGTGTGAAGGTGAGGATTAGGGTTAGTGTTAGGGTAAGGTTTAGGGTTAGGGTTAGGGTTAGGGTGAGGGTTAGGATGAGTGTTAGGGTTATGGTGAGGGTGATGTTTAGGGTTAGGGTGAGAGTTAGGGTTAGGATTAGGGTTAGGGTGAGGTTGAGTGTTAGCTTTATGGTTAGGGTTAGGGTAAGGTTTAGGGTTAGGATTACTATTATTGTTAGGGTTAGGGTTAGAGTTATGGTGAGGGTGAGGGTGAGGGTGAGTGTTAGGGTTAGGGTGAGGTTTAGGGTTAGGATTAGGTTTAGGGTTAGTGTGAGGGTGAGGTTTATGGTTAGATTTAGGTTATTTGGAGGGTTAGGTCGAGAGCTAGGTATAGGGTAAGTGTTAGGGTTAAGGTTAGAGTGAGGGTTAGGTTGTGGTTTAGGTTAGGGTTAGGTTTAGGCTTAGGGTGAGGGTAAGGTGTATGGTTTTATTTAGGTTATTTGGAGGGTTAGGTCGAGATTTAGGGTTAGGGTAAGTGTTAGGGTTAAGGTTAGGGTGAGGATTAGGTTGAGGTTTAGGTTTTCGGTTAGGTTTAGGGTTAGGAATTGGGTTAGGGTGAGGGTGAGTGTGAGGTTTAGGGTTAGGGTTAGGCTTAGGCTTAGGGTTAGGCTGAGCGTGAGGGTGGAGGTGAGGATTAGGGTTAGGGTGATGGTTAGGGTTAGGGTTAGGTTGAGGGTTAGTGTTAGGGTTAGGGTTAGAGTTAGGGTTAGGCTGAGGGTGAGGTTTCGGGGTAGAGTTAGGGTTAGGGTGAGAGTTAGGTTTAGAGTGAGGGTTATCGTGTGGGTGACGGTAAGGGTAAAATTGAGGTTTAGGCTGAGGGTGAGGGTTACGGTAAGGGTGAGGGTAAGGGTTAGGGTGATTGTTAGTGTTAGTGTTAGTGTGAGGTTGACGGTTAGATTGAGGATTAGTGTTAGGGTTAGTGTGAGGTTTATGCTGAGGATGAGAATTAGGTTTAGTGTGAAGGCTATGGTGAGGGTGAGGGTTAGGTTTAGTGTTAGGGTGAGGTTTAGGTTTAGGGTGATGTTTAGGGTTAGTGTGAGTGTTAGTGTTATGGTTAGGCTTAGTGTTAGGTTGAGGGTAAGCGTTAGGGTAAGGGTTAGTGTTAGGGTGAGGTTTATGGTTAGTGTGAGAGTTAGGGTTAGTATAACTGTAAGGGTGAGGGCTAGGCTGAGGGTTAGGGTGAGTGTTAGGGTTAGGGATAGTCTTAAGTTTAGGATTAGGTTTAGGTTGAGGGTGAGTGTGAGGGTTAGGATTAGGGTTAGAATTAGACTTAGAGTTAGGAGGAGGGTTAGGTTTAGGGTTTGCGTTACGGTGAGGGTGAGGCTGAGGATTAGGGTTAGGTTTAGTGTTAGGTTTAGGGTTAGTGTTAGTTTTAGGGTTAGTGTTAGTGTTACAGTGAGGGTTGGGCTTAGGGTTAGGGTTAGCGTTAGGCTTAGAGTTAGGGTGAGTGTTAGGATGAGAATTAGGTTACAATTAGGTTTAGGGTGAGGGCTAGGGTGAAAGTGAGGTTTAGGGTTAGAGTTAGGGTTAGGGTGAGGTTTAGGTTGAGGGTTAGGGTAAGGGTTAGTTTTAGGGTTGGGGTTGGGGTCAGAGTTAGGGGCAGGTTTAGGGTTAGACTTAGGTTTAGGGACAGGATTATGGTTAGAGTGAGCGTGAGTGTGTGTGTTAGGTTTAAGTTTAGGGTTAGGCTGAGGGTTAGGCTGAGGGTGAGGTTGAGGGTGAGGGTTAGGGTTAGGGGGAGTGTTAGGGTGAGGTTTAGATTTAGGGTAAGGGCTAGGGTGAGTGTGAGGGTGAAGTTTAAGGTTAGGCTTAGGGTTAGGGTTAGGGTGAGGGTGAGGTTTAGGGTTAGTGTTAGGGTTAGGGTGAGGCTGAGGGTGAAGGTTAGCGTTTAGGTTATTGTTAGGTTTAGGGTTCGGTTTAGGGTGATGGTTAGGGTGAGGGTGAGGGTTAGGATTAGGATTAGGGTTAGGGTTAGGGTGAGTGTGAGGGTTAGGGTTAGGTTTAGGGTTAGGCTTAGGGTTAGGCTGAGGTTGAGGGTGAGGGTGAGGATTAGGGTTAGGGTGAAGGCTAGGGTGAGGATGAGGGTTAGGGTTAGTGTTAGGGTGAGTGTTAGGGTTAGGGTGATGTTTAGGGTTAGTGTGAGAGTTAGTGTTAGGGGTAGGCTTAGTGATAGTGTGAGGTTAAGTGTTAGGTTGAGGGTTAGGGTTAGGGTGAGGTTTATTGTTAGGGTGAGAGTAAGGGTTAGGATAAGTGTAAGGGTGAGGGCTAGGCTGAGGGTTAGGTTGAGGTTTAGGGTTATTTATAGGTTTAGGTTTAGGATTAGGGTTAGGGTGAGGGTGAGTGTGAGGGTTAGGATTAGGGTTAGGTTTAATCTTAGAGTTAGGATGAGGGTTAGGGTTACGGTTTGTATCAGGGTGAGGGTGAGGCTGAGGATTAGGATTAGGTTTAGTGTTAAATTTAAAGTTAGGTTTAGTGTTAGGGTTAGGGTTAGGGTTAGTGTTAGGGTTACAGTGAGGGTTGGGGTTAGGATTAGGGTTAGGCTTAGAGTTAGGGTGATGGTTAGGATAAGGATTAGGTTTACAACTAGGGTTTTGGGTGAGGGCTATGTTGAAGTTGAGGATTAGGGTTAGTGTTAGGGTAAGGTTTAGATTTAGGGTTAGGTTTAGGGTGAGGGTTAGGATGAGGGTTAGGGTTACGGTGAGAGTTAGGGTTAGGGTTAGGCTTAGGGTTAGGGTTAGGGTTAAGGTGAGGTTGAGTGTTAGCATTAGGTTTAGGTTAGGGTTAGGGTTAAGTTTAGGGTTAGGATTACTGCTATTGTTAGGGTTAGGGTTAGAGTTATGGTGAGGGTGAGGGTGAGGGTGAGTGTTAGGATTAGTGTGAGGTTTAGGGTTAGGGTTAGGATTAGCATTAGGATTAGCATTAGGTTGAGCTTGAGGTTTAGGGTTAGATTTAGGTTTACTTGGAGGGTTACGTCGAGGGTTAGGGTTAGGGTAAATGTTAGGGTTAAGTTTAGGTTGAGGGTTCGGTTGAGGTTTAGGGTTAGGTTTAGAGTTAGGATTAGGTTAGGGTGAGGGTGAGTGTGAGGTTTAGGGTTAGGTTTAGGCTTAGGCTTAGGGTTAGGCTGAGGGTGACGGTGGGGGTGAGGATTAGGGTTAGGGTGATGGTTACAGTTAGGGTTAGGGTGAGGGTTAGTTTTAGGCTCAGGGTTAGAGTTAGGGTTAGGTTGAGGTTGAGGTTTAGGGTAGAGTTAGGGGTAGGGGGAGGGTTAGGGTTAGAGTGAGGGTTATGGTGGGGTGAGAGTAAGGGTAAAGGTGAGGGTTAGGCTGAGTTTGAGGGTTATGGGAAGGGTGACGTTTATGGTTAGGGTGAGGGTTAAGGTTAGGGATAGGGTGAGGGTGAGGGTTAGATTGAGGATTAGTGTTAGTGTTAGGGTTAGGGTTAATGTGAAGTTTAGGGTGAGGATGAGGATTAGGGTTTGGGCGAGGTATAGCCAGAGGTTGAGGTTTAGGTTTAGTGTTAGGGTGAAGTTTATGGTTAGGGTAATTTTTAGGGTTAGTGTGTGGTTTAGTGTTAGGTTTAGGGTTAGTATTAGGGTGAAGATAAGCGTTATGGTGATGGTTAGGGTTAGGGTGAGGGTTAGGGTTAGGGTTAGGGTTATTGTTTGTGTTAGGGTTAGGGTTAAGGTTATGGTGAGTGTGAGGGTGAGGGTTAGGGATAGGGGTAGGATGAGGTTTAGGGATAGGGTTAGGGTTAGGGTTAGGTTCAGTGTGAGGTTTAGCGTTAGAGTTAGGGTGAGGGTGAGGCTGAGGGTGAGAGTTCGTGTTAGAATTAATGTTAGGGTCAGGCTTAAGGTGAGGGTTAGGGTTAGGGTTAGTGTTAGGTTGAGGGCTAGGGTGAGGATGAGATTTAGGTTATGTTCAGGGTGAGGTTTAGTGGTATAGTTAGTGTTAGGGTGAGGCTGAAGGCGAGGGTTAGGGTTAGGATTAATGTTAGGCTTAGCCTTAATTTGAGGTTTAGGTTGAGGGTGAGGTTTAGGATTAGGGTTAGTAGTAGGATTAGGGTTAGGGATAGGCTTAGGGTTAGGCTGAGGTTGAGGGTGAGGGTTAGGGTTAGGGTGAGGTTTAGGGTTAGGTTTATGGTGAGTGTGAGGGTTAGGGTTAGGGTTAGGCTTAGGATTATTCTGGGGGTGAGGGTGTGGGTTAGTGTTAGTGTTAGGGTTAGGGTTATGAGGAGGTTTAGGATGAGTGTTAGGGTTAGGGTGAGGTTTAGGGTGAGGGTGAGTGTGTGTGTTAGGGTTAGGTTTAGGGTTAGGCTTAGGGTTAGGCTGAGGGTGAGGTTAGGGTTAGGGTTAGGCTTAGGCTTAGGCTTAGGGTACGGCTGAGAGTGAGGGTAAGGCTGAGAGTTAGTGTTAGACTGAGGGTTAGGGTAAGGGTTAGGGGGAGGATTAGGAAAAGGGATAGGGTTAGGATTAGGCTTGGGTGTGGCTAGGGTGAGAATGAGTTTTAGGGTTAGAGTTAGCTTGAGGGTTAGGATTATGGTAAGGGTGAGAGTTAGTGTTCGGCTTAAGTTTAGGGCTAGGTTGAGGGTTAAGGTAAGGGTTACAGTGAGGGTGAGGGTTAGGGTTAGACTGAGGGTGAGGGTTCGGATTAGGGTTAGGGTGAGCTTGAGGGTTATGGTTAGTGTTAGGGTGAGGGTTAGGATGAGGATTAGGGTTAGGATTAGTGTTAGGGTGAGGGCTATGGTGAGGGTGAGGTTTAGGGTTAGGGTTAGGGTGAGGTTTACGTTTATAGGTAGGGTTAGTGTTAGGGTGAGGGTGACGTTTAAGGTTAGAGTTAGGGGTAGGATGAGGCTGAGGTTGAGCGTTAGGGTTAGGGTTAGTTTTAGATTTAGGGTTAGGGTGAGGGTTAGGTTGAAGGTGAGGGTTAGGCTTAGGGTTAGGATTAGGTTTAGGGTAAGGGTTAGGGTGAGTGTGAGCATTAGGGCTAGGGTTAGGGTTTGGCTTAGGGTTAGGCTGAGGGTGAGGGTGAGGGTTAGGCTTAGTGTTAGATTAAGGTTTAGGGTTAGGGTTAGGGTTAGGATGAGAGTTAGGGTTCGGTTATGTTTATGGTTAGGGTGAGGATTAGGGTTATGGTTAAGGTGAGCATGAGGTTTATGTCTACTTGGAGGATTACCCTTAGCGTTAGGGCTAGGTTGAGGGTTAATTTTAGGGTGATGGTGAGGGTAAAGATGAGGATTAGGGTTAGGATTAGGGTTAGGGTGAGGGCTAGGGTGAGGGTGAGGGTTAGGGTTAATGTTAGATTAAGGTTTAGGGATAGGGTTAGGGTGAGGGTAAGTTTGAGGGTTAGGGTTCCGTTAAGGGTGATGATTAGGTTTATGGTGAGAGTTAGGTTTAGGATTAGGTTTAGCCTGAGGATGAGTGGTAGGATTAGTGTTAGGGTTAGGGTTAGGGTTAGGTTTAGGGTTAGGATTAGTGTTATTGTTAGGGTTAGGGTTAGAGTTATGGTGAGGGTGAGGGTGAGGGTGAGGGTAAGGGTTAGGGTTAGTGTGAGGTTTAGGGATAGGGTTAGGATTAGGGTTAGGGTGAGGTTGAGGGTTAGGGTTAGGGTGAGTGTTAGGGTTAGGCTTAGGGTGAGAGTTAGTGTTCGGTTATGTGTCGGGTTAGGGTGAGGGTTAGAGTTAGGGTTATAGTGACCATGAGGTTTAGGGTTATGTTGAGGATTAGGCTTAGGGTTAGGGCTAGGGTGAGGGTTAAGGTTAGGGTGAGGGTAAGGATGAGGATTAGGGTTAGGATTACGGTTAGGGTGAGGGCTAGGGTGAGGGTGAGGGTTAGGGTTAGTTTTAGAATAAGGTTTTGGTTTAGGGTTAGGTTTAGGGTGTGGATTAGGTTGAGGGTTAGGGTTACGGTCAGGGTGATGATTAGGGTTAGGGTGAGGGTTAGGTTTAGGATTAAGGTTAGTGTAAGGGTGAGTGTTAGGATTAGGGTTAGGTTTAGTGTTAGGGTTACAGTGAGCATGAGGTTTAGGGTTACATTGAGTATTAGGGTTAGGTTTAGGGCTAGGGTGTGGGTTAAAGTTACGTTAGGGTGAGGGTAAGGATGAGGATTAGGGTTAGGATTAGGGTTAGGGTGATGGCTAGGGTGAGGTTCTGGTTTAGGGTTAGTGTTAGATTAATGTTTAGGGTTAGGGTTAGAACTAGGGTGAGGGTTAGTTTGAGGGTTATGGTTATGGTCAGGGTAATGATTAGGGTTAGGTTGAGGGTTTGGTTTAGGATTAGGGTTAGCTTTAGGGTGAGTGTTAGGATTAGGGTTAGGGTTAGTATTAGGGTTTGGATTGGGGTTAGGGTGAGGGTGAGAGTTAGGGTTAGGGTGAGTGTTAGGGTTAGGGTTAGGGTAAGAGTTAGGGTTCGGTTATGTTTAAGGTTAGGGTGAGGGTTAGGGTTAGGGTTATGGTGAGCATGAGGTTTAGGGTTACATTGAGGATTAGATTTAGGGTTAGGGCTAGGGTGAGGGTTAAGGTTACGGTTAGGGTGAGGGCAAGGATGAGGATTAGGTTTAGGATTAGGGTTAGGGTGAGGGCTAGCCTGAGGGTGAGGGTTAGTGTTAGATTAAGGATTAGGGTTAGGGTTAGGGTTAGGGTGAGGGTGAGGTTGAGGGTTACGGTTACGGTGCGGGTGAGGATTAGGTTTAGAGTGAAGGTTAGGGTTAGGATTAGGGTTAGCAGGAGAGTGAGTGTTAGGATTACAGTTAAGGTTAGGATTAGGATTAGGATTAGTGTTATCGATAGGTTTAGGGTTTGAGTTATGGTGAGGGGAGAGTGGGGGTGAGGTTTAGGGTTAGGGTTAGAGTGAGGTTTAGGGTTAGGGTTAGGATTAGAGTTAGGGTGAGGGTGAGGATGAGGGTTATTGTTAGGGTGAGGGTTAGGGTTAGGGTTAGTGGCAAGGTTAGGATGAGGGTTAGGGTAAGGATTAGGGTTAGGGTGATGGCTAGGGTGAGGGTGAAGTTTAGGGGTAGGGTTAGGGTGAGGTGTAGGGTTAGGATTAGTGTTAGGATTAGGGTGAGGGTGAGGTTTAGGGTTAGAGTTAGGGTTAAGCTGAGGCTGAGGGTGAGGGTTAGGATTAGGTTTAGGATTAGGATTAGGGTAAGGGTTAGGGTGAGTGTGAGGTTAGGGTTAGGCTTAGGGTTAGGCTTAGGGTTACACAGAGGGTGAGGGTGAGGGTGAGGGTTAGGGTTAGGATTAGGGTTATGGTTAGGTGAGTGTGTGTGTTAGAGTTAGGTTTAGGGTTAGGCTTAGGGTTAGGCTGAGGTTGAGGTTGAGGGTAAGGGTTAGGGTTAGGGTGAGGGTTACGGTAAGGGTTAGGGGGAGGGTTAGGATGAGTTTTAGTGTTAGGATTAAGGTTAGGGTGAGGGCTATGGTGAGAGTGAGGTTTAGGTTTAGGGTGAGGTTTAGTGTTAGAGTTAGTATTAGGGTATGGCTGACGGTGAGGGTTAGGGTTAGGATTAATGTTAAGGTTAGGTTAGGGTGAGGGTAAGGATGAGGATTAGGGTTAGGATTAGGGTTAGGGTGAGGGCTAGGGTGAGGGTGAGTGTTAGGGTTAGTGTTAGCTTAAGGTTTAGGGTTAGAGGTTTAGGGTGAGAGTTAGGGTAAGGCTATGTTTATGGTTTGGGTGAGGGTTAGGGTTAGGGTTATGGTGAGCATGAGGTTTAGGGTTACATTGAGGATTAGGCTTAGGGTTAGGGCTAGGGTGAGGGTTAAGTTTAGGGTTAGGGTGAGGGTAAGTATGAGGATTAGGGATAGGATTAGGGTTAGGGTGAGGGCTAGGGTGAGGGTGAGGGTTAGGGTTACTGTTAGATTAAGGTTTAGGGTTAGGGTTAGGGTGAGGGTTAAGTTGAGGTTAGGTTTACAGTGAGGGTGAGGATTAGGGTTAGGGTGAGTGTTAGGGTTAGGATTAGGGTTAGCATGAGGGTGAGTTTTAGGATTACAGTTAGGGTTAGGGTTCGGGTTAGGTTTATGATTAGGATTAGTATTATTGTTAGGGTTAGGGTTAGAGTAATGGTGAGGGTGAGGGTGAGGGTTAGGGTGAAGTTTACGGTTAGGGTTAGGATTAGGGTTTGTGTGAGGGTGAGGTTTAGGGTTAGATTTAGGGTTAGTTGAAGGGTTAGGTCGAGGTTTAAGGTTAGGGTTAGTTTTAGGGTTAAGGTTAGGGTGAGGGTTAGGTTGAGGTTTAGGTTTATGGTTAGGGTTAGGGTTAGGATCAGAATGAGGTTGAGGGTGAGTGTGAGGGTTAAGATTAGGGTTAGGCTTAGGCTTAGGGTTAAGCTGAGGGTGAGGGTAGGGGTGAAGATTAGGTTTAGGGTGATAGTTAGGTTTGGGGATAGGGTGAGGGTTCGGTTGAGGGTTAGGGTTACGGTGAGGGTGAGGATTAGGGTTAGGGTTAGGGTTTGGTTTAGGATTAGGGTTAGCGTGAGGGTGAGTGTTAGCATTAGGGTTAGGGTTAGGTTTCGGGTTAGGATTAGTGTTATTGTTAGGGTTAGTGTTAGAGTTATAGTGAGGGTGAGAGTGAGGTTGAGGTTTACGGTTAGGGTGAGGTTTAGGTTGAGGGTTAGGATTAGGGTGAGGTTCAGGGTGAGGGTTAGGTTTAGGGTGAGGGTTAGGATAAGGGTTAGGTTGAGAGTTAGTGTTCGATTATGTTTAGGGATAGGGTGAGGGTTAGGGTTAAGGTTACGTTGAGCATGAGGTTTAGGGTTATGTTGAGGATTAGGCTTAAAGTTAGGGCTAGGGTGAGGGTTAAGTTTAGGGTTAGGGTGAGGGAAAGGATGAGGATTAGGGTTAGGATTAGGGTTATTGTGAGGGCTAGGGTGAGGGTGAGGGTTAGGGTTAGAGTTAGATTAAGGTTTAGGGTTAGAGTTGCAGTTAGGGTGAGGGTTAGGTTGAGGGTTAGGGTTTCGGTGAGGGTGAGGATTAGGGATAGGGTGAGGGTTAGGGTTAGGATTAGGGTTAGCATGAGAGTGAGTGTTAGGATTAGGGTTAGGGTTTGGGTTAGATATAGGGTTAGGATTAGTGTTATTGTTAGGGTTAGGGTTAGAGTTGTGGTGAGGGTGAGGGTGAGGGTGAGGCTTATGGATAGCGTTAGGGTGAGGTTTAGGATTAGGTTTAGGATTAGGGTTAGGGTGAGGGTGAGGTTTAGGGTTAGATTTAGGGTTAGTTGGAGGGTTAGGTCGAGGGTTAGGTTTAGTGTTAGTTTTAGGGTTCAGGTTAGGGAGAAGATTAGGTTGAGGTTTAGGGTTATGGTTAAGGTTAGGGTTAGGATTAGGGTGAGGGTGAAGGTGAGTGTGAGGGTTAGGGTTAGGGTTAGTCTTAGGCTTAAGTTTAGGCTTAAGAGTGAGGGTGGAGGTGAAGATTAGGTTTAGGGTGATGTTTAGGATTAGGGCTAGGATGAGTTTTAAGATGAGGGTTAGTATTACTATTATGGTTAGGGCGAGGTCTACGGTTAGGGTGAGGGTTAGGGTAAGGTTTAGGCTTAGGCTTACGGTTAGGCTGAGCATGAGGTTGAGGGTGAGGTTTAGGGTTAGGGTGATGGTTAGGTTTACGGTTAGGGTGAGGGTTGGGATGAGGTTTAGGGTTAGGGTGAGAGTTAGGGTGAGGATGATGGTAAGTGTAAGGGTGAGGGTTAGGGTAAAGTTTAGGGTTAGGGTTAGGGTTAGGGTTAGGATTAGGGTGAGGATTAGGGTTAGGATTAGGATTAGGGTGAGGTTGAGTGTTAGCATTAGGGTTAGGGTTAGGTTTAGGGTTAGGATTAGTGTTCTTGTTAGGGTTAGGGTTAGAGTTATGGTGAGGCTGAGGTTTAGGGTGAGGGTGAGATTTATGTTTAGATTTAGGTTCAGTTGGAGGGTTAGGTAGAGGGTGAGGGTTAGGGTTTGTGTTAGGGTTAAGGTTAGGGTGAGGGTGACTGTGAGTTTTAGTGTTAGGGTTAGGCTTATGCTTAGGGTTAGGCTGAGGGTGAGGGTGGGGGTGAGGATTAGGTTTAGGGTGATGGTTGGGGTTAGTGTTATGGTGAAGGATAGTGTTAGGATTAGGGTTAGAGTTAGGATTAGGGTGAGGATGAGTTTTAGGGGTAGAGTTAGGTTTAGGGTGAGGGTTAGCATTAGAGTGAGGGTTAGGGTGGCGTTGACGGTAAGGATAAAGTTGAGGGTTAGGCTGAGGGTGAGGGTTACAGTAAGGGTGAGGGTTAGGATTAGGGTGAGGGTTCAGGTGTTTGTGAGGGTTAGATTAAGGATTAGTGTTAGGGTAAGTGTGAAGTTTAGGGTGAGGATGAGGGTTAGGGATAGGGTGAGGACTAGGGAGAGGGTCAGGTTTAGGGTTAGTGTTAGGGTGAGGTTTAGGGTTAGGATGATGGTTAGGGTTAGTGTGAGGGTTAGTGTTAGGGTTAGGGTTAGTGTTAGGGTGAGGGTAAGTGTTAGGGTGAGGGTTAGGGTTAGGGTGAGTTTTATGGTTAGGGTGAGGGTTAGGGTTAGGGTTAGGATTATTGTTATCATTAGGGTTAGGGTTTCGGTTATGGTGAGTATGAGGATTACATTTAGGGCTAGGATGAGTTTTAAGGATAGGGTTATGGTTAGGGTTAGGGTCAGGTTGAGGTTTAGTGTTAGAGTTACATTTAGGGTGAGGCTGGGGGTGAGGGTTAGGGTTAGGATTAATGTTAGGGATAGGCGTAAGGTGAGGGTTAAGTTGAGGGTGAGGGTTAGAGTTAGGGTGAGGAGTAGGATTAGGGTTACGGTTAGGGTGAGTGTGAAGGTTAGGGTTAGGGTTAGGGATAGGCCTAGGGTTAGGCTGAGGTTGAGGGTAAGGTTTGGGGTTAGGGTTAGGGTTAGGATGAGTGTGAGGGTTATTGTTAGGATTAGGGTTAGGGTGAGGGTGAGTGTGTGTGTTAGTGTTAGGTTTAGGGTTAGGCTTAAGTTTAGGCTTAGTGTGAGGTTTAGTGTTATGGTGAGGGTTAGGTTTAGGTTTAGGTTGAGGTATGAGGTTTTGTTTAGGGTTAGAGTTAGGTTTATTGTGAGGGTGAGGTTTAGGGTTAGGCTGAGGGTGAGGGTGGGTGTGAGGATTAGAGTTAGGGTTAGGATTAGGCTTAGGGTTAGGGTTATTGTTAGTGTTATGTTTAGGGTTAAGTTTGTGGTGAGGGTGAGGCTGAGGGTGCGGGTGAGGGTGAGGGTTAGGGATAGAATTAGGGTGAGGTTTAGGGTGAGGGTGCGGTTTAGGGTTAGAGTTAGGGTTAGGGTGAGTGTTAGGTTGAGGTTTAGGGTTAGTGTTAGTGTTACGGGTAGGGTTAGCGTGAGAGTTAGGGGGAGGTTTTGGGTTAGGGTTAGGGTGAGAGATAGGATTAGGGTTATGGTGGTGATGAGTGTGTGTGTTAGGGTTAGGTTTAGGGTTAGGCTTAGGGTTAGGCTGATGGTGAGGTTGAGGGTGAGGGTTAGGGTTCGGGTTGGGGTGAGGGTTAGGGTTAGGGTTAGGGGTAGGTTGAGAGTTAGGATGAGGTTTATGGTTAGGATTTGGGTAAGGCTGAGGGCTAGGCTGAGGGTTAGGTTGAGGGTTAGGGTTAGGGATAGTGTTAGGTTTAGGATTAGGGTTAGGGTGAGGTTGAGTGTGAGGGTTAGTGTTAAGGTTAGGTTAGGCTTATAGTTAGGGTGAGGGTTAGGGTTAGGTTTTGGGTTAGGGTGAGGGTGAGGCTGAGGATTAGGTTTAGGGTTAGGATTAGGGATAGGGTTAGTGTTAGGGTTATGGTTAGTGTTAGGGTTATGTTGAGGGTTAGGAATAGGATTAGGGTTAGGGTTAGACTTAGCGTTAGGCTGAGGGTGAGGGTGGGTGTGATGATTAGGGTTAGGGTTAGGTTTAGGCTTATGGTTAGGGTTATTGTTACTGTTATGGTTAGGGTTAAGTTTGTGGTGAGGGTGAGGCTGAGGGTGAGGGTTATGTTTATGGATAGGGTTAGGGTTACGGTTAGTGTTAGGGTTATTATTATTGTTAGGGTTAGAGTTAGATTTACGGTGAGGGTGAGGATGCGGGTGAGGGTTAGGTTTAGGGTTAGGGTGAGGTTTA
This sequence comes from Dipodomys merriami, assembly GCF_024711535.1. Classification (NCBI taxonomy): domain Eukaryota; kingdom Metazoa; phylum Chordata; class Mammalia; order Rodentia; family Heteromyidae; genus Dipodomys; species Dipodomys merriami. The sequence continues at coordinate 331,695 of NW_027206376.1, forward strand.
CGGTTAGGGTTAGGATTATGGTTCGGGTGAGGTTGAGGTTTAGGGTTAGATTTAGGGTTAGTGTAAGTGGAAGGGTTAGTGTTAGCGTTAGCGTTAGGGTACGACTTAGGGTGAGGGTTTGGGTTAGGGTGAGGGTTATGGTTAGGGTGAGGTTTAGCATTAGGTTTAGGGTTATTGTTAGGTGTTGGTTTAAGTGTACTGCTATGGTTCAGGTGAGGGTGAGGTTTAGGGTTAGGGTTAGGGTGAGGTTTAGGGTGAGGGTGAGGTTTAGGGTTAGAGTTAGGGTTAGGGTAAGTGTTAGGTTGAGGGTTAGGGTTAGGGTTAGGGTGAGAGTTAGGCCGAGGTTTAGGGTTAGGGTGAGGGTGAGGGTTAGGATTAGGGTTAGCATGCAGGTGAGTGTGTGTGTTAGGGTTAGGTTTAGGGTTAGGCTTAGGATTAGTCTGAAGGTGAGTTTGAGGGTGAGGGTTAGGATTAGGGTTAGGGTGAGGGTGAGGTTGAGGGTTAGGATTAGGGTTAGGGTGAGGGTTAGGATGAGGCTTAGTGTTAGGATAAGGGTTAGGGTGAGGGCTAGGGTGAGGGTTAGGGTTTGGGTTAGGCTGAGCGTGAGGTAGAGGTTGAGGGTTAGGGTTAGGGTGATGGTTAGGTTTATGGTAAGGGTGAAGGTTAGGTTGAGGTTTAGGGTGAGGATGATGGTAAGGGTAAAGGTGAGGTTTAGGCTGAGGGTGAGGGTTAAGATAATGGTGAGTGTTAGGGTTAGGTTTATGGTTAGGGTGAGGGTTAGGATTAGGCTTAGGGTGAGGGTTAAATTGAGGTTTAGGGTTAGGGTTAGTGTAAGGTTTAGGGTGAGGATGAGGGTTAGGGTTAGGTTAGGATTATTTTTAGGTTTAGGGTGAGGGTGAGGTTTTCTGTTGGAAATAGGTTAGGGTGAGGGTTAGGGTGAAGGTTAAGGATAGGGTAAGGGTTATCATGGGGGTGATGGTAAGGGTAAACGTGAGGGTTAGGCTGAGGGTGAGGGTTACAGTGGGATGAGGGTTAGGGTTAGGGTGAGGGTTAGGGTTAGGGGAAGGGTGTGGGTTAAGGTTAGATTGAGAATTAGTGTTATGGTTAGTGTGAGGTTTAGGGTGAGGATGTGGGTTAGTATTAGGGTGATGGCTAGGGTGAGATGAGGGTTAGGTTTAGCTTTAGGGTGAGGTTTCAGGTTAGGGTGATGATTAGAGTTAGTATGAGGGTGAGTCTTAGGGTTAGGGTTAGTGTTAGGGTGAGAGTAAGTGTTAGGGTGAGTGTTATGTTTAGGGTGAGTGTTATGGTTAGGTTGAGGGTTAGGGTTAGGGTTAGGGTTATTGTTAGGGTTAGGGTTACAGTTATAGTGAGGGTGAGGGTGAGGGTTAGGGTTAGGGTTAGGATGAGGTTTAGGTTTAAGGTTAGGTTTAGAGTTAGAGTTAGGGTGAGAATGAGGTTTATGGTTAGAGTTAGGGTTAATGTTAGAATTAGGGTTATAGTGAAAGTTTGGGTTAGAGTTACGCTTAGGCTTAGGCTTATGCCAAGCATGAGGGTGAGGGTTAGGCTTATGGTTAAGGTGAGGTTTAGGGTTAGGGTTAGGGTGAGGCTTAGGATGAGGTTTAGGGTTAGGATTAGTGTTAGGGTCAGGGTTAGGGTGAGGGTTAGGTTTAGGGATAGGGTTAGGTTTAAGAGGGTTAAGGTTAGGCTTAGGGTGAGTGCGAGTGTCAGGTTTAGGATTAGGCTTAGGTTTAGGGTGAGGGTTAGGGTTAGGGGTTTGGTTAGGGTGAGGGTGAGGCTGAGGATTAGGGTAAGGTTTAGGGTTAGGTTTTGGGTTATGTTTAGGGTTAGGGTTTGGGTTACAATTAGGGTTAGCGATAGGGTTAGTGTTAGGCTTAGGGTTAGGCTGAGGGTGAGGTTGGGGTTGAGGTTTAATGTTAGGTTTAGGATTACGATTATTGTTAGTGTTATGGTTATGGTTAAGTTTGCAGTGAGGGTGAGGCTGAGGGTGAGGGTTATGGTTAGGGTTAGGGTTAGGGTTAGTGTTATTTTTAGGGTTAGGTTTAGAGTTACGGTGAGATTGAGGGTGAGGGTGAGGGTTAGATTTAGGGTGAAGTTTAGAGTGAGGTTTAGGGTTAGGGTTAGGGTGAGGGTGAGTTTTAGGGTTAGAGTTAGTGTTATGGGGAGGGTCAGGGTGAGGTTTATGCTTAGGGTTAGTGTTAATGTTAAGGGCAGGGTGAGGTATAGCTTGAGGTTTAGGGATAGGGTTAAGTTTAGTATTAGGTTTAGGGTGAGGGTGAGTGTGAGGGTTAGGGTAAGGTTTAAGCTTAGGCTTAGGTTTAGGCTGAGGGTGAGGGTGGGGGTGAGGATTAGGGTTTGCGTGATGGTTCAGGTTAGGGTTAGTGTTATTGTTATGGTTAGGGTTAGAGTTATGGTGAGGGTGAGGGTGCGGGTGAGGGTTAGGCTTAGGGTTAAGGTGGGGTTTAGGGTTAGGGTTAGGGTTAGTGTGAGGGTGAGGTTTAGGTTTAGATTTAGGTTAGGGGGAGGGTTATGGTTAGGGTTAGGCATAGGGTTAGTGTTCGGGTTAGGGTGAGGGTGAGGGTTAGGTTGAGGTTTAGGGTTATGGTTAGGGTTAGTGTGAGGGTTAGTGTTAGGTTTAGGGTTAGTGTTAGGGTGAGGGTAAGTTTTAGGCTGAGAGTTTTGGTTAGGGTGAGGGTTATGATTTGGGTGAGGGATAGGATTAGGTTTAGGGTTATTGTTAGGGTTAGGTTTAGGGTTTTGGTTACGGTGAGGGTGAGGTTGAGGTTTAGGGTTTGGGTTAGGGTTAGAGTGAGGGTTAGGATGAGGGTGAGGTTTACGGTTGGATTTAGGGTTAGGGTGAGGGTTAGGGTGAGGTTTAGGGTTAGGGTTACTGTTAGGGTTAGGGTTAGGGTGAAAGTTAGTTGTAGGATTAGGGTTAAGGTTAAGGTTAGGGTTAGGTTTAGGGTTTCATTTTCAGTGAGTGTGAGGGTTAGGATTAGGGTTGGGGTGAGGGTGACGTTTAGGGTTAGACTTAGGGATAGGGTGAGGCTGAGGGTGAGGGTGAGGTTTAGGGTTAGGGTTAGGATGAGGTTTAGGGTTAGGTTTAGGTTGAGTGTGAGGGTTATGGTTGGGGTTAGGGTTAGCCGTAAGTTTAGCTTGAGGGTTTGGCTGAGGGTGAGGTTTAGGGTTAGTTTGAGGGTTAGGGTTAGGTTTAGGGTGAGGTTTAGTGTTAGGCTTAGGGTTAGAGTTATGGTTAGGGTGAGGGTGAGATTTAGAGGTAGAGTTAGTTTTAGGGTGAGGGTTAGGGTGAGTGTGAGGGTTAGGGTGAGGGTTAGGGTAGGGGTGATGGTAAGGGTAAATGTGAGGGTTAGGCTGAGCGTGATGGTTACGCTAAGGTAGAGGGTTAGGGTTATGGTGAGGGTTAGGGTTAGGGTTAGGGTGAGAGTTAGGGTTCGGGTCAAGTTTAGGGTTAGGGTGAGGGTTAGAGTAATGGTTATGGTGAGGGTGAGGGTTAGGGTTAGGTTGAGGGTTAGGGTTAGGATTAGGGTTAGTGTGAGGGTGAGGGTTAGTGTTAGAGTTAGGGTGAGGGTAAGTGTTAAGTTGAGGGTTAGGGTTAGGTTGAGGGTTATGTTTAGTTTGAGGGGTAGAGTTAGGGTTATGGTTATTGTTAGGGTTAGGGTTAGGGTTACCATTACGGTGAGGGTGAGGGTGAGGGTTAGGTTTAGGATTAGTATGAGGTTTAGGTTTAGAGTAAGGGTTAGAGTTAGGGTTAGTGTGAGAGTGAGGTTTAGGGATAGAGTTAGGGTTAGTGTTATGTTTAGTGTTATGGTTAGGGTTAACGTTAAGGTGAGGGTTTGGGTTAGAGTTAGGCTTAGGCTTAGGCTTAGGCCAAGCATGAGGGTGAGGGTTAGGGTTAGGGTTAAGATGAGAGTTAGGATGAGCTTTAGGTTTAGGATTAGTTTTAGGGTAAGGACTAGGGTGAGGGTTAGTGTGAGGGTTAGGTTTAGGGATAGGTTTAGGTTTAGAATTAGGGTTGGGTTGAGGGTCAGTGTGAGAGTCAGGGTTATGGTTAGGCTTAGGTTTAGGGTGAGAGTTAGGGTTAGGGTTTTGGTTAGGGTGAGAGTGAGGCTGAGGATTGGGGTTAGGTTTAGGGTTAGGTTTTTGTTAGGTTTAGGCTTAGTCTTAGAGTTAGGGTTAGGGTTAGGGTTAGTCTTAGGATTAGGCTGAGTGTGAGGGTGGGGTTGAGAATTAGGGTAAGGGTTAGGATTAGGGTTATTGTTAGTGTTATGGTTAGGGTTAAGTTTGCACTGAGGGTGAGGCTGAATTTGAGGCTTATGGTTAAGGTTAGGGTTAGGGTTAGTGTTATTTTTAGGGTTAGGGTTAGATTTACGGTGAGATTGAGGGTTAGGGTGAATGTTAGGGTTAGAGTGAGGTTTAGGGTGAGGTTTAGGGTTAGGGTTAGGGTGAGGGTGAGGTTTAGGGTTAGAGTTAGCGTTAGGGGGATGGTTAGGTTGAGGTTTAGGGTTAGGGTTATTGTTAGGGTTACGGGGAGGTTGAGGGTTAGGTTGAAGTTTAGGGATAGGGTAGATTTAGTATTAGGGGTAGGGTGAGGGTGAGTGTGACAGTTAGGGTGAGGGTTAGGCATAGGCTTAGGGTTAGGCTGAAGGTGAGGGTGGGGGTGAGGATTAGGGTTACGGTGATGGTTTGGGTTAGGGTTAGTGTTATTGTTAGGGTTAAGCATAGAGTTACGGTGAGGGTGAGGGTGCGGGTGAGGGTTAGGCTTAGGGTTAGGGTGGGGTTTCGGATTAGGGTTTGGGTTAGTGTGAGGGTGAGGTTTAGGGTTAGAATTAGGGTTATGGTTAGGGTTAGGATGAGGGTTAGGGATAGGGTTAGTGTTAGAGTTAAGGTGAGGGTGAGGGTTAGGTTGAGGTTTAGGGTTATGTTTATGGTTAGGTTTAGTGTGAGGGTTAGTGTTAGGGTTAGGGTTAGTGTTAGGGTGAGGGTATGTTTTAGGGTGAGGGTTTGGGTTAGGCTGAGGGTTATGGTTAGGGTGAGGGTTAGGATTAGTGTTAGGATTATTGTTAGGGTTAGGTTTAGGCTTTTGGTTTCAGTGAGGGTGAGGGTCAGTTTTAGGGTAAGGGTTAGGGTGAGGTTTAGGGTTAGGGTTAGGGTTAGGGTTAGGGCGAGAGTTAGCAGTACAGTTAGGGTTAGGGTTAGACTTAAGGTTAGAGTTAGGTTTAGGGTTTCGGTTACGGTGAGGGTGAGTTTCAGTATTAGGGTTAGGGTGAGTGTGAGGTTTAGGGTGAGAATTAGGTTTAGGGTGAGGCTGAATGTGAGGGTGAGGGTTAGGGTTAGGGTTAGGATTAGGATTAGGGCTAGGATTAGGGTGAGTGTGAAGGTTATGGTTAGGGTTAGTGTTAGCCTTAGGTTTAGGCTGAGGGTTTGCCTGAGGGTGAGGGTTATGGTTAGTTTGAGGGGTAGGGTTAGGGTTAGGGTGAGTTTTAGTGTTAGGGTTATGGTTAGAGTGATGGTTATGGTGATGGTGAGGTTTAGGGCTAGAGTTAGTTTTAGGGTGAGGGTTATGGTGAGTGTGAGGATTATGGTGAGGGTTAGGTTAGGGGTGAAGTTAAGGGTAAACGTGAGGGTTAGGCTGAGGGTGACGGTTATGGTAAGGTTGAGGATTAGGGTTAGGGTGACATTTAGGGTTAGGTTTAGTGTGCGAGTTAGGGTACACTTTAAGTGTAGGGTTAGGGTGAGGGTTAGGGTAAGGGTTACAGTGAGGGTGAGTGTTAGGTTTAGGTTGAGGGCTAGGTTGAGGGTGAGGGTTAGGGTTAGAGTTAGGGTGAGCGCTAGGGTGAGGGTTAGGGTTAGGGATAGAGTTAGGTTTCGGATTAGTGTTAAGTTGAGGGTGAGTGTGAGGGTTAGAGTTAGGGTTAGGGTTAGGCTTAGAGTTAGGCTGAGGATTAGGGGTAGAGTTGGGTTAGGGTGAGGTAGAGGCTGAGGATTAGGGTTAGGTTTAGGGTTAGGGTTACGCTTAGGGTTAAGCTGAGGGTGAGGGTGGTGGTTAGGATTAGATTTAGGGTTAGGTTAGGCTTAATTTTAGGGTTATTGTTAGTGCTATGGTTAGGGTTAAGTTTGCAGTGAGGGTGAGGCTTTGGGTGAGGGTTATAGTTAGAGTTAGGGTTAGGGTTAGGGTTAGTGTTATTGTTAGTTTTAGGTTTAGAGTTACGGTGAGGGTCAGGGTGAGGGTTAGGGTTAGGGTTAGGGTGAGGTTTAGGGTTAGGTTTAGGATTGGGGTTAGGGTGAGGGTGAAGTTTAGGGTTAGATTTAGACTTAGTTGGAGGGTTAGTTCGAGCGTTAATGTTAGGGTTATTGTTAGGGTTAAGGTTAGGGTGAGGTTTAGGTTGAGGTTTAGGGTTAGGGTTAGGGTTAGGATTAGGGTTAGGGTGAGGTGAGTGTGAGGGTTAGAGTTAGGGTTAGGCTTAGGTTGTGGGTTAGGCTGAGGGTGAGGGAGTGGGTGAGGATTAGGGTTAGCGTGATGTTAGGGTTCGGGTTAAGATGAGGGCTAGGATTAGGGTTAGGTGTAGGCTTAAGGTTAGGGTGAGGGCTAGGGTGATGGTGAGGGTTAGGGTAAGTGTTAGGCTTAGGCTTAGGGTTAGGCTGAGCATGAGGTTGAGGGTGAATGTTAGGGTTAAGGATAGGGTGAGATTTAGTTTTAGGGTTAGTGTTAGAGTTAGAGTTAGGACGAGAGTGAGGTTTAGGAGTAGGTTTAGGGTCAGCGTGAGGATTAGGGTTCGGGTGAGGGCTACGGTGGGGGTGACGGTAAGGGTAAAGGTGAGAGTTAGGTAAGGGTGAGGGTTAGGTTTAGGATGAGAGTTAGGGTTAGGGTTAGGGTGAGGTTGAGGGTTAGATTGAGGTTTAGTGTTAGGGTTAGTGTGAGGTTTAGGGTGATTATGAGGGTCAGGATTAGGGTGAGGGTGAGGGTCAGGGTTAGGTTTAGGGTTTGGGTGAGGTTTAGGATTAGGGTGAGGTTTAGGGTTAGTGTGAGGGTTATGGTTAGTGTTAGGATTAAGATTAGGGTTAGTGTTAGGGTGAGTGTGAGGGTTAGTGTTAGGGTTAGGGTTAGGCTTAGTTTTAGGCTGAATGTGAGGGTGAAGTTGAGGGTTACGGTGAGGGTGAGGGTTACTTTTAGGGTTAGGGTGAGAGTTAGGGTTAGGGTTAGGGTTAGGGTTAGGGTGAAGGTGAGGGTGAGGGTGAGGGTTAGTGTTAGGGTGAGGTTTAGGATGAGGGTTAGGGTTAGGATTAGGGTTAGGGTGAGGGCTAAGGTGAGGGTGAGGTTTAGGGTTAGGTTTAGGGTGAGGTTTAGGGTTAAGTTTAGGGTTAGGGTTAGGGTGAGGGTCAAGTTTTGGGTTAGAGTTAAGGTTAGTGTGAGGCTGAGGGTGAGGGTTAGGGTTAGGGTTAGTGTTAGAGTTAGGGTTACAGTGAGGGTGAGGGTGAGTGTGATGTTTAGGCTTAGTGATAAGTTTAGGTTTAGGGTAGAGGTTAGGGTGAGTGTGAGGTTAGGGTTAGGGTTAGGGTTAGCCTTATGATTAGGCTGAGAGTGAGGGTGAGGGTGAGGGATAGGGTTAGGGTGAGAGTTAGGGGTAGGATTAGGGTGAGTGTTAGGGTTCAGGTTAAGTTTAGAGTTAGGGTGAGGGTTAGGGTTATGTTGAGCGTGAAGGTTAGGGTTAGGGTGAGAGTTAGGGGTAGAGTTAGGGTGAGAGTTAGGGTTCAGGTTAAGTTTAGGGTTACGGTGAGTGTTAGGGTTAGGGTTACGGTGAGCATGAGGGTTAGGGTTAGGTTGAGGGTTAGGGTTAGGCTTACGATTAGGGTGAATGTTACGGTTAGGGTGATGGTTAGGATGAAGATTAGGGTTAGGATTAGGATTAGGGTGAGGTCTAGGGTGAGGGTCAGGGTTAGGGTTAGTGTTTGGGTGAGAATTAGGGTTAGGGTTTGGGTTAGTGTGAGGATTAGGATGAGGGTTAGTGTTACAGTGAGGGTGAGGTTTAGGGTTAGGGTGAGGGTTAGGGGTAGGATTAGGATTAGGGTGATGGTGAGTTGTAGGGTTAGTTTTAAGGTTAGGGGGAGGGTTAGGTCGAGGGTTAAGGTTAGGATTAGTGTTAGGGTTAAGGTTAGGGTGAGGTTTAGGTTGAGGTTTAGGCTTTGGGTTAGGGTTAGGGTTAGGATTTGGGTTAGTGTTAGGGTATGTGACTGTTAGGGTTGGGGTTAGGCTTAGGATTAGGGTTATGCTGAAAGTGAGGGTGGGGGTGAGGATTAGGGTTAGGTTGAGGGTTAGGGTTAGGGTGAGGCTCAGCTTGAGGGATAGGGTAAGGATTAGTGTTGGGTGGGGGCTAGGGTGAGGGTGAGGGTTAGAGTAAGGGTTAGGCTTAGGCTTAGGGTTAGGCTGAGCATAAGGTTGAGGTTGACGGTTAGGGTTAGGGTGATGGTTAGGTTGAGGGTTAGGATGAGCTTTAGGGTTAGGTTGAGGGTTAGGGTGAGGATGATAGTAAGGGTAAAGATGAGGTTTAGGCTGAGGTTGAGGGTTAAGTTAAGGGTGAGGGTTAGGATTAATGTTAGGGTTAGGCTTAAGGTAAGGGTTAGGGTTCGGGTGAGGTTTAGGGTTAGTGTTAGGATTAGGATTAGGGTTAGGTTTCGGGTGAGTGTGAGGGTTAAGGTTAGGGATAGGGTTAGGCTTAATGTTAGGCTGAAGGTGAGGGTGAGGTTGAGGGTTAGGGTGAGGGTGAGGGTAAGGTTTAGGGTTATAGTGATGGTGAAGGTTAGGGTTAGGTTGAGGGTTAAGGTTAAGATTATGGTTAGGGTGAGGGTGAGTGTTAGGATTAGGTTTAGGGTTAGGGTTAGGTTTAGGGTTAGGATTACTGTTATTTTTAGGGTTATGGTTAGAGTTATGGTGAGGGTATGGCTGAGGGTGAGGGTGAGGGTTAGGGTTAGGGTGAGGTTTAGGGTTTGGGTTAGGATTAGGGTTAGGGTGAGGGTGAGGTTTAGGGTTAGATTTAGGGTCAGCTGGAGGTTTTGGTGTAGGGTGAGGGTTAGGGTTAGTTTTAGGGTTAAGGTTAGGGTGAGTGTCACGTTGAGGTTTAGGGTTACTGTTAGGGTTAGGGTTAGGATTAGTGTGAGGGTGAGTGTGAGTGTGAGGGGTAGGGTTAGGCTTAGGCTTAGGCTTAGGGTTAGGCTGAGGGTGATGGTGGGGGTGAGGATTAGGTTCAGGGTGATAGTTAGGGCTAGGGTTAGGGTGAGGGTTAGCATGAGGTTTAGGATTAGGATTAGGATTGGGTGAGGGCTAGGGTGAGGGTGAGGGTTAGGGTAAGGGTTAGGCTTAGGCTTAGGATTAGGCTGAGCGTGAAGTTGAGGTTGAGGGTTAGGGTTAGGGTGATGGTTAGGTTTACAGTTAGGGTGAGGGTTAGGATGAGGTTTAGGGTTAGAGTGAGGGTTAGGGTATGGTTTAGTGTTAGGGTTAGGGTTAGACTTAAGGTTATGGTGAGGGTGAGGTTTAGGGGTACAGTTAGGGTGAGGGTTAGGGTTAGGGTTAGGGTGAGGGTCAGGTTTAGGTTAGAGTTAAGATTAGGGTGAGTCTGAGGGTGAGGGTTAGGGTTAGGGTTAGTGTTAGAGTTGGGGTTACAGTGAGGGTTAGGGTGATGGTGAGGTTTAGGCTTAGTTTTAGGATTAGGATTAGGATACAGGTTATGGTGAGTGTGAGGGTTAGGGTTAGGGTTAGTCTTATGGTTAGGCTGAGGGTGAGGGTGAGGGTGATGGATAGGATTAGGGTGATAGTTAGGGGTAGGGTTAGGGTGAGAGTTAGGGTTCCGTTTAAGTTTAGGGTGAGGGTTAGGGTTATGGTGAGCGTGAGGGTTAGGGTTAGGGTGAGGGTTAGGGTTAGCGTTAGGGTGAGGGTTAGGGTTCGGCTTAGGGTTAGGGTGAGGGTTAGTGGTAGTGGTAGGGTGAGGATTAGGATGAGGATTAGGGTTAGGATTAGGGTTAAGATTAGGGTTAGGCTGAGGGCTAGGTTGAGGGTGAGGTTTAGGGTTAGTGTTTGGGTGAGGTTTAGGATTTGGGTTAGGGTGAGGGTTAGGATGAGGGTGAGTGTTACAATGAAGGTGAGTATTAGGGTTAGGGTGAGGTTTAGTGTTAGGATTTCGGTTAGGGTGAGGGTGAGTTTTAGGGTTAGATTTAGGGTTAGGGGGAGGGTTAGGTAGAGGGTTAGGGTTAGGGTCAGTCTTTGGGTTAAGGTTAGGGTGAGGGTTATGTTGAGGTTTAGGGTTAGGGTTAGGGTTAGGGTTAGGATTAGGATGAGGGTATGTGAGGGTTAGGGTTAGGGTTAGGCTTAAGGTTAGGGTTATGCTGAGGTTGAGGGTGGGGTTGAGGATTAGGGTTAGGGTGAGGGTTAGGGTTCGTGTTAGGGTCAGGGTTAGGATGAGGGATAGGGTTAGGATTAGGGTTAGTGTGGATTCTAGGGTGAGGGTGAGGTTTAGAGTAAGTGTTAGGCTTAGACTAAGGGTTAGGCTGAGCATGAGGTTGAGGGTGAGGTTTAGGGTTATGGTGATGGTTAGGTTTAAGGTTTGGTTGAGTGTTAGGATGAGGTTTAGGGATAGGGTGAGGATGATGGTAAGGGTAATGGTGAGGTTTAGGCTGAGGGTGAGGGATAAGGATGAGGGTTAGGGTTAGGTTTAGGTTTAGGGTTAGGGTTATGGTGAGCTTCAGATTGAGGATTAGGGTTAGGGTTAGGGTTAGTGTGAGGTTTATGGTGAGGATGAGGGTTAGGGTTAGGGTGAGGGTGAAGGTTAGAATTAGGGTTAGGGTGAGGGCTAGGGTGATGGTGAGGGTTAGAGTTAGGGTTAGGGTGAGGTTTAGGATTAGGGTGATGGTTAGGGTTATTGTGAGGGTTAGTGTTAGGGTTAGGGTTAGTGTTAGGGTGAGGTTAAGTGTTAGGGTAAGGGTTAATGTTAGGGTGATGATTATGGTTAGGGTGAGGCTTTGGGTTAGGTTTAGGGTGAGGTTTAATGTTAGGGTTAGGGTTAGAGTTAGGGTTAGCATGAGAGTGAGGTTTAGGGTTAGATTTAGGGTAAGGTTGAGGCTGAGGTTGAGAGTTAGGTTGAGGGTTAGTGTTAGAGTAAGTGTTAGGGTGAGGTTAAGGGTGAAGGTGAGGGTGAGGGTTAGGTTTAGGATTGGGATTAGGATTAGTGTAAGGGTTCAGGTGAGTGTGAGGGTTATTGGTTAGGTTTAGGCTTAGGCTTAGGGTTAGGCTGAGTATGAGGTTGAGGGTGAGGGTTAGGGTTATGGTGATGGTTAGGTTTAAGGTTAGGTTGAGGGTTAGGATGAGGTTTAGGGATAGGGTGAGGATGATGGTAAGGGTAAAGGTGAGGTTCAGGCTGAGGGTGAGGGATAAGATAAGGGTGAGGGTTAGGGTTAGTTTTCGGGTTAGGGTTAGGGTTATGGTAAGCTTTTGATTAGGATTAGTGTTAGTGTTAGGGTTAGTGTGAGGTTTATGTTGAGGATGAGGGTTAGGGTTAGGGTGAGGGTGAGGGTTAGATTTAGGGTTAGGGTGAGGGCTAGGGTGATGGTGAGGGTTAGAGTTAGGGTTAGGGTGAGGTTCAGGATTAGGGTGAGGGTTAGGGTTATTGTGAGTGTTAGTGTTAGGGTTAGGGTTAGTGTTAGGGTGAGGTTAAGTGTTAGGGTAAGGGTTAATGTTAGGGTGAGGATTATGGTTAGGGTGAGGGTTCGGGTTAGGTTTAGAGTGAGGTGTAGTGTTAGGGTTAGGGTTAGAGTTAGGGTTAGCGTGAGAGTGAGGTTTAGGGTTAGAGTTAGGGTAAGGTTGAGGCTGAGGTTGAGAGTTAGGTTTCGGGTTATTGTTAGAGTTAGGGTTAGGGTGAGGTTTAGGGTGAAGGTGAGGGTGAGGGTGAGGGTTAAGCTTAGGATTGGGATTAGGATTAGTGTAAATGTTCGGGTGAGTGTTAGGGTTAGGGTTAAGGTTAGGCTTAGGCTTAGGGTTAGGCTGAGAGTGAGGGTGAGGTTGAGGGTTAGGGTTAGGGTGAGGGTTATAGTTAGGTTTAGGGTGAGAGTTAGTGTTTGGGTTAAGTTTAGGGTTAGGTTGGGGGTTAAGGTAATGGTTACAGTGAGGGTGAGGGTTAGGGTTAGGTTGAGGATTAGGTTTAGGTTTAGGCTTACGGTGAGTGTGAGTGTGAGGGTTAGGGTGAGGGTTAGGATGAGGGTGAGTTTTAGGATTAGGGTTAGGGTGAGGGCTAGGGTGAGGGTGAGGTTTATGGTTTGGGTTAGGCTGAGGTTTAGGGTTAGGTTTAGGCTTAGGGTTAGGGTGAGGGTTAGGTTTAGGGTTAGAGTTAGGGTAAGGGTGAGGCTGAGGGTGAGGGTTAGGGTTAGGCTTAGTGTTAGATTTAGGGTTACGGTGAGGGTTACTGTGAGGGGGAGGGTTGGGTTTAGGGTTAGGATTCAGGTAAGGGTTAGGGTGAGTTTGAGAGTTAGGGTTAGAGCTTGGCTTAGGCTTAGGGTTAGGCTGAGTGAGAGGTTGAGGGTGAGCGTTAGGGTGATGGTTTTGATTATGGTTAGGGTGAGGGTTAGGATGAAGTTTAGGGTTAGGGTGAGGGTTAGGTTGAGGATGTTGGTAAGGGTTAAGTTGAGGTTTAGGCTGAGGGTGAGGGTTAAGATCAGGGTGAGGGTTAGGGTTAGGTTTAGGGTTAGGGTTAGGGTTAGGGTGAGGGTTAGATTGAGGATTAGGGTTACGGTTAGGGTTAGTGTGAGGTTTAGGTTGAGGATGAGGATTAGGGTGAGGGTGAGGGTTAGAATTAGGGTTAGGGTGAGGGCTAGGGTGAGTGTGATTGTTAGAGTTAGGGTTAGGGTTAGGGTGAAGTTTAGGATTAGTTTGAAGTTTAGGGTTAGTGTGAGGGTTAGTGTTAGGGTTAGGGTTAGAGTGAGGGTATGTATTAGGGTGAGGGTTAATGTTAGGGTGAGGGTTATGTTTATGGTGAGGGTTAGGGTTAGGGTTATTGTTAGGCTTAGGGTTAGGGTTACGGTTATGATGAGGGTGAGTGTTAGGTTAAGGGTTAGGGTGAGGTTCAGTGTTAATGTTATTGTTAGAGTTAGGGTTAGGGTGAGGGTGAGGTTTAGGGTTAGATTTAGGGTAAGGGTGAGGCTGAGGTTGAGGGTTAGGTGCAGGGTTAGTGTTAGAGTTAGGGTTAGGTTGAGGGTTTGATTGAGGGTGAGGGTGAGGGTGGGGGTTAGGCTAGGGTTAGGATTAGGATTAGGGTAAGGGTTAGGGTGAGTGTGAGGGTTAGGGTTAGTGTTAGGCTTAGGCTTAGGGTTAGGCTGAGAGTAAGGGTGAGGTTGAGGGATAGGGTTAAGGTGAGACTTAGGGTTTGGTTAATTTTAGGGTTACGGTGAAGGTTAGGGTAAGGGTTACAGTGATGTTGAGGGATAGTGTTAGGTTGAGCGTTAGGGTTAGGGTTAGCGTGAGGGTGAGTCTTAGGGTTAGGTTCAGGGTGAGGCTTAGGATGAGGGTTAGGGTTAGGATTAGGGTTAGGGTTAGGGTGAGGGTGAGGTTTAGGGTTAGGGTTAGGGTGTGGTTTACGGTTAGGTTTAGCGTTAGGGATAGGGTGAGGGTGAGGTTTATGGTTAGAGTTAAGGTTAGGGTGAGGCTGATGGTGAGGGTTAGTGTTAAGGTCAGTGTTAGAGTTAGAGTTACCTTGAAGGTTAGTGTGAGGTTTAGGGTGAGGATGAGTTTTAGGGTTAGGGTTAGGTTTAGGATTAATGTTAGGGTTAGGCTTAAGGGGAGGGTTAGGGTGGGGGTGAGGCTTAGGGATAGTGTTAGAATTAGGATTAGGATTAGTGTTAGGGTTAGGGTTAGGTTTATGGTTAGGATTAGTGTTATTGTTAGGGTTAGGGTTAGAGATATGGAGAGGGTGAGAGTGAGGGTGAGGGTGAGGGTTAGGTTTATCGTGAGGTTTAGGGTGAGGGTTAGGATTAGGGTTAGGGTGACGGGGAGGTTTAGGGTTAGATTTAGGGTTAGTTTTAGTGTTAGGTCGTGCGTTAATATTAGGGTTAGTGTTAGGGTTAAGGTTAGGGTGAGGGTTAGGTTGAGGATTAGTGTGAGGGTTAGTGTGAGGTTTAGTGTTTAAGATGAGGTTTAGGGTTAAGGTTAGGGTTAGGATTAATGTTAGGTTTAGGCTGAAGTTGAGGGTTAGGGTGAGGGTTAGGTTAACAGTTACAGTGAGGGTGAGGGTTATTGTTAGGTTGAGGGTTAGGGCTAGGGTTAGGGTTAGGGTGAGGGTGAAGGTTAGGGTTAGTGATAGGGTAAGGGTTAGGATGAGGGTTAGGGTTAGGATTAGGGTTAGTTTGAGGGCTAGGGTGAGGGTGAGGTTTAGGGTTAGGTTTAGGGTGAGGTTTAGCATTAGGTTTAGGGTTAGGGTTAGGATGAGGGTGAGTGTTAGGGTTACGGTTAGTGTTAGAGTTAGGGTTACAATAAGGGTTAGGGTGAGTGTGAGGATTAGGTTTAGTGTTAGCAATAGGATTAGGATAAGGGTTAGTGTGAGTGTGAGGGTTAGGGTTAGGGTTAGGTTTAGGCTTAGGGTTAGGCTGAGGGTGAGGGTGAGGGTAAGGGTTAGGTTTAGGGTGAGAGTTAGGGGTATGTTTAGGGTGAGAGCTAGGGTTCGGTTTAAGTTTAAGTTTAGGATGAGGGTTAGGGTTAGAGGTACTGTGAGCATGAGGGTTAGGGTTAGGTTGAGGGTTATGGTTAGGCTTAGGATTAGGGTGAGGATTAGTGTTAGGCTTAGGGTGAGGGTTAGGTTGAGGATTAGGGTTAGGATTAAGTTTACGGTGAGGGCTAGGGTGAGGGTGAGGGTTAGGGTTAGTGTTTGGGTGAGGTTTAGGTTTAGGGTTAGGGTGAGGGTTATGATGAGGATTAGGGTTACAGTGAGGGTGAGGGTTAGGGTAAAGGTGATGTTTAGGCTGAGGGTGAGTTTTAGGGTTAGATTTATTGTTAGGGGGAAGGTTAGGTCGAGGGTTAGGGTTAGCATTATGGATAAAGTTATGGTGAGGGTTAGGTTGAGGTTTAGGGTTAGGGTTAGAGTAAGGGTGAGGGTAAGTGAAGGTTAGGGTTAGGGTTAGGCTTAGGGTTATGTTTAGGCTGAGGGTGAGGGTGGGGGTGAGGATTAGGGTTAGGGTGATGGTTAGGGTTAGGGTTAGGTTTAGGATGAGGGATAGGGTTAGGATTAGGGTTAGGGTGAGGGCTAGGGTGAGAGTGAGAGTTAGAGTAAGGGTTTGGCTTAGGCTTAGGTTTAGGCTGAGCGTGAGGTTGAGGGTGAGGATTAGGGTTAGGGTTAGGATTATGGTGAGTTTGAGGGTTAAGTTTAGGGTGAGGGTTAGTGATAGGATGAGGGTTAGGGTAAGGGTGAGGGTTAGGATTAGGGTTAGGTTTAGGATTATTGTTAGTGTTATGGTTGTGGTTACATTTGCAGTGAGGTTGAGGCTGAGGGTGAGGGTGAGGGGTAGGGTTAAGTTTAGGGTGAGGTTTAGGGTTAGGGTTAGGATTAGCATTAGGGTGAGTGTGAGGTATAGGTTTAGAGTTAAGTTTAGGGGGAGGGTTATGGTGAGGGTTAGGGTTATGGTTAGTTTTAGGGTTAGGGTGAGGGTGAGGTTTAGGTTGAGGTTTAGGTTTAGGGTTAGGTTAGGTGTTATTGTTAGGGTTAGAGTTAGAGTTACGGTGAGGGTGAGAGTGAGGGTAATGGTGAGGGTTAGGGATAGGATGAGGGTTAGGGTTAGGGTGAGTGATAGGATGAGAGTTAGGGTTAGGGATAGTGTTAGGCTTAGGGTTAGGCTGAGGGTGAGGGTTAGGTTGAGGGTTAAGGTTAGGGTGAAGATTAGGGTTAGGGTTAGGGTGAGAGTTAGGTTTCAGGTTAAGTTTAGGGTTAGGGTGAGTGTTAGGGTAACGGTTACAGTGAGGGTGATGGTTAGGGTTAGGTTGATGATTAGGGTTAGGGTTAGGGGGAGGGTGAGAGTGAGGGTGAGGGTTAGGGTTAGTGTTAGGGTTTGGTTTAGGATGAGGTTTAGTTTTAGGATTAGGGTTAGGGTGAGGGCTAGGGTGAGGGTGAGGTTTAGGGTTTGGGTTAGGGTGAGGTTTAGGGTTAGGTTTTGGGGTAGGGTTATGGTGAGTGTGAGGTTTAGGGTTAGAGTTAGGGTTAGGGTGAGGCTGAGGGTGAGGTTTAGGGTTAGGGTTAGTGTTAGAGTTAGGGTTACAGTGAGGGTTATGGTGAGGGTTAGTGTTAGGCTTAGTGTTAGGATTAGGATTCGGGTAAGGATTAGGGTGAGGGTGAGGGTAAGGGTGAGGGTTAGGGTTAGGTTTAGGGGGAGGTTTAGGGTTAGTGTTAGGATTAGGGTTAGGGTGAGTGTGAGGTATAGGATTAGAGTTT
Organism: Dipodomys merriami; assembly: GCF_024711535.1. Classification (NCBI taxonomy): domain Eukaryota; kingdom Metazoa; phylum Chordata; class Mammalia; order Rodentia; family Heteromyidae; genus Dipodomys; species Dipodomys merriami. The sequence goes on from NW_027206376.1 coordinate 348,182, forward strand.
CGGTTAGTGGGAGGGTTATGCTGAGGGTTAGGGTTAGGGTTAGGGTTAGGTTTAGGGTGAGGGTAAGGTTTAGGTTGAGGTTTAGGGTTAGGTATAGTGTTATAGTTAGGGTTAGAGTTAGCGTTACGGTGAGGGTGAGGATGAGGGAATGGGTGAGGTTTAGTTTTAGGATGAGGGTTAGCGTTAGGGTGAGGGATAGGATGAGAGTTAGGGTTAAGGATAGGGTTAGGCTTAGGGTTAGGCTGAGGGTGAGGGTTAGGGTGAAGGTTAGTGTTATGGTGAGGGTTAGGGTTAGGGTGAGAGTTAGGGTTCGTGTTAAGTTTAGGTTTAGGGTGAGGGTTAGGTTAAGGGTTACTGTGAGGGTTTGGGATAGGGTTAGGTTGAAGGTTAGGGCTAGGGTTAGGGTGAGGTTTAGGGTTAGGTTTAGGGTTAGGGTTAGGGTGAGGGTGAGGTTTAGGGTTAGAATTAGGCTTAGGGTGAGGCTGAGGTTGACGGTTTGGGTTAGGGTGAGTGTTAGAGTTAGGGTTACAGTGAGGGTTAGGGTGAGGTTGAGGGTTAGGCTTAAGGTTAGGATTAGGATTAGTGTGTTAGGGTAAGTGTGAGGGTTATGGTTAGGGTTAAGTTTAGGGTTAGGGTTAGGCTTAGGTTAAGGTTGAGGATGAGGGTTAGGGTTAGGGTGAGAGTTAGGGGTAGGGTTAGGGTTACAGTTAGGGTTCGGGTTAAGTCTAGGATTATGGTGAGCCTTAGGTTAAGGGTTATGGTGAGAGTGAGGGTTAGGGTTAGGTTGAGGGTTAGGGTTAGGGTTAGGGTGAGGGTTAGATTGAGAATTAGGGTTAGGGTTAGGGTTAGTGTGAAGGTTAGGGTGAGGATGAGCGTTAGGGTTAGGGTTCGGGTTAAAGTGAGGGTAAGTGTTAAGGTGAGGGTTAATGTTATGGTGACGGTTATGGTTAGGGTGAGGGTAGGGGTAGGGTTATTGTAAGGGTTAGGGTTAGGGTTACGGTTAAAGTGAGGGTGAGGGTTAGGGTTAGGATTAGGGTGAGGTTCACTGTTAGGTTTAGGGTTAGAGTTAGGGTTAGGTTGAGGGTGAGGATTAGGGTTAGAGTTAGGGTAAGATTGAGGCTGAGGTTGAGGGTTAGGTGTAGGGTTAGGTGTAGGGTTAGTGTTAGAGTTAGGGTTAGGTTGAGGGTTTGGGTGAGGGTGAGGGTGAGGTTGAGCGTTAGGCTTAGGGTGAAGATTAGGATTAGGGTAAGGGTTAGGGTGAGTGCGAAGGTTAGGGTTAGGCTTCGGCATAGGCTTCGGGTTAGGCTGAGAGTGAAGGTGAGGTTGAGGTTTAGGGTTAGGGTGAGGGTTAGAGTTAGGGTTAGGGTGAGAGTTAGGGTTCGGTTAAGTTTAGGGTTATTGTGAGGGTGAAGGTAAGGGTGACTGTGAGGGTGAGGAATCGGGTTAGGTTGAGGGTTAGGGCTAGGGTTAGCGTTAGGGTGAGGTTGAGGGTGAGGGTTAGGGTTAGTGTTAGGGTGAGGCTTATGATGAGGTTTAGGGTTAGGATTAGGGTTAGGATGAGGTCTAGAGTGAGGGTAAGCTTTAGGGTTAGGCTTAGGATGAGGTTTAGGGTTAGGTTTAGGGTTAGGGTTAGGGTGAGGGTGAGCTTTAGGGTTAGAGTTAGGGTTAGGGTGAGGCTGAGGGTGAGGGTTAGGGTTATGGTTAGTGTTAGAGTTAGGGTTACATTGAGGTTTAGTGTGTGGGTGAGGGTTAGGCTTAGTGTTAGGATTAGGATTAGGGTGTTAGGGTGAGTGGGAGGCTTAGTGTTAGGGTTAGGTTTAGGGTTAGGTTTAGGCTTAGGGTAAGGGTGAGGATTATGGTTAGGGTGAGAGTTAGGGGTAGGGTTAGGGTGAGAGTTAGGGTTCGGGTTAAGTTTAGGGTTAGGGTGAGGTTTTGGGTTAGGGTTACAATGAGGGTGAGGGTTATTGTTAGGTTGAGGTTTAGGGTTAGGCTTAGGATTAGGGTGAGGGTTAGGGTTAGGTTTAGGGTGAGGTTTAGGATGAGGATTAGGGTTAAGATTAGGGTTTGGGTGAGGGCTAGGCTGAGTGTGAGGGTTAGGATTAGTGTTTGGGTGAGGTTTAGGGTTAAGGTTAGGGTGAGGGTTAGGATATGTGTTAGGATCACAGGGAGGGTGAGGGTTAGTGTTAGGGTGAGAGTTAGGGTTAGGATTTGGGTTAGGGTGAGGGTGAGTTTTAGGATTAAATTTAGGGTTAGGGGGAGGGTTAGGGTTAGGATTAGGGTTAGGTGAGGGTATGTGGGGGTTAGGGTTAGGGTTAGGCTGAGGCGTGGGGTTAGGGTGAGGCTGAGGGTGGGGGTGAGGATTAGGTTTAGGGTGATAGTTAGGGTTAGGGTTAGGGTGAGGGTTAGGATGAGGGATATGGTTAGGATTAGGGTTAGGGTGAGGGCTAGGGTGAGGGTGAGGGTTAGAGTAAGGGTTAGGGTTTGGCTTAGCTTTAGGCTGAGCATGAGGTTGAGGGTGAGGGTTAGGGTTAGGGTGATGGTTAGCTTTATGTTTAGGATGAAGGTTAAGATTAGGTTTAGGGTTAGGGTGAGGATGATGGTAAGGGTAAAGGTGAGGTTTAGGCTGAGGGTGAGGGTTAAGATAAGGGTGAGGGTTAGGGTTAGGTTTAGGGTTAGCGTTAGGTTTAGGGTGAGGGTGAGGTTTAGGCTTAGGGTGCGGATGAGGGTTAGAATAAGGGTTATGGTGAGGGCTAGGGTGTTGGTGAGGTTTAGAGCTCGGGTAAGGGTTAAGTTGAGGTTTAGGATTAGGGTGAGGGCTAGGGTTAGTGTGAGGGTTAGTGTTAGGTTTAGGGTTAGTGTTAGGATGAGGTTAAGTGTTAGGGTGACGGTTAATGTTATGGTGAGGGTTCTGGTTAGGGTGAGGTTTAGGGTTAGGGTTAGGGTTATTGTTAGTGTCAGGGTTAGGGTGAGGGTTAGATTGAGGATTAGTTTTAGGGTTAATGTGAGGTTTAGTCTGAGGATGATGATTAGGGTTAAGGTGAGGGCTAGGGTGAGAGTGAGGTATAGGGTTAATTTTAGGGTGAGTTTTTGGGTTAGGGTGATGGTTAGAGTTAGTGTGAGCATTAGTGTTAGCGTTAGGGTTTATGTTAGGGTGAGGTTAAATGTTAGGGTGAAGGTGAGAGTTAGGGTGAGTGTTATGGTTAGGGTGAGGGTTAGGGTTAGGGTTAGGGTTATTGTTAGGGTTAGGGTTAGGGTTACTGTTACGCTGAGGGTGAGGGTTAGGGTTAGGTTTAGGATTAGAATGAGGTTTAGGTTTAGGGTTAGGGTTAGAATTAGGGTTAGGGTGAGTGTGAGGTTTAGGGTTAGAGTTAGGGATAGTGTTAGGGTTAGGGATAGAGTTAGGGTTAGGCTTAGGCTTAGGCTTAGGCTTATGCAGAGCATGAGGGTGAAGGTTAGGGTTAGGGTTAGGGTGAGGGTTAGGGTTAGGGTTATGGAGAGGTTTAGGATGAGGTTTAGGGTTAGGATTAGGTTTAGGGTGAGGACTATAGTGAGGGTTAGGGTGAGGTTTAGGGATAGGTTTAGGTTTAGGATTTGGGTTAAGGTCAGGGTGAGTGTGAGGTTTAGGGTGAGGCTTAGGATTAGGGTGAGGATTTGTGTTAGGGTTTGTGTTACCGTGAGGGTGAGGCTGAGGATTAGGGTTAGGTTTAGGGTTAGGTTTAGGGTTGGGTTTAGGTTTAATGTTAGTGTTAGGGTTAGGGTTACCTTGAGGGTTAGGGTTAGGGTTATGGTTAGGCTGAGGGTGAGGGTGGTTGTGAGGATTAGCGTTATGGTTAGGTTTAGGGTTATTGTTAGTGTTGTGGTTAGGTTTGAGTTTGCAGTGAGGGTGAGGGTGAGGCTGAGGGTAATGGTTAGGGTTAGGATTAAGGTTAGTGTTAGTGTTATTGTTAGGGTTAGGGTTAGAGTTACAGTGAGGTTGAGATTGAGGATGAGGGTAAGATTTAGGGTGAGGTTTAGCGTTAGGGTTAGGGTTAGGGGGAGGGGGAGGTTTAGTGTTAGAGTTAGTGTTAGGGTGAGGGTTAGGGTGAGGTTTAGGGTTAGGGTTAGTGTTAGGGTTAGGGTGAGGGTTAGGTTGAAGTTTAGGGATAGGGTTAGGGTTAGGATTAGGGTTAGGATGAATTTGAGTATGAGGGTTAGGGTGAGGCTTAGGCTTAGGCTTAGGGTTAGGCTGAGGGTGAGTGTGGGGGTGAGGATTAGGGTTAGGGATAGGGTGAGGTTTAGTGTTAGGGTCATGGTTAGAGTTAAGGTTAGGTTGAGGGTGAGGTTTAGGGGTATGGTTAGGGTCAGGGTGAGGGTTAGGGTTAGGTTGAGGGTTAGGGTGGGGGTGACGGTTAGGGTAAAGGTGAGGTTTAGGCTGAAGGTGAGGGTTATGGTAAGGGTGAGGGTTAGGTTTAGGGTGAGGATTAGGTTTACGGTTAGCATGAGGGTGAGGGTTAGATTGAGGATTAGTATTAGGGTTAGTGTGAGGTTTAGGGTGAATATGAGGGTTAGGGTTAGGGTGAGGGCTAGGGTGAGGGTGAGGGTGATGGTTAGATTGAGGATTAGTTTTAGGGTTAGTGTGAGGTTTAGGTTGAGGATGAGTTTTAGGGTTAGGTTTAGGGTTATGATTAATATTAGGGATAGGCTTAAGGTGAAGGTTAGGGTGAGGGTGAGGTTCAGGGTTAGTGTTCGGATTAGGATTATGTTTAGGGTTAGGGTGAGTGTGAGGGTTAGAGTTAGGGTTAGGTTTAGGCTTAGTGTTTGGGTGGTGAGGGTTAGGGTGAGGGTTAGTGTTATGGTGAGTGTTAGGGTTAAGGTTAGGGTGAGAGTTGGGGTTTCGGGTTAAGTTTAGGGTTAGGGTGACGGTTAGGGTAAGGGTTACAGTGAGGGTGAGGTTTAGGGTTAGGTTGAGGGTTAGGGTTAATGTTAGTGTTAGGGTAAGTGTTAGGCTTATGGTTAGGGTTTGGATTAGGGTTAGGGTGAGGGCTAGGGTGATGGTGAGGTTTAGGATTACGGTTAGGGTGAGATTTAGGTTTAGGTTTAGGGTTAAGGTTAGTGTTAGAGTGAAGGTTCGATTGAGCATTAGGGTTCGGGTTAGGGTTAGGGTTAGGGTGAGGTTGAGGTTAGGGTTAGGGTGAGGTTGAGGTTTAGATTTAGGCTTATGGTGAGTGCTAGGGTGAGGGTTAAGATGAGGGTGAGGGTGGGGGTGAGGATTAGGGTTAAGGTTACTGTGAGGGTGAGGGTGAGTTTTAGGGTTATAGTTAGGTTGTTTGGGAGGGTTTGGGTGAGGTTTAAGCTTAGGGTTAGTGTTAGGGTTAGGGTGAGGGTGAGGGTTAGTTTGAGGTTTAGGGATAGGGTTAGGTTTACGATTAGGGTTAGGGTGAGGGTGAGTATGAGGGTTAGGGTGAGGGTTAGGCTTAGGCTTAGGGTTAGGCTGAGGGTGAGAGTGGTGGTGAGGATTAGGGTTAGGGTGATGGTTAGGGTTAGGTTTAGTGTTATTGTTAGATTTTGGGTTTGAGTTACTGTGATGGTGAGGGTGGGGGTGAGGGTTAGGCTTAGGGTTAAGGTGGGGTTTAGGAATAGGGTTAGTTTTAGAATGAGGGTGAGGTTGAGGCTTATATATAGGGTTAGGGGGAGGGTTAGGGTGAGGGTTAGGGTTAGTGTTAGTGTTAGAGTTCGGGTGATGGTGAGGGTTAGGGTTAGGGTGAGGTTTAGGGTTAGGGTTAGGATTAGGGTTAGAATTTCGGTGAGGGTGAGGGTGCGGGTGAGTCTGAGGTTTAGGGTTAAGTTTATGGTTAGGCTTAGGTTTATGCTTAGGGTTAGCCAGAGAATGAGGGTGAGTGTGAGGTTTAGGGTTAGGGTGAGGGTTAGGGATAGGGTTATGGGGAGGGTTAGGATGAGGGTTAGGGTTAGGAATAGTGTTAATGTGAGGGCTAGGGTGAGGGTTATGTTTATGGTTAGGGTTAGGGTGAGGTTTAGGTTTAGGTTTAGGTTTAGGTTTAGGGTTAGGGTTAGGGTTAGGTTGAGGTTTAGAGTTAGAGTTAGTGTTAGGGTGAGGGTGAGGTTTAGGGTTAGAGTTAGGTTTAGGGTAAGGGTTAGGTTGAGGGTTAGGGTTAGTGTTAGTGTTTGGGTTAGGTTTAGAGTGAGTGTTAAGGAGAGGGTTTGGGTTAGGGTTAGGGTTAGGGATAGGATTATTGTTAAGGTAAGGGTGAGTGTGTTTTTTAGGGTTAGGCTTAGGGTAGGGTGAGGGTGAGATTGAGGGTGAGGGTTAAGGTTAGGTTGAGGTTTAAGGTTCTGGTTAAGGGGCGGTTTAGGATGAGGGTTAGGATTAGGATTAGGGTTAAGGTAAGGACTAGGGTGACGGTGAGGTTTAGGGTGAGTTTTAGCTTTAGGGACAGGGTGAGGTTGAGGTTTAGGGTTAGAGTTAGGGTTAGCGTGAGGCTGAGTTTGAGGGTTAGGTTTAGGGTTAGTGTTAGGGTTACAGTTAGGGTTAGGGTGAGGGTTAGGATGGGGGTGAGGGTTAGGGTTAGGGTTAGGGGAGGGTGAGGTTTAGGGTTAGGGTTAGGGTTAACGTGAGGTTGAGTGTTAGGGTTAGGGTGATTGTTAGGGTTTTAGGGTTGGGGTGAGGGTTAAGGTGAGGTTTAGGTTTAGGTTTGTAATTAGGGCTAGGGTGAGGTCTAGGGTGAGCCTGAGGGTTAGGTTTAGCATGAGGGTGAGGTTTATGGTTAGGGTTAATTTTAGAGTTAGGGTGAGTGTTAGGGTTAGGGTTATGGTGAGGGTGAGCGGTAGGGTTAGAGTGAGGGTTAGCGTTTTGGTTAGGGTGAGTTTTAGTGTTAGGGTTAGGGTTAGAAGTAGGGTTAGGGTGAGGTTGAGCTTTAGGGTTAGAGTTAGGGTTAGGGTGAGGTTTAGGTTGAGGGTTAGGGTTAGGGTGAGAGTTTGGGTAAGGGTTAGGGTTACGGTGAGGGATAGGGATAGGGTTAGGATAAGTTTTAGTGTTATTGTTAGGGTTAGTATTAGAGTTACAGTGAGGGGGAGGGGGAGGGGAGGTTTAGGGTGAGGTTTAGGGTTAGGGTTAAGGTTAGAGTTTGGGTTAGGGCTTGGATTAGGGTTAGGGTGAAGGCTAGGTTGAGGGTGAGGGTTAGGATTAGGGTTAGGGTTAGGATTAGGGTGAGGGTGAGGGTGAATGTGTGGGTTAGGGTTAGGTTTACGGTTAGGTTTAGGGTTAGGTTTAGGGTTAGGCTAAGGGTGAGGTTGAGTGTGAGGTTTAGGGTTAGGTGAGGGTTAGGTTTAGGGTTAGGGTGAGGGTTAGGATGAGGCTTAGGGTTAGGATGAGGGTTAGGGTTTGGATTATGGTTTGGATGATGTCTAGGGTTATGGTGAGGGTTAGGGTGAGGGTTACGGTGAGGTTTAGTTTTCGGGTTAGGTTTAGGGTTAGGGTGAGTGTTAGGGTTAGAGTTACGGTGAGGGTCATGTTTAGGGTTAGGTTGAGGGATAGAATTAGGTTTAGGGTTATGGTGAGGTTTAGGTTAGGGAGAGGGTGAGGGTTAGTATGAGGGTTAGGGATAAAATGAGGGTTAAGGTGAGGGCTAGGGTGAGTGTGAGGGTAAGTGTTAGGGTTAGGGTGAGGTTTAGGTTTAGGGTTAGGGGTAGGTTTAGGGTGATGGTTAGGGTTCAGGTTACGGTTAGGCTTAGGGTGAGGGCTAGAGTGAGGGTTATGTTTAAGGTTAGGGTTAGGGTGAGGGTGAGGGTGAGTTTTAGGGTTAGAGTTAGTGTTAGGGTGAGGGATAGCGTGAGGTTTAGGTTTAGGGTTAGTGTTAGGGTTACGGTTAGGGTGAGGGTTAGGGTTAGGGTGAAGGTTAGGTTTAGGGTTAGGATTAGGATTAGGGTTAGGGTGAGGATGAGTTTGAGGGTTAGGGTTAGGGTTAGTGTTAGGCTTAGGGAAAGGCTGAGCATGAAGGTGAGAGTGAGGGTTAGGGTGAGCCTGAAGTTTAGGGTTAGAGTTAGTGTTAAAGTGAGGGTTAGTGTGATGGTTAGTGTTTGGGTTAGGGTTAGGGGTAGGGTTAGAGTGAGGGTTAGGGTGAGGGTTAAGGTTAGGGAAAGGTTTAGGTTTAGGATTAGTGTTTTGGTGAGGGTGAGGATGAGGGTGAGGTTTAGGGTTAGGGTTCGGGTTAGGGTTAGCATTTGGGTGAGAGTTAGGGTTCTGGTTAAGTTTAGGGTTAGGGTGAGGGTTAGGGTTAGGGTTATGTTGAGGGTGAGGGTTAGGGTTTGGATTAGGGTTAGGGTGAGGATTAGGGTTAGGGTTAGAATAAGAGTTAGGATGAGGATTAGGGTTAGGATTATGGTTAGGGTGAGAGCTAGGGTGAGGGTGAGTGTTAAGGTTAGTGTTAGGGTGAGGTTTAGCGTTTGTGTGAGGGTTAGGGTGACTGTTAGGATGAGGGTTAGGTTTACGGTGAGGGTTAGGGTTAGGGTTAGGGTGAGGTTTAGGGTTAGGATTAGTGTTAGGGTGAGGGTGAGGTTTAGGATTAGGGTTAGGTTTAGGATTATTGTTATTGTTATGATTATGTTGATATTTGCAGTGAGGGGGAGGCTGAGGGTGAGAGTTAGGGATGGGATTAGGGTTAAGGTTAGGTTTAGGGTTAGGATTAGTGTTATTGTTAGGGTTAAGGTTAGAGTTACATTGAGGGTGAAGGTGAGGGTAAGGGTGAGGGTTAGGTTTAGGATTAGGGTTAGGTTTAGGTTGAGGGTGAGTGTGAGGGTTAGGGTTAGGGTTAGGGTTAGGCTTAGGGTTAGTATGAGGGTTAGGATTAGGGTTTGGTTTAGGGTGATGGTGAGGTTTAGGGTTAGGGTGAGGGTGAGGGTGAGGGTGAGGGTGAGGGTTAGGGTTTTGTTAGTGTGAGTGTTAGGGTTACAGTGAGGGTTATGTTTAGGGTGAGTCGTGTGTTTAGGGTTAGGGTTAGGGTGAGGTCTAGGGTGAGGGTGCGGGTTAGGTTTAGAGTGAGGGTAAGTGTTAGGGTTAGGTTGAGGTTTAGTTTTAGGGTTTGGGTTAGAGTTAGGGTTAGGTTGAGGGTAAGGTTTAGGGATAGAGTTAGGGTTAGGGTGAGGGTTAGGTTCAGAGCTAGAGTTAGTGTGAGGGTTATGTTGGGGGTGATGGTAAGGGTTAACCTGAGGGTTAGGATGATGGTGAGGGTTACAGTAAGGGTGAGGGTTAGGGTTAGGGTGAGTGTTAGGATTAGGCGAAGGTTGTGGGTGAGGGTTTGATTGAGGATTAGGATTAGGGTGAGGGCTAGGGTGAGGGTGAGGTTTAGGGTTAAAGTTAGGCTGAGTTTTAGGGTTAGGGTGATGGTTAGGGTTAGTGTGAGGGTTAGTGTTAGTGTTAGTGTTAGTGTTAGGGTGAGTGTAAGTGTTAGTGTGAGGGTTAGGTTTAGGGTGAGGGTTATGATTAGGGTTACGGTGAGCGTGAGTGTTAGGGTTAGGTTGATGTTTAGGGTTAGGGTTAGGGTGAGGGTTAGGTTTACGTATAGGCTGAGGGTTATGAGGAGAATTAGGGTTTGGATTAGGGTTAGGGTGAGGGCTAGGGTGAGGGTTAGGGTTAGGGTTAGTGTTAGAGTGAGGTTTAGGCTTAGGTTTATGGTTAGGGTGAGGGTTTGGATGCCGGTTAAGGTTATGCTGCGGGTGAGGGTTAGGGTTTGGGTGAGAGTTAGGATTAGGGTTAGGGTTAGGTTTAGGTTAGGTTTAGAATTAGTTTTATTGTTAGGGTTTGGGTTAGAGTTAAGGTGAGGGTGAGGGTGAGGGTTAGGGTTAGGGTTAGCGTGATGTTTAGGGTTAGGGGTAGGATTAGGGTTAGGGTGAGGGTGACTTTTAGGGTTAGATTTGGGTTAGGGAGAGGGTTATTTCGTGGGTTGGATTAGTGTTCGTGTTAGGGTTAAGGTTAGTTTTAGGGTGAGGGTAAGTGTTAGGTTGAGGGTAAGTGTTAGGGTGAGGTTTAGCGTTAGGGTGAGGGTTATGGTTAGTGTGAGGGTTAGGGTTTGGGTTTGGGTTAGGGTTACAGTTACTATGAGTGTGAGGGTGAGGGTTAGGGTTAGGGTGATGTTTAGGGTTTGGGTTAGGGTCAGGTTGAGGTTTAAGGTTTCGTTTAGGGTTAGAGTTAGGTTTAGGCTGAAGTTTAGGGTTAGAGTTAGCGTTAGGGTGAGTGCTAGGTTGAGGTTTACGGTTAGGATTAGTATTAGTGCTAGGGTTAGGTTGAGAGTTTGGGGAGGGTTAGGGTTAGGGTTAGGTTTAGAGTTAGGGTTAGGATGTGGGTGAGGTTTAGTGTTAGATTTAGGGTTAAGTTGAGGCTGAGGTTGAGGGTTACGTTTAGGGTTAGTGTTAGGGTTAGGTTTAGGTTGAGGGTTAGCCTGAGGGTGAGGTTTATGGTTAGGTTTAGGATTAGGATTAGGGTTAGTGTTAGAGTGATTGTGAGTGTTAGGGTTAGGATTAGTGTTAGCCTCAAGTTTAGGCTGAGGGTGAGGTTGAGAATGAGGGTTAGCTTTAGGGTGAGGGTTAGGGTTGGGGTTAGGGTGAGGTTTAGTGTTAGGGTTAGGGTTAGAGTTAGGGCTATGGTGAGAGTAAGGTTTAGGGTAGAGTTAAGGTTAGGGTGAGCGTTAGGTTGAGGGTTAGTGTTAGGTTGAGGGTTAGGTTGGGGGTGACGGTAAGGGTAAACCTGAGGGTTAGGCTGAGGTCGAGGGTTACGGTAAGGGTGAGGGTTAGGGTTAGGGTGAGGGATAGGGTTAGGGGATGGGTGTGGTTGAGGGTTAGATTGAGCATTAGGTTTAGGGTGAGGGCTAGGGTGAGGTTGAGGGTTAAGGTTAATGTGAGGGTTATTGTTAGGGTGAGGGTTAGTGTTAGGGTGAGGGTAAGTGTTAGAATGAGGGTTAGGGTTAGGTTGAGTGTTATGGTTAGGGTTACGGTGAGCTTCAGGGTTAGGGTTAGGTTGATGTTTAGGGTTAGGGTTAGGGTGAGGGTTCGGTTTAGGATTAGGCTGAGGCTTAGGAGGAAAATTAGGGTTAGGATTAGGGTTAGGGTGAGGGCTAGGGTGAGGGTGAGGATGAGGGTTAGTGTTAGTGTGAGGTTTAGGGTTCGGTTTAGGGTTAGGGTGAGGGTTAGGATGAGGGTTAAGGTTATGGTGAAGGTGAGGCTTAGGGTTTGGGTGAGGGTTAGGGTTAGTGTTAGGGTTAGGGTGAGGGTGAGTGTGAGGATTAGAGTTATGGTTAGGGTTAGGGTTAGGTTTAGGGTTAGAAATAGTGTTATTGGTAGGGTTAGGGTTAGAGTTAAGGTGAGGGTGAGGGTGAGGTTGAGGGTGATGGTTAAGATTACAATTAGGGGGAGGTATAGGGTTAGAAGTAGGATGAGGGTTAGGGTGAGGGTGAGGTTTAGCGTTAGATTTGGGTTAGGGGGAGGGTTAGTTCGTGGTTTAGGTTTAGGGTTCGTGTTAGGGTTAAGGATAGGGTTAGGTTGAGGGTAAGTGTTAGTGTGAGGGTTGGGGTTAGGGTGAGGGTTATGGTTAGGTTGAGGGTTAGGGTTAGGGTTCGTGTTAATGTTAAGTTTAGTGTTAGCTTCAGGGTTAGGGTTAGGGTTAGAGTTAGGGTTAGGGTGAGGTGAGGTTTAGGGGTAGAGTTATCGTTAGAGTAATTGTTAGGTTTGGGGTGATGGTAAGGGTTAACGTGAGAGTTAAGGTGAGGGTGAGGTTGACCGTGGGGTGAGGGTTAGGGTTACGGTGAGGGTTAGGGTTAGGAGAAGGGTGTGGGTGAGATTTAGATTTAGGATTATTGTTAGGGTTAGGTTTAGATTTAGGGTTTGGGTGAGAGATAGGTTTCAGATTAAGTTTAGGTTTAGGGTGAGGGTTAATGTAAGGATTACCTTGAAGGTGAGGGTTAGGGTTAGGTTGAGGGTTAGGGTTAGTATTAGGGTGAGGGTGAGGTTTAGGGTTAGGGTTAGTGTTAGGGTGAGTGTTAGGATGAGGATTAGGATTAGGGTTAGGGTGAGGTGTAGGGTGAGGTTGAGGTTTAAAGTAAGGGTTAGGATGAGGTTTAGGTTTAGGGTTAGGATTAGGGTTAGGGTGTGGGTGAGATTTAGGGTTAGAGTTAGTGTTCGGCTTAGTTTTGGATGAGGGTTAGGGTTGGGTTTAGGCTTAGGCTGAGGCTTAGGCTTAGGCCAAGCATGAGGGTGAGGGTTAGGGTTCGGGTTTGGGTGAGGGTTAGGGTTATTGTTAAGGTGAGTGTTAGGATGAGGTTTAGGATTAGAATTAGGATTAGGGTGAGGGCTAGGCTGAGGGTTAGGATGAGGGTTAGGGTTAGGGGTAGGGGTAGGTTTAGGATAAGGGTAAGAGTGAGGGTGAGTTTGAGGATTAGGGTTAGGGTTAGGGTTAGGCTTAATGTTAGGGTGAGGGTTAGGGTTGGGTTTGGGTTAGGATTAGGATTCGGGTAAGGATTACGATGAGTGTGAGGGTTAGGGTTATGGTTAGGTTTAGGTAGGCTTAGGGTTAGGGTTAGGCTGAGCGTGAGGTTGAGGGTCAGGGTTAGGTTTAGGGTTAGGTTGAGGTTTAGTGTTAGGGTTAGGGTTAGAGTTAGGGTTAGGGTGAGGTTGAGGTTTAAGGGTGGAGTTTGTGTTACGGTGATGGTTAGGGTTAGGGTCAGGGTTAAGGTGGGGGTGACGGTAAGGGTAAAGTTGAGGATTAAGTTGAGGGTGAGGGTTACGTTAAGGGTGAGGGTTAGGGTTAGGGTGAGTGTTAGGTTTAGGGTGAGGGTGAGGGTGAGGGTTAGATTGAGGATTAGTGTTAGGTTTAGAGTGAGGATGAGGGTTAGGGTTAGGGTGAGGGCTAGGGTGAGGGTGAGGGTTAGGGTTAATGTTAGAGTGAGGTTTAGGGTTAGGGTGATGGTTAGGGTTAGTGTGATGGTTAGTGTTAGGGTTAGGGTTAGTGTTAGCCTGAGGGTAAGTGTTAGGGTGAGGGTTAGGTTCAGGGTGAGGGTTATGGTTAGAATGAGGTTTAGGGTTAGTGTGAGGGATAGGGTGAGGGTCAGGGTTAGGTTTAGGGTTCGGTTGAGGTTGAGGCATAGGGCTAAGTTTAGGGTTAGGGTCAGGGTGAGGTTTAGTGTTAGACTTAGGGTTAGGATGAGGGTCAGGGTTAGGGTTTGGTTAGGGTGAGGGTGAGGCTGAGGATTAGGGTTAGGTTTAGAGTAAGGTTTAGGCTTAGGCTTCGGGTTAGGCTGAGCATGAGGTTGAGGGTGAGGGTTAGGGTTAGGGTGATGGTTAGGTTTACGGTTAGGGTTAGGGTTAGGATGAGGTTTAGTGTTAGGGTGAGGATGATGGTAAGGGTAAAGGTGACGTTTAGACTGAGGGTGAGGTTTATGTTTAGATTTAGGGTTAGGGTTATTGTTAGGGTGAGGGTTAGATTGAGGATTAGGTTTAGGGTTAGGGTTAGTGTTAGGGTTAGGGTTAGGGTGAGGGTTAGGGTTAGGGCTAGGCTTAGGCTTAGGCTTAGGCTTAGGCAGAACATGAGCTTGCGGGTTATGGTTATGGTTAGGGTGAGGGTTAGGGTTTGGGTTAGGGTGAAGTTTAGGATGAGATTTAGGGTTAGGGTTAGGGTTAGGGTGAGGGCTAGGGTGAGGCTTAGGTTGAGGGTTAGGGGTAGGGATAGGGTTACATTTAGGATTAGGGTTAGGGTGAGGGTGACTGTGAGGTTTAGGTTAGGGTTAGGATTAGGCTTAGGGTTAGGGTGAGGGTTCGGGTTAGGGTTTGGGTTAGGGTGAGGCTGAGGGTGAGGCTGAGGATTAGGGTTAGGTTTAGGGTTAGGGTTAGGGTTAGGTTTAGCATTAGGGTTAAAGTTAGTATTATGCTGAGGGTTAGGGTTAATGTTAGGGTTAGGTTTTGGCTTAGGGTTAGGCTGAGGTTGAGAGTGGGGGTGAGGATTAGGGTTAGGGTTAGGGTTAGGGTTATTGTTAGTGTTATGTTTAGGGTTATGTTTGCAGTGAGGATGAGGCTGAGGTTGAGGGTTATGGTTAGGGTTAGGGTTAGAGTTAGGTTTAGGGTTAAAGTTACTTTCAGGTTGAGGGTGAGGGTTAGGGTTAGGGTTAGGGTGAGGTTTAGGTTGAGGTTTAGGTTTAGGGTTAGGGTTAGTGTGAGGTTTAGGGTTATAGTTATTGTTAGGGTGAGGCTGAGGATTAGGGTTATTGATAGGGTTAGTGTTAGAGTTAGGGTTAGGGTGAGGTTTAGGGTGAGGGTGAGGGTTAGGCTTAGGGTTAGGATTAGGATTAGGGTAAGTGTTAGGGTGAGTGTAAGGGTTACGATTAGGATGAGGTTTATGTTTAAGGTTTGGGTTATAGTTAGGGTTAGGGTGAGAGTGAGGTTTAGGGTTAGAATTAATGTTAGTGTTAGGGTTAGTGTTAGGGTTAGGCTTAGGCTTAGGCTTATGCTTAGGCCTATCATGAGGGTGAGGGTTAGGGTTAGGGTTAGGGTGAGTGTTAGGATGAGGTTTAGAGTTAGGATTAGGGTTATGTTGAGGGCTAGGGTGAGGCTTAGTGTGAGGGTTAGGGTTAGGGGTAGGGTTAGGTTTAGGATTAGTGTTAGGGTGAGAGTGAGTGTGAGGGTTAGGGTTAGGGTGAGGGTCAGCGTTAGGGTTTGGTTAGGGTGAGGGTGAGGCTGAGGATTAGGGTTAGGTTTAAGGTTAGGTTTAGGTTTAGGGTTAGGCTGAGGGTGAGGGTGGGGTGAGGATTAGGGATAGGGTTATTGTTAGTGTTATGGTTAGGGTTAGAGTTACGGTGAGGTTGAGGCTGAGGGTGAGGGTTATGTTAGGTTAGGGTTAGGGTTAGGGTTAGAGTTAGTGTTATTGTTAGGGTTAGGGTTAGAGTTACTGTGAATTTGAGGGTGAGGGTGAGGGTTAGGGTTAGGGTGAGGTTTAGGGTGAGGTTTAAGCTTTAGGTTTAGGGTTAGGGTGAGGGTGAGGGTGAGGTTTAGGGTTAGGGTTAGGGTGAGGTTTATGGTTAGTTTGAGGATTAGGGTGAGGGTGAGGGTGAGGTTTAGGGTTAGAGTTAGGGTTAGAGGGAGGGTTGGGGTGAGGTTTAGGGTTAGGATTAGCGTTAGGGTTAGGGTGAGGGTGAAGGTTAGCTTGAGGTTTTGGATAGGGTTAGGTTTAGGTTTAGGTTAGGGTGAGGGTGAGGTTTAGGGTTAGGTTTAGGGTTAGGGGGAGGGTTAGTTCGATGGTTAGGGTTAGGGTTAGTGTTAGGGTTAAGGTTAGCGTGACTGTTAGTTTGAGGTTTAGGGTTAGGGTTAGGATTAGGGTTAGGATTAGGGTTAGGGTGAGGGTGAGTGTTAGGGTTAGGGTTAGGGTTAGCCTTAGGCTTAGGCTTAGGCTGAGTGTGAGGGTGGGGGTGAGGATTAGGGTTAGGTTGATGGTTATTTTTAGGGTTAGTTTAATTTTAGGGTTAGGGTTAGAGTAATGGTGAGGGTGAGGTTGTGGGTGAGGGTTAGGGTTAGGGTTACGGTGGAGTTTAGGGTTAGGGTTAGGGTTAGGGTTAGGGTGATGGTGAGGTTTAGGGTTAGATATAGGGTTGGGGGAGCGTTAGTTTTAAGGTTAGGGTTAGTGTTAGGGTGAGGGTAAGTGTTAAGGTGAGGCTTTGGGTTAGGGTGAGGGTTATGGATAGGGTGAGGGTTAGGGTTAGGGTTAGAGTTATTGTTAGGGTTAGTGTTAGGGTTACTGTTAAGGTGAGGGTGAGAGTGAGGCTTAGGGTTAGGGTAAGGATGAGGTTTTGGTTTATGGTTAGGGTTAGAGTTAGTGTCAGGGTGAGAGTGAGGTTTAGGGTTAGAGTTAGTGTTAGTGTTAGGGTTAGGGTTAGGGTGAGGTTTAGTGTTAGGGTTAGGGTGAGGTTGAGGGTTAGATTGAAGATTAGTGTCAGGGTTAGTGTGAGGTTTAGGGTGAGGATGAGAGTTAGAGGTAGGGTGAGGGTTAGTGTTAGGTTTAGGGGTAGTTTTACAATAATGGTTAGGTTTAGCGTGAGTGTTACGGTTATGGTTAGGGTGAGTGTTAGGGTTAGGGTTAGGGTTATTGTTAGTGTAAGGTTTAGGGTTATGTTTACGGTGATTGTAAGGGTGTGGGTTAGGTTTGGGGTTAGAATAAGGTTTATGTTTAGGATTAGGGTTAGAGCTAGGGTTAGGGTGAGGGTTAGGGTTAGGGTTAAGCTTAGGGTTAAGCTTAGGCTTAGGCAGAGCATGAGGGTGAGGGTTAGGGTTAGGGTGAAGGTTAGGTTTAGGGTTAGGATGAGGTTTAGTTTTAGGATTAGGGTTAGGGTGAGGGCTAGGGTGTGGCTTAGGGTGAGGGTTAGGGTTTGGGATAAAGTTAGGTTTAGGATTATGTTTAGGGTGAGGGTGAGTGTGATCGTTGGGTTTAGGGTTAGGGTTAGGTTTAGGGTTAGGTTTAGGGTTAGGGTTAGGGTTAGGTTTAGGGATACAGTGAGGGTTAGGGTTAGTCCTAGGGTTAGGCTGAGGGTGAGGGTGGGGGTGAGGATTAGGGTTAGGTTTAGGGTTAAAATTAGGGTTATTGTTAGTGTTATGTTTTGGGTTATGTTTGCAGTGAGAGTGAGGCTGAGGGTGAGGGTTATGGCTAGGGTTTGGCTTAGGCTTAAGGTTAGGATGAGGGTGAGGTTGGGGTGAGGAATAGGTTTTGGGTTATGGTTAGGGTTTGGGTTAGGGTTCGGGTTAGGATGAGGGTTCGGGTTAGGGTGAGTGTTAGGGTGAGCATGACAGTCAGAGTAATGGTGAGGGTTACGCTGAGGGTGAGAGTTCCACTAAGGGTGAGGGTTAGGATTAGGGTGATTGTTAGGGTAAGGGTTAGAGTGAGGGTTATGGTGAGGGTGAGGGATAGATTGAGGATTAGTGCTAGGATTAGTGTGAGGTTTAGGGTGAAGATGAGGGTTAGGGTTAGCGTAAGGGTTAGGGTTAGAATTAAAGTTAGGGTGGGGGCTAGGGTGAGGCTGAGGGAAAGGGTTAGGTTTAGGGTGAGGTTTAGGTTTAGGGTGAGAGTTAGGTTTACTGTGAGGGTTAGTGTGAGAGTTAGGTTTAGTGTTAGGGTGAGGGTAAGTGTTAGGGTGAGGGTTAGGGTTAGGTTTAGGCTTAGGCTTAGGGTGAGGCTTAGGGTTAGGGTTTGGGTTAGGTTGGGGGTGAGGCTGAGGATTAGGGTTAGGCTTAGGCTTAGGGTTAGGCTGTGGGTGAGGGTGAGGGTGGGGTTGCGGATTAGGTTTAGGTTTAGGGTTAGGGTTAGGTTTATTGTTAGTGTTATGGTTAGGGTTAAGTTTGTGGTGAGGGTGAGGCAGAGGGTGAGGGTTATGGTTAGGTTTAGGGTCAGGGTTAGGGTTAGGGTTAGTGTTATTGTTAGGGTTAGGGTTAGAGTTATGGTAAGGTTGAGGGTGAGGGTGAGGTTTTTGGTGAGGGGGAGGCTTAGGGTGAGGTTTTATGGTTAGTGTTAGTGTTAGTGTTAGGGTGAGGGTGAAATTTAGGGTTAGATTTAGGGTGAGGGGGAGGGTTAGGGTGAGGGTTAGTGTTAGGGTTAGGGGGAGGGGAGGGTTAGGTTGAGGTTTAGGGATACGGTTAGGTTTAGGATTAGGGTTAGGGTGAGGGTGAGTATGAGGGTTAGGGTGAGGGTTAGTCTTAGGCTTAGGGTTAGGCTGAGGGTGAGGGTGGGTGTGAGGATTATGGTTAGGGTGATGGTTCGGGTTTGGGTTAGTGTTATTGTTAGGGTTAGGGTTAGGGTTAGGGTGAGGATGAGGGTGCGGGTGAAGGTTAGGTTTAAGGTTAGGGTGAGGGTTAGGATGAGGATTAGGGTTAGGATTAGGGTTAGGGTGAGTGCTAGGGTTTGGGTGAGGGTTAGGGTTAGTGTTAGGGTGAGGTTTAGGGTTAGGATTATGGTTAGGGTGAGGGTGAGTGTTAGGATTAGGGTTGGGCTTAGGGTTAGGGTTAGGTTTAGGATTAGGATTACTGTTATTGTTAGAGTTATGGTGAGGGTGAGGGTGCAGGTGAGGGTTTGGGTTAGTTTTATGGTGTGGTTTAGGGCTAGGGTTAGGTTTAGGGTTAAGGTGAGGTGAGGTTTAGGGTTACATATAGGTTGATGGTGAAGGTTAAGTTTAGGTTTAGTGTTATGTTAGTGTGAGAGTGAGGGTTATTTTGAGGTTTAGGGTTAGGGTTAGCGTTGGTGTGAGGGTTAGTGTTAGTGTTAGGGTTAGTGTTAGGGTGAGCGTATTTTTTGGGTGAGGGTTTGGGTTAGGGTGAAGGTTATGGTTAGGGTGAGGGTTGGGGTTAGGATTAGGGTTATTGTTAGGGTTAGGGTTAGAGTTACAGTTAATGTGAGGGTGAGAGTGAGGGTTATGGTTAGGGTTAGGATGAAGTTTAGGTTTAGGGTTAGGGTTAGAGTTAGGGTTAGGGTGAGAGTGAGGTTTAGGGTTAGAGTTAGCCTTAGTGTTACAGTTAGGGTTACAGTGAGGTTTAGGGTTAGGATTAGTCTTAGGCTTAGGCCGAGCATGAAGTTGAGGGTTAAGGTTAGGGTTTTGTTGAGGGTTAGTATTAGGGTTAGGGTGAGGGTTAGGATGAGGTTTAAGGTTAGCATTAGGGTTAGGCTTAGGGCTAGGGTGAGGGTTATGGTGAGGGTTAGGCTTAGGGATAGGGTTAGGGTAAGGATTAGGATTAGGGTGAGGGTGAGGGTGAGGGTTAGTGTTAGGGTTAGGATTAGGCTTAGGTTTAGGGTGAGGGTTAAGTTTAGGGTTTGGGTTAGGGTGAGGTTGAGGATGAGTATTAGGATAAGGTTTAGGGTTAGGGTTAGGGTGAGGTTTAGGTTTAGGTTTAGGGTTAGGCTTTCATTGTGAGGGTTAGGTTTAGGGTTAGGCTTAGGGTTAGGTTAAGGGTGAGGGTGGGGTTGAGGATTAGTGTTACGGTTAGGTTTTGGGTTATTGTTAATGTTATGGTTAGGGTTAAGTTTGTGGTGAGGGTGTGGCTGAGGGTTTTCGTTAGGGTGAGGTTTAGGTTGAGGTTTAGGGTTAGTGTTAGGGTTTGGGTTAGGGTGAGGGTGAGGTTTAGGGTTAGAGTTAGGTTGAAGTTTAGGGTTAGGTTTAGGGTTAGGGAGAAGGTGAGGTTTTGGGTTATATTTAGGGTTAGCATGAGGCTGAGGCTCAGGATTAGGGTTAGGGTGAGTGTTAGGGTTAGGGTTAGGGTGAGGGTTTATCTGAGAGTGAGTGTTAGGGTTAGGAGTAAGAGTAGGGTTAGGTTTTCAGTGAGTGTTAGGGTGAGGGTGAGGGATAGATTGAGGATTAGGGTTAGGGTTAGTGTGAGGTTTAGGGTGAGCATGAGGGTTAGGGTTAGTGTGAGGGTTAGGGTTAGAATTAAGTTTAGGGTGGGGGCTAGGGTGAGGCTGAGGGTTAGGGTTAATGTTAGGGTGAGAGTTAGGGTTACTCTGAGGGTTATTGTTAGAGTTAGGTTTAGTGTAAGTGTGAAGGTAAGTGTTAGCCTGAGGGTTAGTGTTACGTTGAGGGTTCAGTTTAGGGTGAGGTTTAGGGTTAGTTTTAGGGTTATTATTAGGTTTAGGGTTAGGGGTACTGTGAGGGTTAGAATTAGGGGAGGTTTAGGGTTAGGATTAGTGTTAGCGTTTGGGTTAGGGTGAGTGTGAGGTTTAGGGTTAGAGTTAGGGTTCAGGTGAGGGTTATGATGAGGGTTAGGGTTAGGGTTAGTTTTAGGTTTAGGGTTAGGGTTCAGGTGAGGGTTGGGGTTAGGGTTAGTGCGAGGGTTAGGATGAAGGTTAGGTTTAGGATTAGGGTTAGGGTGAGGGCTAGGGTAAAGGTGAGTTTTAGGGTTAGGGTTAGGGTGAGGTTTAGAGTTAGGGTTAGGGTCAGTATGAGTTTGAGTTTTAGGGTTAGAGATAGGGTTAGGGTGAGTGTTAGGGTGAGGGTATGGCTAAGTGTTAGTGTTAGAGTTAGGGTTAGGGTGAGGGTTAGGGTGAGCGTTAGGGTGAGAGTGTGTGTTAGGGTTAGGGTTAGGATTAGGATTAGGGTTAGGGAGAGGGGGAGTGTGAAGGTTAGAGATAGCCTCAGGTTTAGGCTGAGGGTGAGGGTGAGGGTGAGTGTTAGGGTTAGTTTGACGGTTAGGGTTATGGTGTTTTTTAGTGTTAGGGTTAGTGTTTCAGTTAGGGTTAGGGTGAGGGTGAGGTTTAGGGTAGAGTTAGGGTTAGGTTGAGTATTAGGATGAGTGTTAGGGTTAGGGAGAGGTTTAGGGTGGGGGTGACGGTTAGGATAAACGTGAGGGTTAGTCTAAGGGTGAGGGTTAGGGTTAGGGTTAGCGTTAGGATGAGATTTAGGGTTCAGGTTAAGTTTAGGGTTAGGGTGAGGGTTAGGGTAAGGGTTAGAGTGAGGGTGAGAGTTAGGGTTAGGTTGAGGGTTAGGGTTAGGATTAGGATAAGTGTAAGGGTGAGGTTTGTGGTTAATGTTGGGGTGAGGGTTAGATTGAGGGTTAGGATTAGTATTAGTTTTAGGGCGAGGGCTAGGGTGAGAGTGAGATTTAGGGTTAGGGTTAGGGTGAGGTTTAGGGTTAGGGTTAGGATTAGGGGTAGGATGAGGATGAGTTTTAGGGTTAGATTTAGGGTTAGGTTGAGACTGAGGTTGAGGGTTAGGGTTTGTGTTAGTGTTAGAGTTAGGGTTAGGGTGAGGGTTAGGTAGAGGTTGAGGGTTAGGCTTAGGTTTAGGATTAGGATTACTGTAAGGTTTAGGGTGAGTGTGAGGGTTAGGGTTAGGTTTAGGGTTAGGCTTAGATTTAGGCTGAGGGTGAGGGTGGGGTTGAGGGTTAGGGTAAGTGTGAGGGTTAGGTTTAGGGTTAGGGTGAGAGTTAGGGTTCGGTTAAGTTTAGGGTTAGGGTGAGGTTTAGGGTTAGGGTTAGGATGAGGTTTAGGTTTAGGATTAGGGTTGGGGTGAGGGCTATTGTGAGGCTTAGGGTGAGGGTTAGGGTTAGGGATAGGTTCAGGTTTAGGATTAGGTTTAGGGTGAGGGTGAGTGTGAGCGTTAGGTTTAGGGTTCGGGTTAGGCTTAGGGTTAGGGTGAGGGTTAGGGTTAGGGTTTGGGTTAGGGTGAGGGTGTGGCTGAGGATTAGGGTTAGGTTTAGGGTTAGGGTTAGGGTTAGGTTTAGGGTTACAGTGAGGATTAGGGTTAGGTTAAGGGTGAGGGTTATGCTTACGTTTAGGAATAGGATAAGGGTAAGTATTAGGGTGACTGTGAGGGTTAGGGTTAGGGTTAGGCTTAGGTTTAGGCTGAGGGTGAGGGCGAGGGTGAGGGTTAGGGTAAGGGTGAACGTTATGGTTAGGGTTAGGGTGAGAGTTAGGTTTCGGTTAGGTTTAGTGTTAGAGTGAGGTTAGGGTTAGGGTATTGTTAGGGTTAGGGTTAGGGTTAGGTTTACAGTTACAGTGAGGGTGAGGGTTAGGGTTAGGTTTAGGATGAGGTTTAGGTTTAGGGTTAGGTTTAGAGTGAGGTTTAGGATGAGGGTGAGATTTAGGGTTAGAGTTAGGGTTAGTGTTAGTGTTAGGTTTAGGGTGAGGGTTAATGTTAGGCTTAGGCTTAGGCCGAGCATAAGGGTGAGGATTAGGCTTCGGGTTAGGGTGAGGGTTAGAGTTAGGGTTAGGGTGAGGTTTGGGATGAGGTTTAGGGTTAGGATTAGAGTAATCATGAGGGCTAGGGTGAGGGTTAGGGTGAGGGCTAGGGATAGGGATAGGGTTAGGTTTACGAATAGGGTTAGGGTGAGTGTGAGTGTGAGAGTTAGGGTTAGGGTTAGGTTTAGGCTTAGAGTTAGGGTGAGGGTTAGGGTTAGGGTTTGGATTTGGGTGAGGGTGAGACTGCGGATTAGGTTTAGATTTAGGGTTAAGTTTAGGGTTAGGTTTAGGTTTAGTGTTAGTGTTAGGGTTAGGGTTTGGGTTAGGGTTAGGTTGAGGGTTAGTTTTAGGGTTAGGGTTAGGGTTCGGCTTAGGCTTAGGTTTAGGCTGAGGTTTGAGGGTGAGGGTTAGGGTTAGGGTTAGGGTTATGGAAAGGGTTTTGGTTAGGGTGAGTGTTTGGATGAGGGTTAAGGTTAGGGTGAGTGTTAGGGTCAGCATGAGGGATAGATTGAGGATTTGGGTTAGGGTTAGTTTGAGGTTTAGGGTGAGGATGAGGGTTAGGGTTAGGATGAGAGTTAGGGTTAGAATTAAGTTTAGGGTGGGGGCTAGGGTGAGGCTGAATGTTAGGGTTAGGGTTAGGGTGAGTTTTAGGGTTAGGGTGAGAGTTAGGGTTACTGTGAGGGTTAGTGTTAGAGTTAGGGTTAGTGTTAGGGTGAGGGTAAGTGTTAGCGTGAGGGTTAGTGTTAGGTTGAGGGTTATGGTTAGGATGAGGTTTAGGGTTAGTTTTAGGGTTATTGTTAGGTTTAGGGTTAGGTGTACGGTGAGGGTGAGGATGAGGGTTAGATTTAGGGGAGGTTTAGTGTTAGGATTAGGGTTAGAGTTAGGGTTAGGGTGAGTGTGAGCTTTAGGGTTAGAGTTAGGGTTCAGGTGAGGGTTAGGATGAGGTTTAGGGTTAGGGTTAGTTTTAGGTTTAGGGTTAGGGTTAGGGTTAGGGTTAGATTTAGGGTGATGTTGAAGGTTAGGGTTAGTGTTAGGGTGAGGGTTAGGATGAGAGTTAGGGTTAGGATTAGGTTTAGGGTGAGGGTTAGGGTGAGGGTGAGGTTTAGTGTTAAGGTTAGAGTGAGGTTTAGATTTAGGGTGAGGGTGAAGTTTTGGGTTAGATTTAAGGTTAGGGTTAGGTTGAGGGTTAGGTAAGGGTTACGGTGAGGGTGAGGGATAGGGTTAGGTTGAGGGTTAGTGTTAGGATTAGGGTTAGGGTGAGGGTGAAGGTTAGGGTTAGTGTTAGGGTGAGGGTTAGGATGAGGGTTAGGGTTAGGTTTAGGGTTAGGGTGAGGGCTAGTTTGAGGTTGAGGTTTAGGGTTAGCGTTAGGGTGAGGTTTAGGCTTTGGGTTAGGGTTAGAGTGAGGGTTAGGTTGAGTTTGAGGGTTAGTGTTAGTGTTAGGGTGAGAGTTAGGGTGAAAGTTAGGGGGAGGGTTAGGGTTACGGTTAGGTTTAGGGTTAGCCTTTGGGTTAGGGTGAGGTTGAGGTTTAGGGTTAGAATTAGTGTTAGGTTGAGGTTGAGCGAGAGGGTGAGGGTTAGGTTTAGGGTTAGGATTAGGATTAGGGTTAGGGTTAGGGTGAGTGTGAGGGTTAGGGTTAGCCTTAGGTTTAGGCTGAGTGTGAGGGTGAGGGTAAGAGTTCAGGTTAGTGTTAGGGTTAGTGTTAGAGTTAAGGTTAGGGTGAGGGTGAGGTTTATGGGTAGAGTTAGGGTTAGGTTGAGGGTTAGGTTGCGAGTTAGGCTTAGGGTGAGTGTTAGGGTGGGGGTGATGTTAAGGGTAAACGTGAGGGTTAGGCTAAGGGTGATGGTTACTGTAAGGGTGAGGGTTAGGGTGAGTGTTAGGTTTAGGGTTAGGGTGAGAGTTAGGGTTCAGGTTAAGTTTTGGGTTAGGGTGAGGGTTAGGGTAAGGGTTATGGTGAGGGTGAGAGTTAGGGTTAGGTTGAGGGTTAGGGTTAGGATTAGGGTTAGGGTGAGGGTGAGGGTTAGGGTTAGTGTTAGGGTGAGGGTTAGGATGTGGGTTAGGGTTGGGATTAGGGTTAGGGTGAGGGTTAGGCTGAGGGTGAGGTTTAGGATTAGGGTTTGGGTGAGGTTTAGATTTAGGGTGAGGGTTAGTGTTAGGGTGAGGTTGAGGTTTAGGGTTAGATTTAGGGTTAGGTTGAGACTGAGGTTGAGGCTATGATTAGGGTTAGTGTTAGAGTTAGGGTTAGGGTGAGGGTTAGGTTGTGGGTGAGAGTTAGGCTTAGGTTTAGTATAAGGATTAGGGTAAGGGTTAGGGTGAGTGTGAGGGTTAGGGTTGGGGTTAGGGTTAGGCTTAGGTTTAGGCTGAGGCTGAGGGTGAGGTTGAGGGTTATGATAAGGGTGAGGGTTAGGTTAGGGTTATGGTGAGAATTAGGGTTTGGTTTAAGTTTAGAGTTAGGGTGAGGGTGAGGTTTAGGGTTAGGTTTAGGGTTATTGTTAGGGTTAGGGTTAGGGTTAGGGTTACAGTTACAGTGAGGGTGAGGGTTAGGGTTAGGGTTAGGATGACGGTTAGGTTTAGGGTAGGTTTAGATTTAGGTTTAGGATGAGGGTGAGATTTAGGGTTAGAGTTTGGGTTAGTGTTAGGGTTAGGCTTCGGATTAGGGTGAGTGTTAGTGTTAGTGTTAGGGCGAGGGTTAGGATGAGGTTTAGGGTTAGGATTAGGGTATGGGTGAGGGCTAGGGTGAGGTTTTGGGTTTGGGCTAGGGATAGGGATAGGGTTAGGTTTAGGATTAGATTTAGGGTTAGGGCGAGTGTGAGAGATAGTTTTAGCGTTAGTGTTAGGCTTAGAGTTAGGGTGAGGGTTAGGGTTAGGGTTTGGGTTAGGGTGAGGGTGAGGCTCTCGATTAGGGTTAGGTTTAGGGTTAGGTTTAGTGTTAGGGTTAGTGCTAGTGTTAGGGTTATGGTGAGGGTTAGGGTTAGGTTTATTGTTAGGGTTATGTTTAGGTTTAAGTTTGCAGTGAGGGTGAGGCTGAGTGTGACCGTTATCCTTAGGGTTAGGGTTAGGGTTAGTGTTATTGTTACCGTTAGGGTTAGAGTTACGGTTAGGTTGAGGGTGAGTTTGAGGGTTAGGGTTATGGTGAGGTTTAGGATAAGGGTTAGGGTTAGGGTGAGGGTGAGGTTTAGGGATAGAGTTAGGGTTAGGGGGAGGGTTAGGGGGAGGTTTAGTGTTAAGGTTAGTGTTTTGTTAGTGTGAGGGTGAAGGTTAGGTTGAGATTGAGGGATAGGGTTACCTTTAGTATTAGGGTTAGGTTGAGGGTGAGTGTGAGAGTTAGTGTGAGGGTTAGGTTTACGGTTAGGGTGAGTGCTAGAATGAGGTTTAGGGTAAGGATGAGGTTAGGGTGAGGATGATGGTAAGGGTAAAGGTGAGGCTCACGCTTAGTTTGAGGGTGAGGTTTAGATATACAGATAGGGGGAGGGTTAGGGTGAGTGTTAGGACTAGGGTTAGTGTTAGGGTTAGGTTGAGGGTGAGGGTTAGGTTGAGGTTTAGGGTTAGGATTAAGGTTAGGGTTAGTGTGAGGGTTAGTGTTAGGGTTAGGGTTAGTGTTAGGATGAGGGTAAGTGTTAGGTTTAGGATATGGGTTAGGGTGTGTGTTATGGTAAGGGTGAAGGTTAGGATTAGGGTTAGGGTTATTGTTAGGGTTAGGTTTAGGGTTACGGTTACTGTGAGGGTGAGGGTTAGGGTTAGGATTAGGTTGAGGTTTAGGTTGGGGTTAGGGTTAGAGTTAGGGTTTGGGTGAGGGTGAGGTTTAGGGTTATAGTTAGACTTAGGGCGTGGGTTAGGGTTAGGGTTAGGGTGATAGTTAGGGGGAGGGTTACAGTTAGGGTTAGGGATAGGATTAGGATTAGGTTGAGGGTGAGTATGTGTGTTAGGATTAGGTCTATGGTTAGGCTTAGGTTTAGGCTGAGGTTGAGGGTGAGGTTGAGGGTTAGGGTGAGGGTTATGGTTAGGGTTAGGGGGAGGGTTAGTATGAGGGTTAGGGTTAGGATTAGGGTTAGGGTAAGGTCTAGGGTGAGGGTGAGTTTAGGGTTAAGGTTAGGGTGAAGTTTATGGTTAGGGTTAGGGTTAGGGTTAGGGTGACGGTGAGGTTTAGGATTAGCCTTAGGGTTAGGGTGAGGCTGAGGGTGAAGTTTAGAGTTAGGGTTAGTGTTAGTTTTAGGGTTAGGTTTAGGGTAAGGGTGAGGGTGAGGGATAGGTTTAGGATTAGGATTAGGTTTAGGGTTAGGCTGAGGGTGAGGGTGAGTGTGAGGGTTAGGGTGAGGATGAGTGTTAGTGTTAGGGTGAGGGCTAGGGTGATTGTGAGGGTTAGAGTGAGGGTGAGGGTTAGAATAATGTTTAGGGTTGGTGTTAGAGTTAGAGTTAGTGTTAGTGTGAGGGTAAGTGTTAAGGTGAGGGTTAGGTTTACGGTGAGGGTTATTGTTAGAGTTAGGGTTAGGGTTATGGTTATGGTGAGGGTGAGGTTGAGAGTTAGGGTTAGGTTTAGGATGAGGTTTAGGTTTAGGTTTAGGGTTAGGGTTAGGTTTAAGGTTAGGTTGAGTTTTAGGGTTTGGGTTAGGGTTAGAGTTAGGTTCAGGGTGAGCAGGAGGTTTAGGGTTAGCGTTAGGGTTAGGGTGATGGTTAGGTTGAGGGTTAGGGTTAGTGTTCACGTTAGGGTTATGTTGAGAGTTAGGGGGAGGGTTAGGGTTAGGGTTAGGGTTAGGTTTAGGATTAGGTTTAGGGTGTGGGTGAGTGTGTGTGTTAAGGTTAGGTTTAGGGTTCGGCTTAGGTTTAGGTTGAGGGTGAGTTTTAAGGTGAGGATTAGGGTTAGGTTGAGGTTTAGGGTTTGTATTAGGGTTAGGGTGAGGGTGAGGTTTATGGTTAGAATTAGGCTTAGGGTGAGGCTGAGGGTGAGGTTTAGGGTTAGGGTTAGTGTTAGATTTTGGGTTAGGTTGAGAGTTAGGGTGAGGGTGAGGGTTAGGCTTAGGGTTAGGATTAGTCTTAGGGTAAGGGTCAGGGTGAGTGTGAGGGTTAGCTTTAGGATTAGGGTTAGGCTAGGTTTAGACTGAGGGTGAGGGTGAGGGTGAGGGTTAGGGTTAGGGTGAAGGTTAGGTTCAGGGTTATTTTGAGACTTAGGGTTCGGGTTATGTTGAGGGTTTGGGTGAGTGTTAGGGTTAACATTAGGGTTAGGGTGAGGGTTAGGGTTAGGCTTAGGGTGAGGGTTAGGATGAGGATTAGGGTTAGGATTAGGGTTAGGGCGAGGGCTAGGTTGAGGATGAGGGTGAAGGTTAGTGTTAGGATGAGGATTAGGTTTAGGGTTAGGGTGAGGTTGAGGGTTAGGATGACAGTTAGGGTTACGGTGATGTGAGGGTTAGTATTAGGGTAAGGTTTAGGGTTATTATTAGGGTTAGGGTGAGGATGAGTGGTAGGATTAAGGTTAGGGTTAGGTTTAGGGTTAGGATTAGTGTTATTGTTAAGGTTATTTTTAGAGTAACAGAGAGAGTGAGGGTGAGGGTGAGGGTGATGTTTAGCGTGAGGGTTAGGGTGAGGTTTAGAGTTAGGGTTAGGATTAGGGTTAGGGTGAGTGTGAGGTTTAGGGTTAGATTTAGGGGTAGGGGGAGTGTTAGGTCGAGGGTTAGGGTTAGAGTTAGGGTTAAGGTTAAGGCGAGGGTTAGTTTGAGGTTTAGAGTTAGGGTTATGGTTAGTGTTAGGATTAGGGTGAGGGTGAGGGTGAGTGTGAGGTTTAGGGTAAGGTTTAGGCTTTGGCTTAGGGTTAGGCTGAGTGTGAATGTGGGGGTGAGGATTAGGGATAGGGTGATGGTTAGGATTAGGGTAAGGGTGAGGGCTCGGGTCAGGGTAAGGGTTAGGGTAAGGCTTAGGCTTAGGCTTAGGTTTAGGCTGAGGGTGAGGTTGAGGGTGAGGTTTAGGCTTAGGGTGATGGTTAGGTTTACGGTTAGGGTGAGTGTTAGGATGAGGTTTAGGGTTAGGGTGAGGTTAGGGTGAGGATGATGGTAAGCGTAAAGGTGAGGTTTACGCTGAGGGTGAGGGTTAAGATAAGGGTGAGTGTTAGGGTTAGGTTTAGGGTTAGTGTAAGGGTTAGGGTTAAGGATAGGATGAGGGTTAGATTGATGATTAGTGTTAGGGTTATTGACAGGTTTAGGGTGAGGATGAGGGTCAGGTTTAGGGTGATGGTGAGGGTTAGAATTAGGGTTAGGGTGAGTGCTAGGATGAGGGTTAGGTTTAGTGTGACGGTTAGTGTTAGCGTTAGAGTTAGGGTTAGGTTGACCGTAAGTGGTTGGGTGAGGGTTAGGGTTAGGTTGAGGTTTATGGTTAGAGTGAGGGTTAGGGTTAGGGTTAGGGTTAGGGTTAGGATTTTGGTGAGGGTTAATATTAGGGTTAGGCTTATGCTTACATTTAGGGTGTGGTTGAGGCTGAGGGTGAGCGTTATGGTTAGGGTTAGGGTAAGTGTTATTGTTAGGGTTAGGGTTAGATTTATGGTGAAGTTGAGAGTGAGGGTGAGGGTTAGGTTTAGGGTGAGGTTTAGGATTAGGGTTAGGGTTAGGGTTAGTGTGAGGGTGTCGGTAAGGTTAAAGTTGAGGGTTAGCCTGAGGGTGAGGGTTACGGTAAGGGTGAGTTTTAGGGTTAGGGCGAGGGTTAGGATTAGGGTTAAGTTTAGTGTTACGTTGAGGGTTAGGGTAAGGTTTAAGGTGACGGTGAGGGTTAGGGTTAGGTTGAGGGTTAATGTTGTATTAGGGTTAGGATGAGGGTGAAGTTTAGGGTTAGTGTTAGGGTGAGGGTTAGGATGAGGGTTAGGGTTAGGGTGAGGGCGAGTTTGAGGTTGAGGTTTAGGGTTAGCGTTAGGGTGAGGTTTAGGGTTAGGGTTAGGGTTAGTGTTAGGGTGAGGGTGTCGGTAAGGTTAGGGTGAAGGTGTCGGTAAGGTTAAAGTTGAGGGTTAGCCTGAGGGTGAGGGTTACGGTAAGGGTGAGTTTTAGGATTAGGGCGAGGGTTAGGATTAGGGTTAAGTTTAGTGTTACGTTGAGGGTTAGGGTAAGGGTTAAGGTGAGGGTGAGGGTTAGGGTTAGGTTGAGGGTTAATGTTGTATTAGGGTTAGGATGAGGGTGAAGTTTAGGGTTAGTGTTAGGGTGAGGGTTAGGATGAGGGTTAGGGTTAGGGTGAGTGCGAGTTTGAGGTTGAGGTTTAGGGTTAGCGTTAGGGTGAGGTTTAGGGTTAGGGTTAGGGTTAGTGTTAGGGTGAGGGTGTCGGTAAGCTTAGGGTTTGGGTTAGGGTGAGGGTTACGGTAAGGGTGAGGGTTAGGGTTAGGGTGTGGGCTGGTGTTAGGGTGGGTTGATAGTTAGGGTTGGGTTTAAGTTTAGGGTTAGGTTGAGGATTAGGGTAAGGGTTATGGTGAGGGTGAGGGTTAGGGTTAGGTTGAGGGTTAGTGTTAGGATTAGGGTTAGGGTGAGGGCTAGTTTGAGGTTGAGCTTTAGAGGTAGCATTAGGGTGAGGTTTAGGGTTAGGTTTAGGGTTAGGGTGAGGGTGAGGTTTACGGTTAGAGTTAGTGTTAGGGTGAGGCTGAGATTGAGGGTTAGTGTTAGGGTTAGTGTTAGAGTAAGGGTTAGGCTGAGGGTTAGGTTGATGGTGAGGGTTAAGCTTAAGGTTAGGATTAGGGTTAGCAAAAGGGTTAGGGTGAGTGTGAGGTTTAGGGTTAGGGTTAGGCTTAGGGTTAGGCTGAGGATAAGGTTGAGAGTGCGGGTTAGAGTTAAGTTTACATTGAGAGTTTTGGTTTGGTTAAGTTTAGGGTTAGGGTTAGGGTTGGGGTTAGGTTTATGGTGAGCTTGAATGTTAGGGTTAGGGTGAGGGTTACGCTTAGGATTAGGGTTAGGGTAAGGGTTAAGGTTAGAGTTAGGGTGAGGGTAAGGATGAGGACTAGGGATAGGTTGAGGGCTAGGTAGAGGGTGAGTTTTAGGGTTAGTGTTAGATTAAGGTTTAGGGTTAGGGTGATGTTTAGGGATAGGGTGAGGTTTAGGTTTAGGTTTAGGTTTAGGATGAGGATTAGGCTGAGGGGTGGGGTTAGTTTTAGGTTTAAGGTGAGGGTTAGGGTTAGGTTTAGAGTTATTGTTAGGGTTAGGGTTAGGGTCAAGTTTAGGGTGAGGGTGAGGGTGAGGATTTGGGTTAGGGATAGGGTTATTGTTAGGGTTAGGGTGAGGGTGAGGGTGAGGGTTAGGTTTAAGGTTGTGTGAGGGTTAAGGTTAGGGTGAGGGTTAGGGTTCGGTTTTGGGTTAGGTTGAGGTTGAGGGTGAGAGTGAGGGTTAGGGTGAGGGTGAAGTTGAGGGTGAGGGTGAGGGTTAGGTTTAGTGTTAGGTTGAGGTTTAGGCTTAGTATGAGGGTTGGGTGAGTGTGAGGTTAAGGGATAGGGTGAGGGTTAAGGTGAGGGTGAGAGTTTGGTTTAGGGTTAGGGTTAGGGTGAGGGTTCATGTGAGGGTTAGTGTTAGGTTTAGGGTTAGTGTGAGGATTAGGGTTAGGGTTAGGGTGATGGTTAGGTTTAGTGTGAGTGGTAGGGTGACTGTGAGGGTAAGGGTTAGTGTGAGGCTGAGGGTTAGGTTATTGTTAGTGTTAGGGTCAGGGTTCGGTTTTGGGTTAGGTTGAGGTTGAGTGTGAGAGTGAGGGTTAGGGTGAGGGTGAAGTTGAGGCTGAGGGTGAGGGTTAGGTTTAGTGTTAGGTTGAGGTTTAGGCTTAGTATGAGGGTTGGGTGAGTGTGAGGTCAAGGGATAGGGTGAGGGTTAAGGTGAGGGTGAGAGTTTGGTTTAGGGTTAGGGTTAGGGTGAGGGTTCATGTGAGGGTTAGTGTTAGGTTTAGGGTTAGTGTGAGGATTAGGGTTAGGGTTAGGGTGATGGTTAGTTTTAGTGTGAGTGGTAGGGTGACTGTGAGGGTAAGGGTTAGTGTGAGGCTGAGGGTTAGGTTATTGTTAGTGTTAGGGTCAGGGTTCGGTTTTGGGTTAGGTTGAGGTTGAGTGTGAGAGTGAGGGTTAGGGTGAGGGTGAAGTTGAGGGTGAGGGTGAGGGTTAGGTTTAGTGTTAGGTTGAGGTTTAGGCTTAGTATGAGGGTTGGGTGAGTGTGAGGTTAAGGAATAGGGTGAGGGATAAGGTGAGGGTGAGAGTTTGGTTTAGGGTTAGGGTTAGGGTGAGGGTTCATGTGAGGGTTAGTGTTAGGTTTAGGGTTAGTGTGAGGATTAGGGTTAGGGTTAGGGTGTTGGTTAGGTTTAGTGTGAGGGGTAGGGTGACTGTGACTGTAAGGGTTAGTGTGAGGCTGAGGGTTAGGTTATTGTTAGTGTTAGGGTCAGGGTTAGGGTTAGGTTTAGGTTTATGGTGGGGGTTAGGATGAGGGATGGGTTTAGGGTTAGGTTTATGGTTAGGATGAGGTTTAGGGTTAGGGTGAGGGTGAAGGTTAGGGTGAGGGTTAGGGATAGGGTTAGGGATAGGTTTAGGGATATGATGATGGCTAGGGTGAGGGTGAGGATTAGGGTTATGTTGAGGGCTCGGGTGAGGGATAGGTTTAGGGTTAGGGTTATGGTGAGGGTAAAGTTTCGGGTGAGGTTTAGGGTGAGGCTGAGGTTTAGGGAGAGCGTGAGGATTAGGGTGAGGGATAGCGTTAGGATTAGGGTGAGGTTATGTGTTAGAGTGAGGGTTAGGGTTAGGGTTAGGATGAGGGTTAGGGATAGGCTTAGGGTTATGGTTGGGGTGACGATGATGGTGAGGGTTAGTTTTAGGGTTAGGTGAAGGGTGACGGTGAGGTTCACTGCTGGGATTAGTGTTAGGGTCAGGGTTAGGCTGAGGGTGAGGGTAAGACTGAGGGTTAGGGTTAGAGTGAGGGTGAGGGTTAGGGTTAGGTTTGGGGTGAGGGTTAGTGTTAGTGTGAGTATTAGGGTTTGGGTTAGGGTGAGAGTAAGGGTTATGGTGAGGTTTAGGGTTAAGGTTAGCATCAGGGTTAGCATGAGGGTGAGGGAGAGGTTTAGATTTAGAATTATGGTTAGGTTTACGGTTAGGCTTAGGGTGAGGGTCATGGTGAGGGTGAGGCTTAGGGTGAGGGTTAGGGTGAGGGTTAGGTTTAGAGTGATACTTATGGTGAGGGTGACAGTTAGGGTGAGTGTGAGGGTTAGTGTGTGGGTTAGGGTTAGGGTGACAGTGAGGGTTTGGGTGAGGGTGAGGGTTGGGGTGAGGGTTAGTATTAGGGTTATGGTTAGGGTTAGGATTAGTGTGAGGATTAGGGTTAGGGTTAGGGTTAGGGTGAGGGTAAGAGTTAGGGTTAGGGTTAAGGTAAGGTTTAGTGTGAGCGTTAGGGTGAGAGTGTGTGTTAGGTTTAGTGTGTTAGGGTGAGGGTTAGGTTTAGTGTTAGGTTTAGGTTGAGGGTGAGGGTGAGTGTTAGGGTGAGGGTGAGGGTTAGGGATATGTTTAATGTTAGTATTAGGGTTATTGTTAGGGTTATGGTTAGGTTTAGGGTTAGGGTAAGGGTTAGGGTTAGGGATAGCATTAGGGTAAGCATGAGGCTGAAGGAGAGAGTTAAGTTTAGGATTAGGGTTAGGTTTACGGTTAGAGTTAGGGTTAGGGTGATGGTTAGGGTGAGGCTTCAGGTCAGGATTAGGGTTAGGGTGAGGGTTAGTGTTAGGGTGATATTTAGGGAAAGGGTGGGGGTTAAGGTGAGGGTGAGGGTTAGGGTGATTGTGAGGGTTAGGGTTTGGGTGAGGGTTAGGGTGATGGTGAGGTTTAGGGTGAGGACGAGGGTTAGGGTTAGCTTTAGGGTGAGGGTGAGGGTTAGGGTTAGCATTAGGGTGACGGTTAGGGTTAGGGTTATGTTGAGGGTGAGGTTTAGGGTTAGGGTTATGTTGAGGGTGAGGGTTAGGGTGAGGGTTAGGGTTAGGGTTAGCATTAGGGTTAGCGTGAGGGTGAGTGAGAGGGTTAGGTTTAGGATTAGGATTAGGTTTGGGGTTAGGCATAGGGTGAGGGTGATGGTGTGGTTGAGGCTTAGGGTCAGCGTTAGGGTTAGGGTTAAGTGAGGGTTAGTGTAAGGGTGATATTTAGGGAAAGGGTGAGGGTTAGGAGGTTGGTGAGGGTTAGGGTGAGTGTGACGTTAGGGTTTGGGTGAGGGTTAGGGTGACGGGGAGGGTTAGGGTGAGGTGAGGTTTAGGGTTAAGGTGAACATTAGGGTGAAGGTAAGGGTTCGGGTTATGTTGCGGGTGAGAGTTAGGGTTCGGGTTCGGGTTAGGGTTAGGGTTAGTGTTAGTTTGAGGATTAGGGTTAAGGTTATGGTTATGTTTAGTGTGAGGGTAAGTTGTAGGATGAGGTTTAGGTTGAGAGGTGATGGTTAGGGTGAGGTTTAGGGTTAGGGTTAGGGTGAGGGTATGTGTTAGGGTGAGGGTTAGGGTGAGGATTAAAATTAGGGTGAGGGTTAGGGATAGGGTTAGGGTTAGGGTTACGATGAGGGTGAGGGTGAGTGTTAGGGTTAGGTTTAGGTTTACGGTTAGGTTTAGGGTGAGGGTAAGGGTTAGGGTGAGAGTTAGGGTATGGTTGAGCTTTAGGGTTAGCATTAGGGTTAGGGTTAGGGTTAGGGTGAGTGTTAGGGTGAGGGTAAGTGTGAGGGTTCGGGTGAGGGTGAGGTTTATGGTGTGGGTTAGGTTTAGGGTAAGGGAGAGGGTGAAGATGAGGTTTAGGGTTAGGATTAGGGTTAGGGTTAGAGTGAGGTTGAGGGTTAGGTTAAAGGTTAGGTTCAGGTTTAGGGTTAGTGTGAGGGTTGGGTGAGCATGAGGGTAAGGGTTAGGGTGAGGGTTAGGGTGAGGGTGAGACTTAATGTTAGGGTTAATGTTAGGGTAAGGTTTAGTGTGAGGGTAAGGTTTAGGGTTTGTTTTAGGGTTAATGTGAGGATGAGGGTTAGGATTAGGGTTAGGGGTAGGGTTAGGGTTAGTGTGAGGGGTAGGGTGAAGTTGAGGGTAATGGTTAGGGTCAGGGTTAGGGTTAGGTTTAGGGTTATGATGGGGGTTAGGGTGAGGTTTCGGGTTAGGGTTAGGGTTATGTTTAGGATGAGGGTTAGGGTGAGAGTGAGGGTTAAGATGAGGGTGAGGGTTAGTTTGAGGGTGAGGGTTAGGGTTAGGGTGAGTTTAGGGTTAGGATTAGGGTTAAGATGAGGGCTATGGTGAGGGTGAGGGTTAGTGTTAGGGTTAGCGTTAGGTTGCGGATTAGGGTTAGGGTGAGGGATCGGGTGAGGGGTACGTTTAGGGTTAGATTTAGGGTGAGTGTAACGGTTAGGATGAGTTTTAGGGTGAGGATGAGGTTTAGGGAGAGGATTAGGGTTAGGTTGAGGGTTAGGGTTAGGATTAGGTGAGGGTATGCTTTAGGGTGAGGGTTAGGGTGAGGGTTAGCTTTAGGGTGAAGGTTAGGGATACGGTTAGGGTTATGGTTAGAGTGACAGTGAGAGTGAAGGTTACTTTTTAGGTTAGGGTTAGGGTTAGGGATACGGTTAGGGTTAGGGTGACGGTGAGGGTTAGGGTTAGGGTTAGGGTTAGGGTGAGGGTAAGGTTTAGGGTGAAGTTTAGGGTGAGGTGAGGTTTAGGGTGAGTGTTAAGGTGAGGGTTAAGGTGAGAGTGAGTGTATGTGTTAGATTGAGGGTTAGGTTTAGGGTTCGGTTTAGGGTGAGGGTTAGTGTTAGGTTTACGGTTAGGGTTAGGGTGAGGGTGAGGGTGAGGTTTAGGGTTAGGGTTAGGTTCAGGGTGAGGGTGAGGTTCAGGGTTAGGATTAGGGTTAAGGTTAGGGTTAGGCTTAGGCTGAAGGTGAGGGTGTGGGTGAGGGTTAGGGTTTGGTTGAGGGTGAGGATTAGGGTGAGTTTTAGTGTGTGGGTTAGTGTTAGGGTTAGTGTGAGGATTAGGGTTAGTGTTAGGGGTAGGGTGAGGGTAAGGGTTAGGGTTAGGGTTAAGGTAAGGTTTAGTGTGAGGGTTGGGGTGAGAGTGTGGGTTAGGTTTAGTGTGAGTGTTAGGTTGAGGGTTAGGTTTAGTGTTAGCTTTAGGGTGAGGGTGAGGGTTAGGGTGAGTGTGAGGGTTAGGGTTTGGCTGAGGGTTAGGGTGAAGATGAAGGTTAGGGGGAGGGTGGGACTTAGAGTTAGGGTTAGGTTTAGGGTGAGGGTTAGTGTGAGGATAATGGTTAGGGTTAGGTTTAGGGTTAGTGTACGGATTAGGGTTAGGATGAGGGTTAGAGTTATGGTGAGGGTGAGGGTTAAGTTTAAGGTTGTGTGAGGGGTAAGGTTAGGTTTTGGTTTAGGGTTAGGTTCAGGGTGAGGGTGAGGGTGAGGTTTAGGGTGAGGGTGAAGTTGAGGGTTATGGTGAGGGTTAGGGTTAGGGTTAGGTTGAGGTTTAGGCTTAGTGTGAGTTTTGGGTGAGCATGATGTTAAGGGATAGGGTAAGGGTTAAGGTGAGGGTGAGAGGGTTAGCGTTAGTGTTTGGGTGAGGGTTCGTGTGAGGGTTAGGGTTAGGGTTAGTGTGAGGATTAGGGTTAGGGTGAGGGTAAGTGTTAGGTTGAGGGTTAGGATTAGGCTGAGGGTTATGGTTAGGGTGAGGGTTTGGGTTAGGGTTATTGTTAGGGTTAGGTTTAGGGTTACAGTTACAGTGAATGTGAGGGTGAGAGTTAGGGTTAGGGTTAGGGTGAAGTTTAGTGTTAGGGTTAAGGTTAGAGTTAGGGTTAAGGTGAGGGTGAGGTTTAGGGGTAGAGTTAAGATTAGGGTGAGGGTTAGGGTGAGGGTTAGGGTTAGGGTGTGGGTTAGGGTGGGGTTGAAGGTAAGGGTAAAGTTGAGGGCTAGGCTGAGGGTGAGGGTTACAGTAATGGTGAGGGTTAGGGTTAGGGTGAGGGTTAGTGTTAGGATTAGGGTGAGGGTGAGGTTTAGTTTGAGGATTAGTGTTAAGGTTAGTGTGAGGTTTAGGGTGAGGATGAGGGTTAGGGTTAGTTTTAGGGTGAGGTTTACGGTTAGGGTGATGCTTAGGGTTAGTGTGAGCATTAGTTTTAGCATTAGGGTTTATGTTAGGATGAGGGTAAGTGTAAGGCTGAGGGTTAGGTTAGGGTGAGGTTTATAGTTAGGGTGAGTGTGAGGGTTAGGGTTAGGGTTAATGTTAGGTTTAGGGTTAGGTTAGGGTTATGTTTATGGTTAGGGTTAGCGTTAGGGTTAGGATGAATTGTTGTTTTCGGGTTAGGTTTAGAGTTAAAGTTAGGGTGAGAGTGAGATTTAGGGTTAGAGTTAGGGTTAGTGTTACTGTTAGGGTTAGGGTGAGGGTTAGGCTTAGGCTTAGGCTTAGGCTTAGGCCGAGCATGAGGGTGAGGGTTAGGGTTCGGGTTAGGGTTCAGGTTAGGGCAAAGTTTAGATTGAGGTTTGGGGTTAGGATTAGGGTAAGGGTGAGGGCTAGGGTTAAGGTTAGGGTGAGGGCTAGGGTTAGGGATAGCGTTAGGTTTAGTATTAGGGTTAGGGTGAGTGTGAGTGTGAGATTTAGGGTTAGGGTTAGGCTTAGAGTTAGGGTGAGGGTTAGGGTTAGGATTTGGGTTAGTGTGAGGGTGAGGCTGAGGATTAGGTTTAGGGATAGGGTTAGGCTTAGGGTTAGGGTTAGTGTTAGTGTTAGGGTTAGGGTTAGCATTAGGATTAGGGTGAGGGTATGTTTTAGGGTGCGTGTTAGGGTGAGGGTTAGTTTTAGGGATACGGTTAGGGTTATGGTTAGATTGATGGTGTGAGTGAGTGTTAGGTTTAATGTTAGGGTTAGGTTTAGGGTTAGGGTTAGGGATAAATTTAGGGTTAGGTTTAGGGTGATGGTGAGGTTTAGGGTTAGGATTAGCGTTAGGGTTAGGGTGAGGGTCAGTGTAAGGTTTAGTGTGAGGTTTAGGGTGAGGGTGAGGTTTAGGGAATGGGTTAGGTTGAGGGTTTGGGTGAGGGTGAGGGTATGTGTTAGATTGAGGGTTAGGTTCAGGGTTAGGTTTAGGGTGAGGGTTAGTGATAGGTTTACGGTTAGGTTTAGGGTGAGGGTGAGGTTGAGGATTAGGGTTAAGTTCAGGGTGAGGGTGAGGTTCAGGGTTAGGATTAGGGTTAGGGTTAGGGTTAGGCTGAAGGTGAGGGTGTGGGTGAGGGTTACGTTTAGTGTGAGGGTGAGGTTTAGGGTGAGTTTTAGTGTGTGGGTTAGTGTTAGGGTTATTGTGAGGATTAGGGTTAGGGTTATGGTGAGGGTAAGTGTTAGGGTAAGGGTTAGGGTAAGGTTTAGTGTTGGGGTTATGGTGAGAGTGAGGGTTAGGTTTAGTGTGAGTGTTAGGGTGAGGTTTAGGTTTAGTGTTAGCTTTAGGGTGAGGGTGAGGTTTAGGGTGAGTGTGAGGGTTTAGGTTTGGGTGAGGGTTAGGGTGAAGGTGAAGGTTAGGGTGAGGGTGAGACTTAGATTTAGGGTTAGGGTTAGGGTGAGGGTTAGTGTGTGGATAAGGGTAAGGGTTAGGGTTAGTGTGAGGATTAGGGTTAGGGTGAGGGTTAGGGTTAGGTTTTAGGTTAGGGTGAGGATGAAGGTGAGGGTGAGGGTTAGGGTGAGGGTGAAGTTTAGGGTGATGATGAGGGAGAGAGTTAGGGTTAGGTTGAGGTTTAGGCTTAGTGTGAGGGTTGGGTTAGCATGAGTTTAAGGGATAGGTTGAGGGTTAGGGTTAGGGTGAGGGTTATGGTTAGGGTGAGTGTGAGGGTTAGGGTTATTGTTATGGTTATGGTTAGAGTTAGGGTTATGGTTATGGTTATGTTTAGTGTTAGGGTTAGAATGAAGTTTAGTTTTAGGGTTTGTGTTAGAGTTAAGGTTTGGTTGAGGGTGAGATTTAGGGTTATAGTTAGGGTTAGTGTCAGTGTTACAGTTAGTGTGAGGGTTAGGGTTAGGCTTAGGCTTAGGCTTAGGCTTATGCCGAGCATGAGGGTGAGGGGTTGGTTTCGGGTTAGGGTTCGGGTTATGATGAAGGTTAGATTGAGGTTTAGGGTTAGGATTAGGGTAAGGGTGAGGGCTAGGTTTAGGGTTAGGGTGAGGGCTAGGGTTAGGGATAGGGTTAGGTTTAGGATTAGGTTTAGGGTGAGGGTGAGTGTGAGGTTTCGGGTTAGGGTTAGGCTTAGAATTAGGGTGAGGGTTAGGGTTAGAGTTTGGGTTAGTGTGAGGGTGAGGCTGAGGATTAGGCTTATTTTTAGGGTTAGTTTTATTGTTAGGGTTGGTGTTAGGGTTAGGGTTAGGGTTAGGGTTATGGTGAGAGTTAGGGTTAAAGTTAGGCTAAGGCTTAGGTTTAGGATGAGGGTGAGGGTGGGTTTGAGGATTAGAGTTAGGTTTAGGGTTAGGCCTAGGTTTAGGCTTATTGTTAGTGTTATGCTTAGGGTTAAGTGAGCATGAGGTGAGCATGAGGCTGAAGGTGAGGGTTATGGTTAGGGTTAGGGTTAGTGTTATTCTTAGGGTTACGGTTAGAGATACGGTGAGGATGAGTTTGAGGGTGAGGGTTAGGGTTAGGGTGCGGTTTAGGGATAGGTTTATGGTAAGGGTTAGGGTGAGGGTGAGGTTTAGAATTAGAGTTATTGTTAGCGGGAGGGTTAGGGTTAGGGTTTGGGTTAGGGTGAGGGTGGGGGTGAGGATTAGGGTTAGGTTTAGTGTTAGGGTTAGGGTTAGGTTTTTAGGTTAGGGTTAGGGTTAGGGTTAAAGTGAGGGTTAGTGTTAGGGTTAGGCTTAGGGTTAGGCTGAGTGTGAGGGTGCGTGTGAGGATTAGGGTTAGGGTTAGGGTTAGTGTTTGGGTAATTGTTAGTGATATGTTTAGGGTTAAGTTTGCTGTGAGGGTGAGGGTGTGGGTGAGGGTGAGGGTTAGGGTTCAGGTTAGGGTTCGGGTTAGGGTGAAGGTTAGATTGAGGTTTAGGGTTAGGATTAGGGTAAGGGTGAGGGCTAGGTTTAGGGTTAGCGTGAGGGCTAGGGTTAGGGCTAGGGTTAGGTTTAGGATTAGGGTTAGGGTGAGGGTGAGTGTGAGGTTTATGGTTAGGGTTAGGCTTAGAATTAGGGTGAGGGTTAGGGTTAGGGTTTGGGTTAGTGTGAGGGTGAGGCTGAGGATTAGGGTTAGGTTTAGGGCTATGGTTAGAGTGAGGCTGAGGTTTAGGGTTAGATATAGGGTTAGGGGGAGGTTCAGGGATAGGATTATTGTTAGGGTAATGGTGAGGGTGAGGGTCAGGTTGAGGTTTAGGGTTAGGGTTAAGATTAGGGTTAGTGTGAAGCTTAGTGTTAAGGTTAGGGTTAGTTTTAGGGTGAGGGTTGGTGTCAGGGTGAGGGTCTGGATTATTGTCAGGGTTATGGTTAGGGTGAGGTTTAGGATAAGGATTAGGGTTATTGTTAGGGTTATGTTTAGTGTTTCAGTTACAGTGAGGGTGAAGGTGAGAGTTAGGGTTAGGTTTAGGGCGAGGTTTAGGGTTTGGGTTATTGTTAGAGTCAGGGTTAGCGTGAATGTCAGGTTTAGGGTTAGAGTTAGGGTTAGGGTGAAATTTAGGTTGAGGTTTAGGGTTAGGGTTAGCGTTAGTGTTAGGGTTAGGTTGAGAGTTAGGGGGAGGTGTTAGGATTACAGTTAGGGTTAGGTTTATGGTTAGGGTTAGCCTCAGGGTTAGGTGAGGGTGAGGTTTAGGGTTAGAGTTAGGGTTAGGGTGAGGCTGAGGGTGAGGGTGAGGGTTAGGATTAGGGTTAGGATTAGGATTAGGGTTAGGTTTAGGGTGAGTTTGAGGGTTAGGGTTAGGGTTAGGGTTAGCCTCAGGTTTAGGCTGAGGGTGAGGGTGAGGGTGAGGGTTAGGATTAGTTTGAGGGTTAGGGTTAGGGTTTGGGTGAGGTTTAGTGTTAGGGTTAGTGTTAGAGTTAGGGTTAGGGTGAGGGTGACGTTTTGGGGTAGAGTTAGGGTTAGGGTGAGGGTTAGGTTGAGTGTTAGGGTTAGGGTGAGGGTTAGGAATGTTGATGAAGGTAAGGGAAAACGTGAGGGTTAGGCTGAGTGTCAAGGTCATTGCAAGGGTGAGGGTTAGGTTTAGGGTGAGGGTGAGGGTTAGGGTTAGTGTGAGAGTTAGGGTTCGGGTCAATTTTAGGGTTAGGGTTAGGGTTAGTGTAAGGGTTACGGTGAGGGTGAGGGTTAGTGTCAGTTTCAGAGTTAGGGTTAGGATTAGGGTTAGCTTGAGGGTTTGGGTTAGGGTTAGTGTTAGGGTGAGGGTTAGGATGAGGGTTAGGGTTAGGATTAGGGTTAGGGTGAAGACTAGGGGCGGGTGAGGTTTAGGGTTAGGGTGAGGGTGAGGTTTACGGTTAGGGTTAGGGTTAGTGTGAGGGTTAGGATGAGATTTAGGGTTACGGTGATGTGAGGGTTAGGGTTAGGGTGAGGTTTAGGGTTAGTATTAGGCTTAGGGTGAGGGTGAGTGTTAGGATTAAGGTTAGGGTTAGAGTTAGGTTTAGGGTTAGGATTAGTGTTATTGTTAGGGTTAAGGTCAAAGTAACAGTGAGGGTGAGGGTGAGAATGAGGGTGAGGGTTAGGGAGAGTGTTCGGGTGAGGTTTAGGTTTAGGGTTAGGATTAGGGTTAGTGTGAGGGTGAGGTTTAGGTTTAGATTTAGGGTTAGGGGGAGTGTTAGGTCGAGGGTTAGGGTTAGGGTTAATGTTAGTGTTAAGGTTAGGGTGAGGGTTAGTTTGAGGTTTAGGGTTAGGGTTATGGTTAGTGTTAGGATTAGGGTGAAGGTGAGGGTGAGTGTGAGGGTTAGGTTTATGCTTAGGCTTAGGCTTAGGGTTAGGCTGAGGGTGAGGATGGGCTTAGGGTTAGGGTTAGGGTGATGGTTAGGATTAGGGTAAGGGTGAGGGCTCGGGTGAGGGTGAGGGTTAGGGTAAGGCTTAGGCTTAGGCTTAGGGTTAGGCTAAGTGTGAGTTTGAGGGTGAGCGTTACGGTTAGGGTGATGGTTAAGTTTACGGTAAGGGTGAGGGTTAGGATGAGGTTTAGGGTTAAGGTGAGGTTAGGGTGAGGATGATGGTAAGCATAAAGGTGAGGTTTATGCTGAGGTTGAGGGTTAAGATAAGGGTGAGGATTAGGGTTAGGTTTAGGGTTAGTGTAAGTGTTAGGGTTAGGGATAGGATGAGGGTTAGAATGAGGATTAATGTTAGGGTTAGTGTGAGGTTTAGGGTGAGGATGAGGGTCAGGTTTAGGGTGAGGGTGAGGGTTAGAATTAGGGTTAGGGTGAGGGCTAGGGTGAGGGTTAGGTTTAGTGTGACGGTTAGTGTTAGCGTTAGGGTTAGTGTTAGGTTTCCGGTAAGTGGTAGGGTGAGGGTTAGGGTTAGGGTGAGGGTTATGGTTAGGGTGAGGGTTAGGTTGAGGGTGAGGGTGAATGTTAGGTTGATTGTTAGGGTGAGGGTTAGGGTTAGGGAAAATGTTAGGTTTAGGATTAGGGTTAGGGTGAGGGTGAGTGTGAGGGTTAGGTTAAGGTTAGGCTTAGGATTAGGGTGAGGGTTAGGGTAAGGGTTTGGGTTAGGATGAGGGTGAGGCTGAGTATTAGGGTTAGGTTTAGGGTTATGGTTATGGTTAGATTTAGGGTTAGGGTTAGGATTATGGTTAGGGTTAGGGTTAGAGTTAGGGTTAGGCTTATGCTTATGGTTAGGCTGAGGTTGAGGCTGAGGGTGAGGGTTATGGTTATGGTTAGGGTTAGGATTAAGGTTAGGGGAAGTTTTATTGTAAGGGTTAGGGTTAGAATTATGGTGAGGTTGAGGGTGAGGGTTAGAATTAGCGTTAGGGTGAGGGCTAGGTTGTGGGTTAGTATTCGGGTTACGGTTAGTGTTAGGGTGAGGGTAAGTGTTAGGGTGAAGGTTAGATTTAGGGTGAGGGTTATGGTTAGGGTGAGTGTTAGGGTTAGGGTTATTGTTAGGGTTAGGGTTAGGGTTACGTTTACGGTGAGTGTGAGGGTGAGAGTTAGGGTTAGGGTTAGGGTGAAGTTTAGTGTTAGGGTTAGGGTTAGAGTTAGTGTTAAGGTGAGGGTGAGGTTTAGGGGTAGAGTAAGGGTTAGGGTGAGGGTTAGGGTGGGGTTGAAGGTAAGGGTAAATTTGAGGGTTAGGCTGAGGGTGAGGGTTACAGTAAGGGTGAGGGTTAAGGTTAGGGTGAGGGTTAGTGTTAGGGTTAGGGTGAGGGTGAGGGTTAGATTGAGGATTAGTGTTAGGGTTAGTGTGAGGTTTAGGGTGAGGATGAGGGTTAGGGTTAGTGTTAGGGTGAGGTTTACGGTTAGGGTGATGCTTAGGGTTATTGTGAGCATTAGTGTTAGCGTTAGGGTTTATGTTAGGGTGAGGGTTAGGGTTAGGGTGAGATTTATGGTTTGGGTGAGTGTGAGGGTTAGGGTTAGGGTTATAGTTAGGGTTAGGGTTATGGTTATGGTTAGTGTTAGTTTTAGGGTTAGGGTTAGGTTTAGGGTTAGGATGAGGTTTAGTTTTACTGTTAGGGTTAGAGTTAAGGTTAGGGTGAGGGTGAGATTTAGGGTTAGAGTTAGGGTTAGTGTTAGTGTTAGGGTTAGGGTGAGGGTTAGGTTTAGGTATAGGCTTAAGCTTAGGCTTGGGCTTAGGCCGAGCATGAGGGTGAGGGTTAGGGTTTGGGTTATGGTTCAGGTTAGTGTGAAGGTTAGATTGAAGTTTAGGGTTCGGATTAGGGTAAGGGTGAGGGATAGGATTAGGGTTAGGGTATGGGCTAGGGTTAGGGAAAGTGTTAGGTTTAGGATTAGGGTTAGGGTGAGTGTGAGTGTGAGGTTTAGGGTTAGAGTTAACCTTAGAGTTAGGGTGAGGGTTAGGGTTAGGGTTTGGGTTAGTGTGAGGGTGAGGCTGAGTATTAGGTTTAGTTTTAGCGTTAGGTTTAGGATTAGAGTTATTATTAGGCTTAGGCTTAGGATGAGGGTCAGGCTGGGGTTGAGGATTAGAGTTAGGGTTTGGGTTAGGGTTAGGGTTAGGTTTATTATTAGTGTTATGCTTAGGGTTAAGTTTGCGGTGAGCATGAGGCTGAAGGTGAGGGTTATGGTTATGGTTATGCTTATGGTTAGGGTTAGGGGGAGGGATAGGGTGAGGTTTAGGGTTAGGGTTAGTGTTAGGGTAAGTGTGAGGGTGAGGGTTAGGTTGAGGTTTAGGGATATGGTTAGGTTTAGGATTAGGGTTAGGGTGAGACTGAGTGTGAGGTTTAGGGTGAGGATTAGGCTTCGGCTTATGGTTAGGCTAAGGGTGAGGGTGGGGGTGAGGATTAGGGTTAGGGCTAGGCTTAGGCTTAGGGTTAGGCTGAGGGTGAGGGTGGAGGTGAGGATTAGGGTTATGGTGATGGTTAGGATTAGGGTAAGGGTGAGGGCTCGGGTGAGGGTGATGGTTAGGGTAAGGCTTCGGCTTAGGCTTCGGGTTAGGCTGAGGGTGAGTTTGAGGGTGAGGGTTAGGTTTAGCGTGATGGTTAGGTTTACTGTTAGGGTGAGGTTTAGGATGAGGTTTAGGGTTCGGGGGAGGTTAGGGTGATGATGATGGTAAGGGTAAAGGTGAGGTTTACGCTGAGGGTGACTGTTAAGATGAGGGTGAGGCTTAAGGTAAGGGTGAGGGTTAGGGTTAGGGTGAGGCTGAGTCTGAGATTTAGGGTGAGGATTAGGCTTAGGCTTACAGTTAGGCTAAGGGTGAGGGTGGGAGTGAGGATTAAGGTTAGGGTGATGGTTAGGGTTAGGGGTAGTGTTATTGTTAGGGTTAGGATTAGAATTACTGTGAGGGTGAAGGTGGGGGTGAGGGTTAGGGTGGGGTTTAGGGTTGGGTTAGGATTATGGTTAGTTTAGGGTTAGATATAGTGTTAGGGGAGGGAAAGGGTGAGGATCAGGGATAGGGTTATTGTTAGGGTTTGCGTGAGGTTTAGGGTTAGGGTTAGGATTAGGGTTAGTGTGAGGGTTAATGTTAGGGTTAAAGTTAGTTTTAGGGTGAGGGTTGGTGTTAGGTTGAGGGTTTGGGTTATTGTGAGGGTTATGGTCAAGGTGAGGTTTAGGATAAGGATTAGGGTTATTGTTAGGGTTAGGTTTAATGTTTCGGTTAAGGTGAGTGTGAGGGTTAGGGTTAGGGTTAGGGTGAGGTTTAGGGTTTGGTTTAGGGTTAGAGTGAGGGTTAGGGTAAGTGTGAGGATTAGGGTTAGAGCTAGGGTTAGGGTGAATGTTAGGTTGAGGTTTAGGGTTAAGGTTAGTGTTAGGTTTAGGGTTAGGGTGAGAGTTAGGGGGAGGGTTAGGATTACAGTTAGGGTTAGGTTTATGGTTAGGGTTAGCCTTAGGGTTAGGTGAGGGTGAGGTTTAGGGTTAGAATTAGGGTTAGGCTGAGGCTGAGGGTGAGGGTGAGGGTTAGGATTAGGGTTAGGATTAGAATTCAGGCTTGGGTTAGGGTGAGTGTGAGGTTAGGGTTAGGTTAAGGTTAGGGTTAGCCTGAGGTTTAGGCTGAGGGTGAGGGTGAGGGTCAGGGTCAGGGTCAGTTTGAGGGTTAGGGTTAGGGTTAGGGTGAGGTTTAGTCTTAGGGTTAGTGTTAGAGTTAGGGTTAGATGGAGGGTGAGGTTTAGGGGTAGAGTTAGAGTTAGGGTGAGTTTTAGGTTGAGGGTTAGGGTGAGGGATATGGTGGGGGTGAAGGTAAGGGTAAACGATGGTTACGCTGAGTGTGAGGGTTATGGCAAGGGTGGGGATT
This sequence comes from Dipodomys merriami, assembly GCF_024711535.1. Taxonomy (NCBI): domain Eukaryota; kingdom Metazoa; phylum Chordata; class Mammalia; order Rodentia; family Heteromyidae; genus Dipodomys; species Dipodomys merriami. The sequence continues at coordinate 392,601 of NW_027206376.1, forward strand.
AGGGTTAGGGTGAGGGTTAGGGTTAGGGTTAGTGTGAGAGTTAGGGTTCGGGTAAAGTTTAGGGTTAGGGTTAGGGTTAGGGTAAGGGTTTCGGTGAGGGTGAGTGTTAGTGTCATTTTGAGAGTTAGGGTTAGGATTAGGGTTAGGGTGAGGTTTAGTGTTAGGGTTAGTGTTAGGGTGAGGGTTAGGATGAGGGTTAGGGTTAGGATTATGGTTAGGGTGAGGGCTAGTGGCAGGTGATGTTTAGCGTTAGGGTTAGGGTGAGGTTTACTGTTAGGTTTAGGGTTAGGGTTAGGGTGAGGTTGAGGTTTAGGGTTAGAGTTAGGGTTAGAGTGAGGCTGAGGTTGAGGGTTAGGGTTAGGGTGAGGTTTAGTGTTAGGATTAATGTTAGAGTTAGGGTTAGAGTGAGTGTTAGGTTGTTCGTGAGGGTTAGGCTTAGCGTTAGGATTAGGGTTAGGATGAGGGTGAGGATGAGTTTGAGGGTTAGGGTTAGGTTGAGGGTTAGGGTTAGTATTAGGGTTAGGGTGAGGGTTGAATTTAGGGTTAGGGTGAGGGTAAAGATGATGATTAGGGTTAGGATTAGCATTATGGTGAGTGCTAGGTGAGGGTGAGGGTTAGGGTTAGTGTTAGCTTAAGGTTTAGGGTTAGGGTTAGCTTTAGGGTGAGGATTAGGTTTACAGTGAGTGTGAGGGTTAGGGTTAGGGTTTGACTTAGGTTTAAGGTTAGGCTTAGGGTGAGGGTAGAGGTGAGGCTTAGGGTTAGGGTGATGGTTAGGGTTAGGGTGAGGTTTAAATTTAGGATGAGGGTTAGGTTTAGTATTAGGGTTAGGGTGAGGGCTATGGTGAGGTTGAGGATTAGAATAAGGTTTAGGGTTAGGGTGAGGGTTTGGGTGAGGATGATGGTAAGGGTAAAGGTGAGGGTTAGGGTGAGGGTGAGGGTTAAGATAAGGGTGAGGGTTAGGTTTAGGTTTAGGGTTAGAGTAAGGGGTCAGGTTAGGGTCAGGGTGATTGTAAGATTGAGGATTAGGGTTAAGGTTAGTGTGAGGTTTAGAGTGAGGATGAGCGTTAGGTTTAGGTTGAGGGTGAGGGTTAGATTTACGGTTAGGTTGAGGGCTAGGGATCGGGTTAGCGTGAGGTTTAGGGTTAGGGTGATGGTTAGTGTTAATGTGAGGGTTAGTGTTAGGGTTAGGGTTATTTTGAGGGTTAGGGTAAGTGTTACGGTGAGGGTTAGGGTTAGGGTGAGGGTTATGTTTTGGGTGAGTATTAGGGTTATGGTTAAGGTTATTGTTAGGGTTAGGTTTAGGGTTATGGTTAGGTTGAGGGTGAGGGTTACATTTAGGGTTAGGATGAGGTTTAGGTTTAGGGTTAGGGATAGAATTAAGGTTAGGGTGACAGTGAGGTTTAAGGTTAGAGTTAGGGTTTGTGATAGGGATAGGTTTAGGGTGAGGGTTAGGGTTAGGCTTAGGCTTAGGCTTAGGCTTAGGCCGAGCATCAGGGTGAGGGTTAGGGTTAGGGTGATGGTTCTGGTTAGGATTAGTGTTATTGTGAGTGTTAGGTTAGAGTTCCGGTGAGGGTGAGGGTGCAGGTGAGGGTTAGGGTTAGGGTTAGGCTGGGGTTTACGGTTAGGGTTAGGGTTAGGGTTAGGGTGAGGCTGAGGGTGAGGGATAGGGTTAGGATTAATGTTAGGGTTAGGCTTAAGGTGAGGGTTAGGTTGAGGGTTAGGGATAGGGTTAGGGTTAGGATTAGGATTAGGGTTAGGGTTAGGGTGAGGGTGAGGGTTAGGGTTAGGGTTAGGATTAGGCTAAGGATCAGGGTGAGGGTTAGGCTTAGGTTGAGGGTTAGGGTTATGGGGAGGTTGAGGATGAGGTTTCGGGTTAGGATTAGGGTTAGGGTGAGGGTGAGTGTGTGTGTTAGGGTTAGGTTTAGGGTTAGGCTTAGGGTTAGGCTGAGGGTGAGTTTGAGGGTTAGGGTTAGGTGATGGGTGAGATTTAAGGTTCGGGTTAAGTTTAGTGTTAGGTTGAGCGTTAGGGTAAGGGTTATGGTGAAGGTGAGGGTTAGGGTTGGGTTGAGGGTTAGGGTTCGGATTAGGGGTTGAGTGAGGGTGACGGTGAGGGTTCGGTTTAGTGTTAGGGTCAGGGTTAGGTTGAGGGTTACGTTTAGGATTAGGGTGAGGGTGAACGCTAGGGTGAGGGTGAGGTTTAGGGGTAGGGTTTGGGTGAGGTTTAGGATTAGGTTTAGGGTTAGGGTGAGTGTAAGGTTTAGGGTTACAGTTAGGGTTAGGGTGAGGCTCAGTTTGAGGGTTAGGGTTAGGGTTAGTGTTAGGTTTAGGGTTAGGGTGAAGTTTAGGTTGAGTGTGAGGGTTAGGCTTAGGGTTAGGATTAGGTTTAGGATAAGGGTTAGGGTGAGTGTGAGCAATATGGTTAGGGTTAGGTTTAGACTTAGGGTTAGATTGAGGGTGAGGGTGGGGGTGAGGGTTAGGTTTAGGGTGAGTGTGAGGGTTAGGGTTAGGTTGAGGGTTAGAGTTAGGGTTACAGTGAGCGTGAGGGTTAGGGTTAGGTTGAGAGTTAGGGTTAGAGTTAGGGTTAGGGTGAGGGTTAAGGTTAGGGTTAGGGTGAGGGTAAGGATGAGGATTAGGGGTAGGGTGAGGGCTTGAGTGAGGTTGAGGGTTAGGGTTAGTGTTAGATTAAGGTTTAGGGTTAGTGTTAGGGTTATGGTGAGGATTAGGTTGAGGGCTAGGGTTACAGTGAAGGTGACGATTAGGGTTAGGGTGAGGGTTAGGGTTAGGCTTAGGCTTAGGCTTAGGCTTAGGCTTAGGCCGAGCATGAGGGTTCGGGTTCGGGTTCGGGTTAGGGTTAGGTTGAGGTTTAGGGTTAGGATAAGTTTAAGGGTGAGTGCTAGGCTGAGGGTTAGGGTGAGGGTTAGGGTTAGGGATAGGTTCAGGTTTAGAATTAGGGTTAGGGTGAGGGTGAGTGTGAGGGTTAGGATTAGGGTTAGGGTTAGGCTTAGAGTTAGGATGAGGTTTAGGGTTAGGGTTTGGGTTAGGTAGAGGTTGAGGCTGAGGATTAGGGATAGGTTTAGGGTTAGTTTTAGGGGTACTGTTAGTGTTAGGGTTAGGGTTAGGGTTAGGGTTAGGGTGACGTTTAGATATATGGTTAGGGGGAGGGTTAGGGTGAGGGTTAGGTTTAGGGTTAATGTTAGATTAAGGTTTAGGGTTAGGGTTAGGGTTAGGGTGAAGATTAGGTTGAGGGTTAGGGTTACAGTGAAGGTGAGGATTAGGGTTAGGGTGAGGGTTAGGGTTAGGGTTAGGCTTAGGCTTAGGCTTAGGCTTAGGCCGAGCATGAGGGTGAGGGTTCGGGTTTGAGTTCGGGTTCGGGTTAAGGTTAGGTTGAGAGTTAGGTTGAGGTTTAGGGTTAGGATAAGTTTAAGGATGAGGGCTAGGCTGAGGGTTAGGGTGTGGGTTAGGGTTAGGGATAGGGTTAGGTTTAGGATTAGGGTTAGGGTGAGTGTGAGGGTTAGGATTAGGGTTAGGGTTAGGCTTAGAGTTAGGATGAGGTTTAGGGTTAGGGTTTGGGTTAGGATGAGGTTGAGGCTGAGGATTAGGGTTAGGTTTAGTGTTAGGTTTAGGGGTACTGTTAGTGTTAGGTTTAGGGTTAGGGTTAGGGTTAGGGTGAGGTTAGGATATAGGGTTAGGGGGAGGGTTAGGGTTAGGGGTATTGTTAGGTTTAGGTTGAGGGTGATGGTTAGGTTGACGTTTAGGGTTAGGGTTAGGGTTAGGGTCAGTGTGAGGGTTAGTGTTAGTGTTAGGGTTAGTGTTAGGGTGAGGGTAAGTGTTAGGGTGAGGTTATGGGTTATGGTGACGGTTATGGTTAGGGTGAGGGTTAGGGTTACGGTTAGGGTTATTGTTAGGTTTAGGTTTAGGGATACTGTTACGGTGAGGGTGAGGATGAAGGTTAGATTTAGGTTTAGGGTTTGAGTTAGGGTTAGGGTTAGGGTTAGGTTGAGGGTGAGGTTTAGGGTTAGAGTTAGGGTTAGGGTGACGCTTAGGTTTAGGGTTACTTTGAGAGTTAGGGGGAGGGTAAGGGTTAGTGTTAGTGTTAGGGATAGGATTAAGGTTAGGGTTAGGGTGAGGGTCAGTGTGTTTGATAGGGTTAGGTCTAGGGTTACGCTTAGGTTTAGGCTGAGGGTGATGGTGATGGTTAGGTTTAGGGTTAGGGTTAGGGATAGGGGGAGGGTTAGGATTAGGTTTAGGGTTAGGATTAGTTTTAGGGCAAGGGCTAGGGTGAGGGTGAGATTTAGGGTTAGAGTTAGGGTGAGGTTTATGTTTAGGGTGAGGGTGAGGTTTAGGGTTAGAGTTAGGGTTAGGTTGAAGCTGAGGGTGAGGATTAGGGTTAGGGTTAGTGTTAGGATTAGGGTTAGGATTAGGGTGAGGGTTAGGGTGAGGGTTATGGTTAGGTTTAGAATTAGGGTTAGGCTGAGGGTGAGCGTGAGGGTGAGGGTTAGGGTGAGGATGAGTGTTAGGGTTAGGGTGAGGGCTAGGGTTGGTTTAAGGTTAGGGATCGGGTGAGGTTTAGGGTTAGGGTGATGGTTTGTGTTAGTGTTAGGGTTAGGGTTATTTTTAGGGTTAGGGTAAGTGTTAGGGTGAGGGTTAGGGATAAGTTGAGGGTTATGTTTAGGGTGAGGATTAGGGTTATGGTTAAGGTTATTGTTAGGGTTAGGGTTAGGGTTATGGTTAGGGTGAGGGTGAGGGTTACATTTAGGGTTAGGATGAGGTTTAGGTTTAGGGTTAGGGATACAATTAGGGTTAGGGTGACAGTGAGGTTTAGGGTTAGAGTTAGGGTTTGTGATAGGGTTAGGGTTAGGGTGAGGGATAGGGTTAGGCTTAGGCTTAGGCTTAGGCTTAGGCCGAGCATGAGGGTGAGGGTTAGGGTTAGGGTGATGGTTCTGGTTAGGATTAGTGTTATTGTGAGTGTTAGGGTTAGAGTTCCAGTGAAGGTGAGGGTGCAGGTGAGGTTTAGGGTTAGGGTTAGACTGGGGTTTATGGGTAGGGTTAGGGTTAGGGTTAGGGTGAGGCTGAGGGTGAGGGATAGGTTTAGTATTAATGTTAGGGTTAGGCTTAAATTGAGGGTTAGGTTGAGGGTTAGGGTTAGGGTTAGGGTTAGGATTAGGATTAGGGTTAGTGTTAGGGTGAGTGTGAGGGTCAGGGTGAGGGTTAGGCTTAGGTTGAGGGTTAGGGTTATGGGGAGGTTGAGGATGAGGGTTCGGGTTAGGATTAGGGTTAGGGTGAGTGTGAGTGTGTGTGTTAGGGTTAGGTTTAAGGTTAGGCTTAGGGTTAGGCTGAGGGTGAGTTTGAGGGTTAGGGTTAGGTGATGGGTGAGATTTAGGGTTCAGGTTAAGTTTAGGGTTAGGTTGAGCGCTAGGGTAAGTGTTATGGTGAAGGTGAGGGTTAGGGTTTGGTTCAGGGTTAGGGTTCGGATTAGGGGTTGAGTGAGGGTGACGGTGAGGGTTCGGTTTAGTGTTAGGGTCAGGGTTAGGATGAGGGTTACATTTAGGATTAGGGTGAGGGTGAGGTCTAGGGTGAGGGTGAGGTTTAGGTTTAGGGTTAGGGTGAGGTTTAGGATTAGGTTTAGAGTTAGGGTTAGGGTGAGTGTAAGGTTTAGGGTTACAGTTAGGGTTAGGGTGAGGCTGAGTTTGAGGGTTAGGGTTAGTGTTAGTGTTAGATTTAGGGTTAGGGTGAGGGTTAGGTTGAGTGTGAGGGTTAGGCTTAGGGTTAGGATTAGGTTTAGGGTAAGGGTTATGGTGAGTGTGAGCGATATGGTTAGTGTTAGGTTTAGACTTAGGGTTAGATTGAGGGTGAGGGTGGGGGTGAGGGTTAGGTTTAGGGTGAGTGTGAGGGTTAGGGCTAGGTTGAGGGTTAGGGTTAGGGTTACAGTGAGCGTGAGGGTTAGGGTTAAGTTGAGAGTTAGGGTTAGATTTAGTGTTAGGGTGAGGGTTAAGGTTAGGGTTAGGGTTAGGTTGAGGTTAAGGATGAGGATTAGGGTTAGGATTAGGTTTAGGGTGAGGGCTTCAGTGATGTTGAGGGTTAGGGTTAGTGTTAGATTAAGGTTTAGGGTTAGGGTTAGGTTTAGGGTGAGGATTAGGTTGAGGGTTAGCGTTACAGTGAAGGTGAGGATTAGGGTTAGGGTGAGGGTTAGGGTTAGGCTTAGGCTTAGGCTTAGGCTTAGGCTTAGGCCGAACATGAGGGTTCGGGTTCGGGTGAGGGTTTGGGTGAGGGTTAGGGTTAGGTTGAGAGTTAGGTTGAGGTTTAGGGTTAGGATAAGTTTAAGGGTGAGGGCTAGGCTGAGAGTTAGGGTGAGGGTTAGGGTTAGGGATAGGTTTAGGTTTAGAATTAGGGTTAGGGTGAATGTGAGGGTTAGGTTTAGGGTTAGGGTTAGGCTTAGAGTTAGGATGAGGTTTAGGGTTAGGGTTTGGGTTAGGAAGAGGTTGAGGCTGAGGATTAGGGTTAGGTTTAGGGTTAGGTTTAGGGGTACTGTTAGTGTTAGGTTTAGGGTTAGGGTTAGGGTTAGGGTGAGGTTAGGATATAGGGTTAGGGGGAGGGTTAGGGTTAGGGGTAGTGTTAGGTTTAGGTTGAGGGTGAGGGTTAGGTTGACGTTGAGGATTAGGGTTAGGGTTAGGGTCAGTGTGAGGATTAGTGTTAGTGTTAGGGTTAGTGTGAGGGTGAGGGTAAGTGTTAGGGTGAGTTTATGGGTTATGGTGACGGTTATGGTTAGGGTGAGCGTTAGGGTTATGGTTAAGCTTGTTGTTAGGGTTAGGCTTAGGGTTATGGTTACGGTGTGGTTGAGGGTGCGGGTTACGGTTAGTGTTAGGATGAGGTTTAGGTTTAGGGTTAGGGATAGAATTAGGGTTTGGGTGACAGTGAGTTTTAGGGTTAGAGTTAGGGTTTGTGATAGGGTTAGGGTTAGGGTTAGGGTTGGGGTTAGCCTTAGGCTTAGGCTTAGGCTTATGCCCAGCATGAGTGTGAGGGTTAGGATTCGGGTGATGGTTCTGATTAGGATTAGTGTTATTGTTAGTGTTAGGGTCAGAGTTATAGGTAGGGTGAGGGTGCAGGTGAGGGTTAGGTTTAGGGTTAGTGTGGGGTTTACGCTTAGGGTTAGGGTTATGGTTATTTTGAAGGTGAGGTTTAGGGTTAGATTTAGGGTTAGTGTTAGGGTAAGGTTTAGCTTTAGAGTTAGGGTTAGGTTTAGGCTGAGGGTGAGGGTTAGGGTTAGGATTAATGTTAGGGTTAGGCTTATGGTGAGGGTTAGGTTGAGGGTGAGGGTTAGGGTTCGGGTTCGGAGTAGGATTAGGGTTAGGATTAGGGTGAGTGTGAGGGTTAGGGTTAGGGTTAGGTATAGGCTTAGGGTTAGGCTGAGGTTGAGAGTTAGAGTTAGGGTTAGCGTGAGGTATAGGGTTAGGGTTAGGGTGAGTGTGAGGGTTAGGGTTAGGGTTAGGCTTAGGTTTAGGCTGAGGGTGAGGGTGTGGGTTAGGGTTAGGATGAGGGTAAAGGTTATGGGGAGGGTTAGGATGAGGGTTAGTGTTAGGATTAGGGTTAGGGTGAGGGTGAGTGTGTGTGTTAGGGTTAGGGTTAGGGATAGGCTTAGGGTTAGGCTGAGCGTGAGTTTGAGTGTTAGGGTTAGGGTTAGGGTTAGGCTTAGGTTTAGGCTGAGGGTGAGGGTGTGGGTTAGGGTTAGGATGAGGGTAAAGGTTATGGGGAGGGTTAGGATGAGGGTTAGTGTTAGGATTAGGGTTAGGGTGAGGGTGAGTGTGTGTGTTAGGGTTAGGGTTAGGGATAGGCTTAGGGTTAGGCTGAGCGTGAGTTTGAGTGTTAGGGTTAGGGTTAGGGTGAGGGTTAGGGTAAGGTTTTGGGGGAGGCTTAGGAAGAGGGTTAGTGTAAGGATTAGGGTTGGGTGAGGTCTAGGGTGAGGGTGAGTTTTAGGGTTAGGTTTGGAGTGAGGGTTAGGGTAAGGGTAAGGGTGAGAATTAGGGTTCGGGTTAAGTTTAGGCTTAGTTTGAGGGTTACGGTGAGTGTGAGGGTTAGGGTTAGGTTGAGGTTTAGGGGTCGGGTTAGGGGTTAGGTGAGGGTGACGGTGATGGTTATGTTTAGAGTTAGGGTGAGGGTTATGATGAGGGTTATGGTTAGGATTAGGGTTTGAGTGAGGACTAGGGTGAGGTTTAGGGTTAGGGTTAAGGTGCTGTTTAGGTTTAAGTTTAGTGTTAGGGTTAGGGTAAGTTTAAGGTTTAGGATTAGATTTAGGTTTAGGGTGAGGCTCAGTTTGGGGGTTAGGATTAGTGTTAGTTTTAGATTTAGGGTTAGGTGGAGGGTTAGGTTGAGTGTGAGGGTTAGGCTTAGGGTTAGGTTTAGGTTTAGGGTAAGGGTTAGGGTGAGTGAGCGATATGGTTAGGGTTAGGGTTAGGTTTAGGGTTAGACTGAGCGTGAGGGTGGGGGTCAGGGTTAGGTTTAGGGTGAGTGTGAGGGTTAGGGTTAGGTTGAGAGTTAGGGTTAGAGTTAGGGTTAGGGTGAGAGTTAAAGTTAGGTTTAGGGTGAGGTTAAGAATGAGGTTTTGGGTTAGGATTGTGGTGAGGGTGAGGTCTAGGGTGAGGTTGAGGGTTAGGGCTAGTGTTAGATTAAGATTTGGGGTTAGGGTTAGGGTGAGGATTACGGTTAGTTTGAGGGTAAGGGTTAGGATTAGGGTTAGCTTGAGGGTGAGTGTTAGCATTAGGTTTAGGTTAGGGTTAGGGTTAGGTTTAGGGTTAGGATTTGTGTTATTGTTAGGGTTAGGTTTAGAGTTATTGTGAGGGTGAAGTTGAGGGTGAGGTTTAGGCTTAGGGTTAGGGTTAGGATTAGGGTTATGGTGAGGGTGAGGTTTAGGGTTAGATTTAGTGTTAGTTGGAGGGTTAGGTCTAGGGTGAGGGTTAGGTTTAGTTTCAGGTTTAAGGTTAGGGTGAGGGTTAGGTTGAGGTTTTGTGTTACGGTTAGGGTTAGGGTTAGGATTAGGGTGAGGGTGAGGGTGAGTGTGAGGTTTAGGGATAGGGTTAGGATTAGGTTAGGTTTAGGCTGAGGGTGAGTGTGGGTGTTTGGGTTAGGGTTAGGGTGAGGGTTAGGATGAGGGTTAGGATTATGATTAGTTTTAGGGTGAGGGCTAGGGTGAGGGTGAGGGTTAGTGTAAGGCTTAGGCTTCGGCTTAGGTTTAGGCTGAGCGTGAGGTTGAAAGTGTGGTTTAGGGTTAGGGTGATGGTTACGTTTACAGGTAGGGTGAGGGTTAAGATGAGGTTTAGGGTTAAGGTGATTGTTAGGGTGAGGTTTAGTGTTAGGGTTAGGGTTAGACTTAGGGTTATGATGAGGGTGAGATTCAGGGGTACAGTTAGGGTTAGGTTTAGGGTGCTGACTAGCCTGGGGTTGACAGTAAGGGTAAAGTTGAGGGTTAGGCTGAGGGTGAGGGTACTGGTAAGCGTGAAGGTTAGGGTTAGGGTGAGGGTTAGTGTTAGCGTTAGGGTGAGGGTGAGGGTTAGATTGAGGATTAGTGTTAGGGTAAGTGTGAGGTTTATGGTGAGGATGATGGTTAGGGTTAGGGTGAAGGGTAGGGTGAGTGTGAGGTTTAGGGTTAGGGTGATGGTTAGGGTTAGTGTGAGGGTTAGTGTTAGGGTTAGTGTTAGGGTGAGGGTAAGTGTTAGGGTGAGGGTTAGGGTTAGGGTTAGGTTTATTGTTAAGTTTAGGGGTAGGGTTACGGCTACTGTGAGGTTGAGCTTGAGGATTAGGGTTAGGGTTAGGGTTAGAGTTAGGGTTAGGGTGAGTGTTAGGGTTAGGGTTAGGGTTAGGGTTAGGGTAGTTAGGCTTAGCCTTAGGCCGAGCATGAGGGTGAGGGTGAGGGTGAGGGTTCCGGCGAGGGTTAGGGTTAGGTTTAGGGTCAGGTTGAGAGTTAGGTTGAGGTTTAGGGTTAGGATAAGTTTAAGGGTGAAGGCTAGGCTGAGTGTTAGGGTGAGGGTTAGGATTAGGGATAGGGTTAGGTTTAGGATTAGGGTTAGGGTGAGGGTGAGTGTGAGGATTAGGATTAGGGTTAGGCTTAGGCTTAGAGTTAGGATGAGAGTTAGGGTTTGGGTTAGGGTGAGGTTGAGGCTGAGGCTTAGGGTTAGGTTTAGGGTTTGGTTTAGGGTTAGTGTTAGTGTTAGGGTTAGGGTTAGGGTTAGGGTGAGGGTGAAGTTGAGGTTTTGATATAGGGTTAGGGGGAGGGTTAAGGTGAGGATTAGTGTTAGGTTGAGGTTGAGGGTTAGGGTTTGGTTTAGGGTCAGTGTGAGGGTTAGTGTTAATGTTAGGGTTAGTGTTAGGGTGAGGGTAAGTGTTAGGGTGAGGTTATGGGTTAGGGTGACGGTTATGGTTAGGGTGAGGGTTAGGGTTAGGGTTTGGGTTATTGTTAGGTTTAGGTTTAGGGTTACGGTTACATTTACAGTGAGGGTGAAGGTGAGGGTTAGGGTTAGGTTGAGGTTTAGGGTTTGGCTTAGGTGTAGAGTTAGGGTTAGGGTGAGGGTGAGGTTTATGGTTAGAGTTAGGTTTAGGGTGACGGTTAGGGTTAGGTTTAGGGTGAGAGTTGGGGTAAGAGTAAGGGTTAGTGTTAGGGTTAGGGATAGGATTAATTAGGGTGAGGGTGAGTTTTTTTGTTAGTGTTAGGTCTAGGGTTAGGCTTAGATTTAGGCTGAGGGTGAGGGTGATGGTTAGGGTTAGGGTTAGGGTTAGGGTTAGGGTTAGGGTTAGGGGGGGGTTAGGATGAGGGATAGGGTTAGGATTACTGTTAGGGCAAGGGCTAGGGTGAGGGTGAGGTTTAGACTTAGAGTTAGGGTGAGGTTTATGGTTAGGGTTAGGATTAGGGTGAGGGTGAGGCTTAGGGTTAGAGTTAGGGTTAGGGTGAGGCTGAGGGTGAGGGTTAGGGTTAGGTTTAGTGTTAGGTTTAGGGTTAGGGTTAGGGTGAGGGTTAGTGTTAGGGTGAGGGTTAGGGTTAGGGTTAGAGTTAGGCTGAGGTTGAGGGTGAGGGTGAGGGATAGGGTGAGGATGAGGGTTAGTTTTAGGGTGAGGGCTAGGGTTGGGTGAGGATTAGGGAAAGGGTTAGCGTGAGGTTTAGGGTTAGGGTGATGGTTTGGGTTAGTCTGAGGGTTAGTGTTAGTGTTAGGGTTATTGTTAGGGTTAGGCTAAGTGTTAGGGTGAGGGTTAGGGTTAGGTTGAGGGTTATGGTTAGGGTGGGGGTTAGGGTTATGGTTAAGGTTATTTTTAGGGATAGGGTTAGGGTTATGGTTAAGGTGAGGGTGAGGGTGAGGGTTACGGCTAGGGTTACGATGAGGTTTCAGTTTAGGGTTAGGGTTAGAATTATGGTTAGGGTGACAGTGAGTGTTATGGTTAGAGTTAGGGTTTGTGATAGATTTAGGGTTAGGGTGAGGGTTAGGCTTAGGCTTAGGCTTAGGCTTAGGCTTTGACCGAGCATGAGGGTGAGGGTTAGGGTTGGGGTGATGGTTCTGGTTAGGATTAGTGTTACTGTTAGGGTTAGATTTAGAGTTACGGTGAGGGTGAGGGTGCAGGTGAGGGTTAGGGTTAGCGTTACTGTGGGTTTTACGGTTAGGGTTAGGGTTAGTGTTAGATTGAGGGTGAGGTTCAGGTTTAGATTTAGCGTTAGTGTTAGGGTGAGGGTTAGTGTTAGGGTTAGGGTTAGTTTTAGGGTGAGGGTAAGGGTTATGGTGAGGATTTGGTTTTGGGTGAAGGTTATGGTTAAGTTGAGGGTTAGGATTAGGTTTAGAGTTATTGTTAGGGTTCGGTTTAAGGTTACGGTTACAGTGAGGGTGAGGTTGAGGTTTAGGCTTAGGGTTAGGGTGAGGTTTAGTGTGAGGGTGAGGTTTAGGTTTAGTTCAGGTGAGGGTTAGGTTGAGGGTTTGGGTTAGGGTTAGTGTTAGGGTTAGGGTTAGGGTGAGTGTTAGGGGGAGTGTTAGGGTTAGGGTTAAGTTTAGGATTACGTTTAGGATGAGGGTGAGTGTGTGTATTAGTGTTAGGTTTAGGTTTAGGCTTAGGGTTAGGCTGAGGGTGAGGTTGAGGGTGAGGGTTAGGGTTAGGGTGAGGGTTAAGGTTAGGGTTAGGGGTATGGTTAGGATGACGGTTAAGGTTAGGATTAGGGTTAGTGTGAGGGTTAGGGTGAGGGTAAGTTTTAGGGTTAGGGTTAGGGTTTTGTTTAGGGTGAGCGTTAAGGTTCGGGTTAAGTATAGGGTCAGGGTGATTGTTAGGGTAAGGGTTACAGTGAGGGTGAGGTTTAGGGTTATTTTGAGTGTTAGTGTTAGGATTAGGGTTAGTGTGAGGGTGTGGGTGAGGGTTAGGGTTAGGGTTAGGGTGAGGGTTAGGATGAGGGTTAGGGTTACGATTAGGGTTAGGGTGAGGGCTAGGGTGAGGGTGAGGGTTAGAGTAAGTGTAAGGCTTAGTCTTAGTGTTAGGCTGAGTGTGAGGTTGAGGGTGAGGTTTAGGGTTAGGGTGATGGTTAGGTTTACGTTTAGTGTTAGAGTTAGAATGAGGTTTAGGTTTAGGGGGAGGTTTAGGGTGAGGATGATGTTAAGTGTAATGGTGAGTTTTAGGCTGAGGGTGAGGTTTAAGGTAAGGGTGAGCGTAAGAGTTAGATTTAGGGTTATAGTAAGGGCTAGGGTTAGGGTTACGGTGAGGGTTAGATTGAGGATTAGGGTTAGGTTTAGTGTGAGGTTAAAGTGAGGATGAGGGTTAGGGTTAGGGTTAGGGTTACGGTGAGGTTTATGGTTAGGTTGAGGGTTAGGGTTAGGGTTCGGATTATTGTTAGGGTTAAGGTTAGGGTTACAGTTAGGGGGAGGGTTAGGGTGATGGTGAGGTTTAGTGTTAGGTTAGGGTTAGAGTTTGGGTTAGGGTGAGGGTGAGGTTTAGGGTTAGAGTTAGTGTTAGGGTGAGGTTTAGGTTGAGGGTTATGATAAGGGTTAGTTTTAGGGTTAGTGTTACGGTAAGAGTTAGGGGGACGGTTAGGATTAGGGTTAGGTTTAGGAATAGGATTAGGGCTAGAGTGATGGGGAGTGTGTGTGTTAGGTTTAGGTTTAGGGTTAGGCTTAGGATTAGGCAGAGGTTGAAGTTGAAGCTGAGCCTTAGGGTTATGAGGAGGGTTAGTATGGGGTTTAGGGTTAGGATTAGGCTTAGGGTAAGGGCTAGGGTGAATGTGAGGGTGAGGTTTAAGGTTATGGTTAGGGTTAGGGTTAGGGAGATTGTGAGGTTTAGGGTTAGAGTTAGGGTTAAGGTGAAGCTAAGGGTGAGAGTTAGGGTTAGGGTTAGGATTAGGATTAGGGTAAGGTTTAGGGTGAGTGTGAGGGTTACAGTTAGGCTTAGGGTTAGGCTGAGGGTGAGGGTGAGGTTTAGGGTTATGGTGAGCGTGAGGGTTAGGGTTAGGTTGAGGGTTAGGTTTAGGGTTAGGGTTAGGGTCCGGGTTAAGGTTAGGGATAGGGTGAGGGTAAGCATAAGGATTAGGGTAAGGATTAGGGTTAAGGTGAGGGCAAGGTTGAGGGTGAGGGTTAGGGTTAGTGTTATATTAAGGTTTAGGGTTAGGGTTAGGGTTAGGGTGAGGGTTACGTTGAGGGTTAGGGTTACAGTGAGGGTGAGGATTAGGGGTAGGGTGAGGGTTTGGGTTAGGATTAGGGTTAGCATGAGCGTGAGTGTTAGCATTACAGTTAGGGTTAGGGTTAGGGTTAAGTTTAGGTTTAGGATTAGTGTTATTGTTAGGGTTAGGGTTAGAGTTATGATGAGGGTGAGAGTGAGGGTGAGGGTTAGGATTAGGATGAGCGTTAGGGTTAGTGTGAGGGTTAGATTTAGGATTAGTGTTAGGGTGAGAGTTAGTGTTAGGGTTAGGGTTAGTTTTAGGGTGAGGGTAAGGGTAATGGTGAGGATTTGGGTTTGGGTGAGGGTTATGGTTAAGGTGAGGGTTAGGATTAGGTTTAGAGTTATTGTTAGGGTTCGGTTTAAGGTTACGGTTACAGTGAGGGTGAGGATGAGGTTTAGGGTTAGGGTTAGGTTCAGGTTTAGTGTGAGGGTGAGGTTTAGGGTTAGTTAAGGTGAGGGTTAAGTTGAGGGTTTGGGTTTGGGTTAGGGTTAGTGTTAGGGTGAGGTTGAGGTTTAGATTGAGGATTAGTGTTAGCGTTAGTGTGAGGTTTATGGTCAGGATGAGAATTAGGGTTAGGGTGAAGGCTAGGGTGAGGGTGAGGGATAGGTTTAGTGTTAGGGTGAGGTTTAGGGTTAGGGTGATGTTTAGGGTTAGTGTGAGTGTTAGTGTTAGGGTTAGGGTTAGTGTTAGCTTGAGGGTAAGCGTTAGGATGACGGTTAGTGTTAGGTTGAGGTTTATGGTTAGGGTGAGGTTTAGGGTTACGATAAGTGTAAGGGTGAGGGCTAGGCTAAGTGTTAGGGTGAGTGTTAGGGTTAAGGATAGGCTTAAGTTTAGGATTAGGTTTAGGGTGAGGGTGAGTGTGAGGGTTAGGATTAGGGTTAGATTTAGGCTTAGAGTTAAGAGGAGGGTTAGGTTTAGGTTGTGGGTTAGGGTGAGGGTGAGGCTGAGGATTAGGTTTAGGGTTAGTGTTAGTGTTTTGGTTAGTGTTAGTGTTACAGTGGGGGTTGGGCTTAGGGTTAGGGTTAGGGTTAGGCTTAGAGATTGGGTGAGGGTTAGGATGATTATTAGGTTAAAATTAGGGTTACAGTGAGGGCTAGCGTGAAGGTGAGGTTTAGGGTTAGTGTTAGGGTAAGGTTTACGGTTAGGGTTAGGGTTAGGGTGAGGGTGAAGGTTAGGATGAGGGTTAGTGTTACAGTGAGGGTGATGGTTAGGATTAGGGTTAGCATTAGGGTTAGGATTGGGGTTAGGGTGAGGTTGAGTGTTAGCATTAGGGTTAGGGTTAGGGTTAGGTTTAGGGTTAGGATTACTGTTATTGTTAGGGTTAGGGTTAGAGTTATGGTGAGGGTGAGGGTGAGGGTGAGTGTTAGGGTTAGGGTGAGGTTGAGGGTTAGGGTTAGGGTTAGGAGTAGGATTAGGGTTAGTGTAAGGGTGAGTGAGAGGGTTAGGGTTAATGATAGGCTTAGGGTTAGGGTGAGGTTGAGGGTGAGGGTGAGGGTTAGGGTTAGGGTGAGGTTTAGTGTTAGGGATTGGGGGAGTCTGAGGGGTAGGTTTAGGGTTAGGCTTAGGATTAGGCTGAGCGTGAAGGTGTGGGTTAGGTTTAGGGTTAGTTTTAGGGTGAAGTTTAGGTTTTTGATTAGTGTTAGGGTTAGGGTGAGGGTGAGGTTTGGGGTTAGAGTTAGGGTTAGGGTGAGGTTTAGGTTGAGGGTTAGGGTAAGGGTTAGTTTTAGGGTTAGGGTTGGGGTGAGTCTTAGGGGGAGGGTTAGGGTTAGGGTTAGGTTTAGGGATAGGATTATGATTAGAGTGAGGGTGAGTGTGTGTGTTAGGTTTAGGTTTAGGGTTAGTGTGAGCTTTAGGCTGAGGGTGAGGTTGAGGGGGAGGGTAAGGTTTAGGGGAAGTGTTAGGGTGAGTGTTAGGGTTATGGTAAGGGCTAGGGTGAGTGTGAGGGTGAAGTTTAAGGTTAGGCTTAGGTTTAGGGTTAGGGTGAGGGTGAGGTTTACTGTTAGAGTTAGGGTTAGGGTGAGGCTGAGGGTGAGGGTTAGCGTTAGGGTTATTGTTTGGTTTAGGGTGAGCATTAGGGTGAGGGTGAGGATTAGGATTAGGATTAGGGTTAGGGTGAGTGTGAGGGTTAGGGTAAGGTTTAGGGTTAGGCTTAGGTTTAGCCTGAGGTTGAGGGTGAGGGTGAGGGTGAGGGTTAGGGTTAGGATGAAGGCTAGGGTGAAGGTGAGGGTTACGGTTAGTGTTAGGGTGAGTGTTAGGTTTAGGGAGATGTTTAGGTTTAGTGTTAGGGGTAGGCTTAGTGTTAGGGTGAGGGTAAGTGTTAGGGTGAGGGTTAGGGTTAGGGTGAGGGTTATGGTTAGGGTGAGGGTAAGGGTTAGGATAAGTGTAAGGGTGAGGGCTAGTTTGAAGGTTAGGGTGAGGTTTAGGGTTATTTATAGGGTTAGGTTTAGGATTAGGGTTAGGTTGAGGGTGAGTGTGAGGGTTACGATTAGGGTTAGGGTTAACCTTAGAGTTAGGATGAGGGTTGGGTTTAGGGTTTGGATTAGGGTGAGGTGGAGGCTGAGGATTAGGATTAGGTTTAGTGTTAAATTTAAGGTTAGGTTTAGGGTTAGGGTTAGTGTTAGGGTTAGTGTTAGGGTTACATTTACTTTTGGGGTTAGGATTAGGGTTAGGCTTAGAGTTAGGGTGAGGGTTAGGATAAGGATTAGGTTTACAACTAGGGTGAGGGCTAGGGTGAAGCTGAGGATTAGGGTTAGTGTTAGGGTAAGGTTTAGGGTTAGGGTTAGGGTTAGGGTGAGGGTTAGGATGAGGGTTAGGGTTACAGTGAGAGTTAGGGTTAGGGTTAAGTTTAGGTTTAGGGTTAGGGTTAGGGTGAGGTTGAGTGTTAGCATTAGGGTTAGGTTAGGGTTAATGTTAGGTTTAGCGTTAGGATTACTGTTATTGTTATGGTTAGGGTTAGAGTTATGTTGAGGGTGAGGGTGAGGGTGAGTGTTAGGATTAGGGTGAGGTTTAGGGTTAGGGTTAGGATTAGGGTTAGGGTGAGAGTGAGGTTTATGTTTAGATTTAGGTTTATTTGGAGGGTTAGGTCGAGGGTTAGTGTTAGGGTAAGTGTTAGGGTTCAGGTTAGGTTGAGATTTAGGTTGAGGCTTACGGTTAGGGTTAGGGTTGGGGTTAGGATTAAGTTAGGGTGAGCCTGAGTGTGAGGTTTAGGTTTAGGCTTAGGCTTAGGCTTAGGGTTAAGCTGAGGGTGAGAGTGGCCGTGAGGATTAGGGTTAGGGTGATGGTTACACTTAGGGTTCGGGTGAGGGTTAGCTTTAGGCTCAGGGTTAGTGTTAGGGTTAGGGTGAGGTTGAGGTTTAGGGCTAGAGTTAGGGGTAGGGGGAGGGTTAGGGTTAGAGTGAGGGTTAGGGTGGAGGTGACGGTAAGAGTAAAGTTGAGGGTTAGGCTGAGGTTGAGGGTTACAGGAAGGGTGAGGTTTAAGGTTAGGTTGAGGGTTACGGTTAGGGATAGGGTGAGTGTGAGGGTTAGATTGAGGATTAGTTTTAGGGTTAGTGTGAAGTTTAGGGTGAGGATGAGGATTAGGGTTAGGGCGATGTCTAGGGAGAGGGTGAGTTTTAGGGTTAATGTTAGGGTGAGGTTTATGGTTAGGGTAATGTTTAGGGTTAGTGTGAGGTTTAGTGTTAGGGTTAGGGTTAGTGTTAGGGTGAGGGTAAGCGTTATGTTGAAGGTTAGGGTTAGGGTAAGGGTTAGGGTTAGGTTAGGGTTATTGTTAGTGTTAGGGTTAGGGTTAAGGTTGTGGTAAGGTTGAGGGTGAGGGTTAATGTTAGGGCAAGAATGAGTTTAGTTATAGGATTAGGGTTAGGGTTAGGGTCAGGGTGAGTTTTAGTGTTAGAGTTAGGGTTAGGGTGTGGCTGAGGGTGAGAGTTAGCGTTAGGATTAATGTTAGGGTTAGGCTTATGGTGAGTGTTAGGATGAGGCTGATGGTTAGAGTTAGGGTAAGGAGTAGGATTAGTTTAGTGTTAGGGTGAGTGTAAGGGTTAGGGTTAGGGTTAGGGATAGGCTTAGGGTTAAGTTGAGGTTGAGGTTGAGGGTTAGTTTTAGGGTGAGTTTTAGGGTTAGGTTTAGGGTGAGTGTGAGGGTTAGGATTAGGGTTATGCTTAGGATTAGGTTTAGGGTGAGGGTGTGGGTTAGGGTTAAGGTGAGGGTTAGGGTTATTTGGAGGGTTAGGAGGAGTGTTAGGGTTAGGATTAGGGTTAGGGTGAGAGTGAGTGTGTGTGTGTTAGAGTTAGAATTAGTGTTAGATTTAGGGTTAGGTTGAGGTTGAGGGTTAGGCTTAGAGTTAGGATTAGGTTTAGGGTAAGGGTTAGGTTGAGTGTGTGTGTTAAGGTTAGGGTTAGGGTTAGGCTTAGGGTTAGGCTGAGGGTGAGGGTGAGTGTGAGGGTTAGGGTTAGGGTTAGCGTGAGAGTTAGGGTTCGGTTATGTTTAGGGTTAGGGTGAGGGTTAGGGTCAGGGTTACAATGAGCTTGAGGTTTAGGGTTAGGTTGAGAGTTAGGGTTAGGGTTAGGGTATGGGTGAGGGTTCAATTTAGGGTTAAGTTTAGGGTTAGGCTTAGGGTTAGGCTGAGGTTGAGGTTGATGGTAAGGGTTAGGGTTAGGGTGAGGGTTTGGGTAAGGGTTAGGGGGAGGGTGAAGAAGAGGGTTAGGGTTAGGATTAAGGTTGGGTGAGGGCTAGGGTGAGGGTGAGCTTTAGGGTGAGGGTTAGGGTGAGAGTTAGGGTTAGGTTAAGGTGAGAGTTAGAGTTCGGTTTAAGTTTAGGGTTAGGTTGAGTGTTAGGGTAAGGGTTTCAGTGAGGCTGAGGGTGAGGGTTAGTTTGAGGGTTAGGGTTCAGATTAGGGTTAAGGTGAGGGTGAGGCTGAGGGTTAGGTTTAGTGTTAGGGTGAGGGTTAGGGTGAGGGCTAGAGTGAGGGTGAGGTTTAGGTTTAGGGTTAGGGTGAGGTTTAGGGTTAGGGTTAATGTTAGGGTGAGGGTGAGTTTTAGGTTTAGAGTTAGGGGTAGGGTGAGGCTGAGGTCTTGGTTTAGGGTTAGAATTAGTGTTAGATTTAGGGTTAGGTTGAGGTTGAGGGTTAGGCTTAGAGTTAGCATTAGGTTTAGGGTAAGGATTAGGGTGAGTGTGTGCGTTAGGGTTAGGCTTAGGGTTAGGCTTAGGGTTAGGCTGAGGGTGAGGGTGAGTGTAAGGGTTAGGGTTAGGGTGAGGGTTAGGGTTAGGTTTAGGGTGAGAGTTAGGGTTCGGTTATGTTTAGGGTTAGGGTGAGTGTTAGGGTCAGGGTTACGATTAGCTTGAGGTTTAGGGTTAGGTTGAGAGTTAGGGTTAGGGTTAGGTTATGGGTGAGGGTTAAGTTTAGGGTTAGAGTGAGGGTTAGGGTTAGGATTAGGCTTAGGGTGAGGGCTAGGGTGAGGGTGAGGGTTAGTGTTAGTGTTAGATTAAGGTTTAGGGTTTGGTTTAGGGTTAGGTTGTGGGTTAGTTTGAGGGCTAGGGTTAAGGTGAGTGTGAGGATTAGTGTTAGGGTGAGGGTTAGGGTTAGGATTAGGGTTAGCATGAGGGTGAGTGTTAGGATTAGGGTTAGGGTTAGAGTGAGGGTCAGGTTTAGGGTTAGGATTAGTGTTATTGTTAGGTTTAGGGTTAGAGTTATGGTGAGGGTGAAGATGAGGGTGAGGGTGAGTGTTAGGTTTAGGGTGAGGTTTAGGGATAGGGTTAGGATTAGTGTTATGGTAAGCTTGAGGTTTAGGGTTAGATTTAGGGTTAGTTTTAGGGTTAGGTCGATGGTTAGTGTTAGGGTTAGTTTTAGGGTTAAGGATGGGGTGAAGGTTAGGTTGAGGTTTAGGGTTGTGGTTATGTTTAGGGTTAGGATTAGGGTGAGCATGAGGGTGAGTGTGAGGGTTAGGGTTAGGCTTAGGCTTAGGCTTAGGGTTAAGCTGAGGGTGAGGGTGGGGATGAAGATTAGGTTTAGGGTGACGGTTAGGGTTAGGGTTGGGGTGAGTGTTAGGATGAGGGTTCGAATTAGGATTAGTGTTAGGGTGAAGTTTAGGGTGAGGGTGAGGGTTAGGTTTAGGGTGATGGTTAGGTTTAGTTTTAGGGTGAGGGTTAGGATGAGGTTTAGGGTTAGGGTGAGGTTTAGGGTGAGGATGATGGTAAGGGTAAAGGTGAGGTTTAGGCTGAGGGTGAGGGTTAAGTTAAGAGTGAGGGTTAGGGTAGTTTTAGGGTTAGGGTGAGGTTTAGATTGAGGATTAGGGTTAGGGTTAGTGTGAGGTTTAGGGTGAGGATGAGGGTTAGGGTTAGTGTGAGGGTGAGGGTTATTGTTAGGGTTAGGGTGAGGTCTAGGGTGAGGGTGAGGGTTAGGATTAGGGTTAGGTTTAAGTTGAGGTTTAGGATTAGGGTGAGGGTTAGGGTTAGTGTGACCGTTAGTGTTAGGGTTAGGGTTAGTTTTAGGGTGAGATTTAGTGTTAGGGTGAGGGGTAGGGTTAGGGTGAGGGTTATGGTTAGGGTGCGGGTTAGGGTTAGGATTAAGGTTATTGTTAGATTTAGGGTTAGGGTTAGGTTGAGTGTGAGGGTTACCATTAGGGTTAGGGTTAGCCTTAGTTTTGGGCTGAGGGTTTGGGTGAGGGTGAGGGTTAGGGTTAGTTTGAAGGTAAAGGTTAGGTTTAGGGTGAGGTTTAGTGTTAAGGATAGGGTTAGAGTTATTGTTAGGGTGAGGCTGAGGTTTAGGGGTAGGGTTAGTTTTAGGCTGAGGATTAGGGTGAGTGTTAGGGTTAGGGTGAGGTTTAGGGTAGGGGTGAGGGTAAGGGTAAACGTGAGGGTTAGGTTGAGGATGAGTGTTACGGTAAGGTTGACGGTTAGGGTTAAGTTGAGGGTTAGGGTTAGGGTTAGGGTGAGAGTTAGGGTTCGCATTAAGTTTAGGGTTAAGGTGAGGTTTAGATTAAGGCTTACAGTGAGAATGAGGGTTAGGGTTAGGTTGAGGGTTAGGGTTAGGATTAGGGTTAGGGTTAGAGTGAGGTTTAGGTTTACTGTTAGGGTGAGGGTAAGGAAGAGGTATTGGGTTAGAATTAGGGTTAGGGTGAGGCCTAGGGTGAGGGTGAGGTTTAGGGTTAGTATTAGGGTGAGGTTTAGGGTTAGGGTTATTGTTAGGGTTAGGGTGAGTGTCAGGTTTAGGGTTAGTGTTAGGGTTAAGGTTAGGGTGAGAGTTACGTTGAGGTTTAGGGTTAGGGTTAGGGTTAGGGTTAGGATTAGGGTTAGGGTTAGATTGAGGATTAGTGTTAGGGTTAGTGTGAGGTTTAGTGTGAGGATGAGGGTTAGGGTTAGGGTGAGAGCTAGGGTGAGGCTGAGCGTTAGGGTTAGTGTTAGGGTGAGTTTTAGGGTTAGGGTTATGTTTAGGGTTAGTGTGAGGGTTAGTGTTAGGGTGACAGTTAGTGTTAGGGTGAGGGTTACGGTTAGGTTGACGGTTATTTTTAGGGTGAGGGTTAGGGTGAGGGTGAGGGTTAGGGTTAGGTTTAGGGTTATTGATAGGGTTCGGGTTAGGTTGAGGGTGAGATTTAGGGTTAGAGTTAGGGTTAGTGTAAGGGTTAGGGTTAGGGTAAGCGTTAGGGTTAGGGTTAGGCTTAGGCTTAGACTTAGGCCGAGCATCCGGGTGAAGGTTAGGGTTCAGAATAGGGTGAGGGTTAGGGTTAGCGTTAGGGTGAGTGTTAGGATGAGGTTTAGGGTTAGGATTAGGGTTAGGGTGAGGGCTAGGGTGTGGGTTAGTGTGAGGGTTAGGGTTAGGGATGTGGATAGGTTTAGGATTAGTGTTAGGGTGAGGTGAGTGTGAGGGTTAGGGTTAGGGTTAGGGTTAGGGTGAGAGTTAGGGTTTGGCTTAAGTTTAGTGTCAGGGTGACATTTAGGGTAAGGGTTACGGTGAGGGTGAGGGTTAGGGTTAGTTTGAGGGTTAGGTTTAGAGTGAGTGTGAGAGTGAAGGTTAGGGTTAGTGTTAGGGTGCGGGATAGGATAAGGGTTAGGATTAGGATTAGGGTGAGGGCTATGGTGAGGGTGAGGTTTAGGTTTAGATTTAGTGTGAGATTTAGGGTTAGGATTAGTGTTAGGATTAGGGTGAGCATTAGGGTTAGGGTTAGCTTTAGGCTTTGGCTGAGGCTTAGGCTGAGCATGAGGGTGAGGGTTAGGGTTAGGGAAAAGTTAAGGTTTAGGGTTAGGGTAAGGATTAGGTTTAAGTTGAGGGTGAGGTTTATGGTTATATTTAGGGTTACTTGGAGGGTTAGGTCAAGGGTAAGGGTTAGGGATAGTGTTAGGGTTAAGGTTAGGATGAGGGTTAGGATGAGGTTTAGGGTTATGCTTAGGGTTAGGGTTAGGATTAGGGTTAGGGTGAGTGTGAGGGTTAGGGTTAGGCTTAGGCTTAGGGATAGGCTGAGGTTGAGGATGGGGGTGTGGATTAGGGTTAGTGTGATTGTTAGCTTTAGGGTTAGGGTGAGGGTTAGGATGAGGGTTAGGTTTAGGATTAGTGTTAGGGTGAGGTCTAGGGTGAGGATGAAGGTTAGGTTAAGGGTTAGGCTTAGGCTTAGGGTTAGGCTGAGGGCGTGGTTGAGGGTGAGGTTTAGGGTTAGGGTGATGTTTAGGTTTAGGGTTAGGGTGTGGGTTAGGGTGAGGATGATGGTAAGGGTAAAGGTGAGGTTTAGGCTGAGGGTGAGGGTTAAGATAAGGGTGAGTGTTAGGGTTAGGTTTAGGTTTAGGGTAACGGTTAGGGTTAGGGTGAGGTTGAGGGTTAGATTGAGAATTAGGGTTAGGGTTAGTGTGAGGTTTAGGGTGAGGATGAGGGTTAGGGTTAGGGTAAGAGTGACGGTTAGAATTAGGGTTAGGGTGAGGGCTAGGGTGAGGGTGAGTGTTATGTTCATGGTTAGGGTTAAGGTGATGTTTAGGATTAGGGTGTTATGGTTAGTGTGAGGGTTAGTGTTAGGGTTAGGGTTATTGATAGGGTGATTGTAAGTGTTAGGGTGAGGGTTAGGGGTAGGGTGAGTGTTATGGTTAGGGTGAGTTTTAGCATTAGGGTTAGGTTTAACGTTAGGTTTAGGGAAAGTTTTACGGTTACAGTGAGGGTGAGGGTGAGGATTAGTGTTAGGGTTAGGGTGAGGTTTAGTGTTAGGGTTATGGTTAGAGTTAGGGTTAGGGTGAGGGTGAGCTTTAGGGGTAGAGTTAGGGTTAGCGTGAGAGTTAGGGTGAGTGAGGGTTAGGTTTAGGGTGCGGGTTAGGGTGGGGCTGACGTTAGGGGTAAACGTGAGGGTTAGGGTTATGGTAAGGGTGAGGGTTAGAGTTACAGTGAGGTTTAGTGTTAGGTTTAGGGTGATGGTGAGGGTTAGTGTGAGGATTAGTGTTAGGGTTAGTGTAAGGTTTGGGGTGAGGATGAGGGTTAGGGCTAGGGTGAGAGCTAGGATGAAGGTGAGGGTTAGGATTAGTGTTAGGTTGATGTTTAGCGTTAGGGTGATGTTTAAGGTTAGTGTGAGGGTTAGTGTTAGGGTTAATGTTAGTGTTAGGGAGATGGTAAGTGTTAGGGTGAGGGTTGGAGTTAGTGTAAGGGTTAGGGTTAGGGTGAGGATTAGTGATAGGGTGAGGCTTAGGGTTAGGGTTAGGGTTATTGATAGGGTTAGGGTTAGGGTGAGGGTGAGGGTGAGATTTAGGGTTAGAGTTAGGGTCAGTGTTAGGGTTAGGGTTAGGCTCAGGCTTAGGCCTAGGCTGAGCATCAGGGGAAGGGTTAGGGTTCGGGATAGGGTGAGGGTTAGGGTTAGGGTTTGTGTGAGGGTTAAGATGAGGTTTTTGTTTAGGATTAGGGTTAGGGTGAGGGCTAAGATGAGGGTTAGGGTGAGGGTTAAGTTTACAGTGAGAGATAGGGTTCGGGTTAAGTTAGGGTCAGGGTGACGGTTAGGGTAAAGGTTACTGTGAGGGTGAGGGTTAGGTTTAGGTTGAGGGTTAGGGTTATGATTAGGGTTAGGGTGAGGGTGAGGGTGAGGGTTAGGGTTAGTGTTAGGGTGAGGGATAGGATGAGGGTTAGTATTAGGATAAGGGTGAGGGCTAGGGTGAGGTTGAGGTTTAGGGTTAGGGTTAGGGTAAGGTTTAGGGTTAGGGTTAGGTTTAGGGTGAGGATGAGTTTTAGGGTTAGAGTTAGGATAAGGGTGAGGCTGAGGTTGAGGGTTAGGTTTAAGCTTAGTGTAACAGTTATGGTTAGGGTGAGTGTTAGGGTGAGGTTTCGATTAAGGGTTAGGGTAAGGGTTAGGATTAGGTTTAGGATGAGTGTTAAATTTAGGTTTAAGTTTAGGATTAGTTTAAGGTTTAGGGTGAGGAAGAGGGTTAGGGTTAGGGTGATGGTGAGGGTGCGGTTTTGGGGTGGCATTAGGGTTAGGGTGATGGTTAGGTTGAGGGTTAGGGTTAGGGTAAGGGTTAGTGTGGGGGTGATGGTAAGGTTAAACGTGAGGGTTAGGCTGAGGGTGAGGCTTACATTGGGGTGAGGGTGAGGGTTAGGGTGAGGGTTAGGGTTAGGGGAAGAGTGTGGGTGAGGGTTAGATTGAGGATTAGTTTTAGCGTTAGTGTGAGGTTTAGGGTGAGGATGAGGGTTAGGGTTAGTGGGAGGGCTAGGGTGAGGGTGAGGTTTAGGTTTAGGTTTAGGGTGAGGTTTAGGGTTAGGGTGATGATTAGGGTTATTGTAAGGGTTAGTGTTAGGGTTAGGGTTAGTGTTAGGGTGAGGGTAAGTGTTAGGGTGAGGCTTATTGTTAGGGTGAGGGTTATGGTTAGGTTGAGGGTTAGGGTTAGTGTTTGGTTATTGTTAGGGTTAGGGTTAGGGTTACGGTTACGGTCAGGGTGAGGGTGAGGGTTAGGGTTAGGTTTAGTATGAGGTTTAGGTTTATGGTAAGGGTTAGAGTTAGGGTTAGGGTGAGAGTGAGGTTTACGGTTAGAGTTAGGGGTAGTGTTAGGGTTAGTGTTAGGGTGAGGGTTTGTGTTAGAGTTATGCTTAGGCTTAGGCTTAGGGCAATCATGAGGGTGAGGGTTAGGGTTAGGTTTAGGGTTAGGCTTAGTGTTATTTTTAGGTTTAGGTTTAGAGTTACGGTGAGATTGAGGGTGAGGGTGAGGGTTAGGGTTAGGGTGAGGTTTAGCGTGAGGTTTAGGGTTAGGGTTAGGGTGAGGGTGAGGTTTAGGGTTAGAGTTAGTGTTAGGTTGAGGGTTGGAGGAGGTTTAGCGTTATTGTTAGTGTTAGGGTTACAGGGAGGTTGAGGGTTAGGTTGAGGTTGAGGGATAGGGTAAGGTTTAGTATTAGGGTGAAGGTGAGGGTGAGTGTGAAGGTTAGGGTGAGGGCTAGGCTTAGGCTGATGGTTAGGCTGAGGGTGAGGGAGGGGATGAGGATTAGGGTTAGGGTGATGGTTTGGGTTAGGGTTAGTGTTATTGTTAGGGTTAGGGTTATAGTTACGGTGAGTGTGAGTGTGCGGGTGAGGGTTAGGGTTAGGGTTAGGGTGTGATTTAGGGTTAGGTTTAGGGTTAGTGTGAGGGTGAGGTTTAGGGTTAGATATAGGGTTAGGGGGAGGGTTAGGGTTAGGGTTAGGGATAGGGTTAGTGTTAGAGTTACGGTGAGGGTGAGGGTTAGGTTGAGGTTTAGGTTTAGCGTTATGGTTAGGGTTAGTGTGAGGGTTATTGTTAGAGTTAGGGTTAGTTTTAGGATGAGGGTAAGTGTTAGGCTGAGGGTTTGGGTTAGGGTGAATATTATGGTTAAGGTGAGTGTTAGGATTAGGGTTAGGGTTATTGTTAGGGTTAGGTTTAGGGTTTTGGTTACAGTGAGGGTGAGATTTAAGGTTAGAGTTAGAGTGAGGTTTAGGGTTTGGGTTAGGGTTAGAGTGAGGGTTAGGATGAAGGTGAGGTTTACGGTTAGTTAGGGTGAGGGTGAGGGTTAGGATTAGGATTATCTTTAGGGTCAGGGTGAGTGTGTGTGTTAGGGTTAGGTTTAGGTTTAGGCTAAGGGTTAGGCAAAGTGTGAGGTTGAGTGTGAGGGTTAGGGGTAGGATTAGGGTTAGTGTGAGCGTGAGGGCGAGGGTTTGGTTTAGTGTTAGGGTGAGGGTTAGGATCAGTGTAAGGATTAGGGTTAGGGTTATGGTGAGCGTTATGTTTAGGGTTAGGTTGATGTATTTAGTTAGGATAAGGATGAGGGTTCGTTTTAGAGTTAGGGTGAGGGTTAGGATGAGGATTAGGGTTACCATTAGTGTTAGGGTGAGGGCTAAAGTGAGGGTGAGAACTAGGGTTAGTGTTAGGGTAAGTTTTAGGGTTATAGTTAGGGTTAGAGTGAGGGTTAGGATGAGGGTTAGGGTTTCGGTGAGGGTGAGGGTTAGGGTTAGAGTGAGGGTTAAGTTTAGTTTTAGGGTAAGGGTTAGGATGAGGGTGAGGTTTAGGGTTAGTGTTAGGGTTAGGGTGAAGCTGAGGGTGAGTGTTAGGGTGACAGTTAGTGTTAGGTTTAGGGTTAGGGTAAGGTTCAGGTTTATGGTGAGTGTGAGGATGAGGGTTAGGGTTAGGGTGAGGGTTAGGGCTAAGGTTAGGAGGAGGGTTAGGGTGAGGTTTAGGGTTAGGATGAGGATAAGGGAGTGGGCTAGGGTGAGGGTGAGGTTTAGGGCTAGGTTGAGGGTGAGGTTTAGGGTTAGGGTTAGGGTGAGATTTAGGGTTAGGGTTTGGGTTAGGGTTAGGGTGAGGGTGAGGTTTAGGGTTAGAGTTAGGGTTAGACTGAGGCTTAGGGTTAAGCTGAGAGTGAGGGTGAGGCTGAGGGTTAGTGTTAGGGTGAGAGTTAGTATAAGGGTTAGGTGGAGGGTTAGGAAAAGGGACAGGGTTAGGATTAGGTTTGGGTGAGACTAGGGTGAGAATGAGGTTTAGGGTTAGGGTTAGCTTGAGGGTTAGGATTATGGTAAGGGTGAGAGTTAGTGTTCGGGTTAAGTTTAGGGTTAGGTTGAGGGTTAAGGTATGGGTTAAGGTAAGGGTGAGGGTTAGTGTTAGGTTGAGGGTGAGGGCTCGGATTAGGGTTAGGGTGAGCATGAGGGTTATGGTTAGTGTTAGGGTGAGGGTTAGGATGAGGGTTAGGGTTAGGATTAGTGTTAGGGTGAGGGCTAGGGTGAGGATGAGGTTTAGGGTTAGGGTTAGGGTTAGGGTGAGGTTTGGGTTTAGGGGTAGGGTTAGTGTTAGGGTGAGGGTGATGTTTATATTTATAGTTAGGGGTAGGATGAGACTGAGATTGAGGGTTAGGGTTAGGCTTAGTGTTAGATTTAGGGTTAGGGTGAGAATTAGGTTGAGGGTGAGGGTTAGGCTTAGGGTTAGGATTAGTTTTAGGGTAAGGGTTAGGGTGAGTGTGAGCATTAGGGATAGGGTTAGGGTTTGGCTTAGGGTTAGGCTGAGGGTGAGGGTGAGGATGAAGGTTAGGGTTAGTGTTAGATTAAGGTTTAGGGTTAGGGTTAGGGTTAGGGTGAGGGTTAAGTTGAGCATGAGGTTTAGGGTTATGTTGAGGGTGAGGCTTAGGGTTAGGGCTAGGGAGAAGGTTAAGGTTAGGGTTAGGGTGAGGGTTAGGATGAGGATTAGGGTTAAGATTAGGGTTAGGGTGAGGGCTAGGGCTAGGGTGAGTGTGAGTTTTAGGGTTAGTGTTAGATTAACTTTTAGAGTTAGGGTTAGGGTTAGGGTGAGTGTAAGTTTGAGGGATAGGGTTACGGTCAGGGTGATGATTAGGGTTAGGGTGAGGGTTAGGTTTTGGATTAGGTTTACCCTGAGGATGAGTGTTAGGATTAGTGTTAGTGTTAGGGTTAGGGTTAGGTTTCGGTTTAGGATTAGTTTTATTGTTAGGGTTAGGGTTCGAGTTATGGTGAGGGTGAGTGTGAGGGTGAGGGTGAGGTTTAGGGTGAGGTTTAGCATTAAGGTTAGGATTAGGGTTAGGGTGAGGGTGAGGGTTAGGCTTAGGGTGAGTGTTAGGGTTTGGGTTAGGGTGAGAGTTAGGGTTCGGTTATGTTTAGGGTTAGGGTGAGGGTTAGGGTTAGGGTTAAGGTGAGCATGAGGTTTAGGGTTACGTTGAGGATTAGGCTTACGGTTAGGGCTAGGGTGAGGGTTAAGGTTAGGGTTAGGGTGAGGGTAAGGATGAGGTTTAGGGTTAGGATTAGTGTTAGGGTGAGGGCTAGGGTTAGCTTGAGGGTTAGGATTAGTGTTAGATTAAGGTTTAGGGTTAGGTTTAGGGTTAGGGTGAGGGTTAGGTTGAGGGTTAGGGTTACAGTGATGGTGAGGATTAGGGTTAGGGTGAGGGTTAGGGTTAGCATGAGGTTTAGTGTTAGGATTACAGTTAGGGTGAGGGTTAGGGTTAGGTTTAGGGTTAGGATTAGTGTTATAGTTAGGGTTAGGGTTAGAGTTATGGTGAGGGTGAGGGTGAGGGTGAGGGTTAGGGTTAGGATGAAGTTTAGGGTTAAGGTTAGGATTAGCGTTAGTGTGAGGGTGAGGTTTAGGGTTAGATTTAAGGTTAGTTGGAGGGTTAGGTCGAGGGTTAGGGTTAGGTTTATTTTTAGGGGTAAGGTTAGGGTGAGGGTTAGATTGAGGTTTAGGGTTATGGTTAGTGTTAGTGTTAGGATTAGGATGAGGGTGAGGTTGAGTGTTAGGGTTAAGGTTAGGTTTCGCCTTAGGCTTAGGGTTAGGCTGAGGGTGAGGGTGGGGGTGAAGATTAGGTTTAGGGTGATGGTTAGCATTAGGGCTAGGGTGAGGGTTAAGATGAGTGTTAGGATTAGGATTAGGGTTAGGATGAGGGCTAGGGTGAGGGTGAGGGTTAGGGTAAGTTTTTGGCTTAGGCTTTGGGTTAGGATGAGCATGAGTTTGAGAATGAGGGTTAGGGTTAGGGTGATGTTTAGGTTTATGGATAGGGTGAGTGTTAGGATGAGGGTTAGGGTTAGGGTGAGGGATATGTTGAGGATGATGTTAAGGGTAAAGATGAGGTTTAGGCTGAGGGTGAGGGTTAAGATAAGGGTGAGGGTTAGGGTTAAGTTTAGGGTTAGGGTAAGGGTTAAGGTTAGGGTTAGGGTTAGGGTGAGGTTAAGGATTAGGGTGAGGTTTAGGGTTAGTGTGAGGGTTAGTGTTAGGATTAGCGTTAGTGTTAGGGTGAGGGTATGTGTTATGGTGAGGGTTAGGGTTAGGGTGCGGGTTACGGTTTGTGTGAGGGTTAGGGTTAGGGTTATTGTTAGTTTTAGAGTTAGGGTTATGGTTACGGTGATGGTGAGGGTTAGGGTTAGGGTTAGGGTGAGGTTTAGTGTTAGTGTTAGGGTTAGAGTTAGGGTTATGGTGAGGGTGAGGTTTAGGGGTACAGTCAGTGTTAGGGTGAGGGTTAGGGTTAGGTGTGGGGTAGCGTGGTTGTGACAGTGAGGGTAAAGTTGAGGGTTAGGCTGAGGGTGAGGGTTAAGGTAAGGGTGAGGTTTAGGGTTAGGGTGAGGGTTAGTGTTAGCTTTAGGGTAAGGTTGAGGGTTAGATTGAGGATTAGTGTTAGGTTTAGTGTGAGGTTTAGTGTGAGGATGAGGGTTAGGATTAGGGTGAAGTCTAGGGTTGGGGTGAGGGTTGGGGTTAGTGTTAGGCTGAGGTTTAGGGCGATGTTTAGGGTTAGTGTGTTTGTTAGTGTTAGGGTTAGGGTTAGTGTTAGGTTGAGGGTAAGTGTTTGGATGAGCATTAGGGTTAGGGTGAGGGTAATGGTTAGGGTGAGTGTTAGGGTTAGGTTTATGTTTATTGTTAGGGTTTGGGATAGTGTTACGGTTACAGTGAGGGTGAGGGTTAGGTTTAGGGTGAGGTTTCGTGTTAGTGTTAGGGTTAGGGTGAGGTTGAGGTTTAGGGTTAGATTTAGGGTTAGTGTTAGTGTGAGGGTTAGTGTTAGCATTAGGGTTAATGTTACAGTGAGGGTAAGTCTTAGGGTGAGGGTTTGGGTCAGGGTGAGGGTTATGGTTAGTGTGAGGGTTAGGATTAGGGTTAGGGTTATTGTTAGGGTTGGGTTTAAGGTTATGGTTATGGTACGGGTGAGGGTGAGGGTTAGTGTTAGGGTTAGGGTGAGGTTTAGAGTCAGGGTGAGGTTTAGGGTTAGAGTTAGGTTTAGGGTGAGGGTTAGCTTGAGGGTTAGGTTTAGGGTTAGTGTTAGGTTTAGGGTTAGGGTGAGAGTTAGGAGGGGGTTTAGGGTTAGTGTTAGGGTTAGGATTAGGGTTAGGGTGAGGGTGAGTGTGTGTGTTAGGGTTTGGTTTAGGGTTAGGCTTAGGGTTAGGCTGAGGGTGAGGTTGAGAGTGATGGTTAGGTTTAGGGTTAGGGTAAGTGTGAGGGTTAGGTTTAGGTTTAGGGTTAGGGTGGGGTTAGGATTAGGGTTAGGGTGAGGGTGAGGGTGAGGGTGAGGTTTAGGTTTAGGTTAGGATGAGGGTTAGGGTTAGGATTAGGATTAGGGTGAGTGCTAGGGTGAGGGTGATGGTTAGGGTTAGGGTGACGGTTAGGTTTACTTTTAGGGTGAGGGTTAGGATGAGGTTTAGTGTTAGGAGGAGGTTTAGGGTGAGGATGATGGTAAGGGTAAAGGTGAGGTTTCGGCTAGGGGTTAGGGTTAAGATAAGGGTGAGTGTTAGGGTTAGGTTTAGGGTTAGGTAAGGGTTAGGATTAGGGTTATGATGAGGTTTCAATTGAGGTTTAGGGTTAGGGTTAGTGTAAGGTTTAAGGTGAGGTTGAGGGTTATGGTTACGGTCAGGTTTAGGGTTAGGGTGAGGTTGAGTTTTTGTGGTGTCATTAGGGTTAGGGTGATAGGGTGAGGTTTAGGGTTAGGGTAAGGGTTAGCGTGGGGGTGATGGTAAGGGTAAATGTGAGGTTTAGGCTGAGGTTGAGGGTTATAGTGGGGTGAGCTTTAGGATTAGGTTGAGGGTTAGGGTTAGGGGAAGGGTGTGGGTGAGGGTTAGATTGAGGATTAGTGTTAGGGTTAGTGTGAGGTTTAGGATTAGGTTGAGGGTTAGGGTTAGGGTGAGGGCTAGGGTGAGGGTGAGGGTTAGGTTTAGGTTTATGGTGAGGTTTGGGGTTAGGGTCATGATTAGGGTTAGTGTGAGGGTTAGTGTTAGATTTAGGGTTAGTGTTAGGGTGAGGGTAAGTGTTAGGGTGAGGGTTAGGGTCAGGGTGAGGGTTATGGTTAGGTTGAGTGTTAGGGTTAGGGTTAGGGTTATTGTTAGGGTTAGGGTTACGGTTACGGTGAGGATGAGGGTGAGGGTGATGGTGAGAGTTAGGGTTAGAGTTAGTATGAGGTTTAGGTTTAGGGAATGGGTTAGAGTTAGTGTTAGGGTGAGAGTGAGTTTTACGGTTAGAGTTAGGATTAGTGTTAGGGTTAGGGTTAGGGTGAGGGTTTGGGTTAGAGTTACACTTAGGCTTAGGCTTAGTCTTAGTCCAAGCATGAGGGTGAGGGTTAGGGTTAGGGTTAGGGTGTGGGTTAGGGTTAGGGTTAGGGTTAGGGTGAGGTTTAGGATGAGGTTTAGGGTTAGGATTAGTGTTAGGGTGAGGACTAGGGTGAGGGTTAGGGTGAGGATTAGGTTTAGGGATAAGGTTAGGTTTAGGGTTATAGTTACGTTGAGGGTAAGTCTGAAGGTCAGTGTTAGGGTTAGGCTTAGGGTTAGGGTGAGGGTAAGGTTATGGTTTTTGTTAGGGTGAGGGTGATGCTGAGGATTAGGGATAGATTTAGGGTTGGCTTTAGTGTTAGTGTTAGGGTTAGGGTTATGGTTACAGTTAGGGTTAGAGTTAGGCTTAGGGTTAGGCTGAGGGTGAGGGTGGGGTTGAGGATTAGGGTTAGGGTTAGGATTAGGGTTATTGTTAGTGTTATGGTTAGGGTTAAGTTTGCACTGAGGGTGAGGCTGAAAGTGAGGATTATGGTTAATGTTAGGGTTAGGGTTAGGGTTAGTGTTATTTTTAGGGTTAGGTTTAGAGTTATGATGAGATTGAGGGTGAGGGTGAAGGTTAGGGTTAGGGTGAGGTTTAGCATGAGGTTTAGGGTTAGGGTTAGGGTGAGGGTGAGGTTTAACGTTAGAGTTAGTGTTGGGGGAGGGTTAGGGGGAGGGTTAGGGTTATTGTTAGTGTTAGGGTTAGGGGATGGTGAGGATTAGGTTGAGGTTTAGGGATAGGGTTAGGTTTAGTATTAGGGTTAGGGTGAGGGTGAGTGTGACCGTTAGGGTGAGGGCTAGGCTTAGGCTTAGGGTTAGGCTGAGGGTGACAGTGGGGGTGAAGATTAGGTTTAGGGTGATGGTTTTGGTTAGGGTTAGTGTTATTTTTAGGGTTAGGGTTAGAGTTATGGTGAGTGTGAGGGTTAGGGTTAGGTTTAGGGTGAGGTTTAGGGTTAGGGTTAGGATTAGGGTTAGGGTGAGGTTGAGGTTTAGGTTAGATTTAGGGTTAGTTGGAGGTTTAGGTCGAGGGTTAGGGTTAGGGTTAGTTTTAGGGTTAAGGTTAGGGTGAGGGTTAGGTTGAGGTTTAGGGTTATGGTTAGGGTTAGTTTTAGGAGTAGGGTGAGTGTGAGTGTGAGGGTGAGGGTTAGGTTTAGTCTTAGGCTTAGGCTTAGGGTTAGGCTGAGGGTGAGGGTGGGGGTGAATATTAGGTTTAGAGTGATGGTTAGGGTTGGGGCTAGGGTGAGGGTTAGGATGAGGGTTAGGATTAGGTTAGCATTAGGGTTAGGTTTAAGGTTATGGTGAGGGTGAGTGTGAGGGTTAGGTTTTAGGGCTAGGATGAGGTTTAGGGTTAGGGTTAGGGTGAGGGTTAGGGTGAGGTTTAGTGTTAGATTTAGGGTTAGGGTTAGCCTTAAGGTGAGGGTTAGGTTGAGGGTGAGGGTTAGGGTTAGGGTTAGGAGAAGGATTAGGGTTAGTGTTAGGGTGAGTGTGAGGGTTAGGGTTAGGATTAGGGATAGGCTTAGGGTTAGGCTGAGGTTGATAGTGAGGTTTAGGGTTAGGGTGAGGTTTAGATTGAGGATTAGGGTTAGGGTTAGTGTGAGGTTTAGAGTGAGGATGAGGTTTAGGGTTAGTGTGAGGGTGAGGGTTAGGATGAGGTTCAGTTTTAGGATTAGTGTTATGGTGAGGGCTAGCATGAGTGTGAGGTTTAGGGTTTGGGTTAAGTTGAGGTTTAGGGTTACGTTTAGGGTTAGGGTTAGGGTGAGGTTTATGGTTATTGTTAGTGTTAGGGTTATGGGATGGTGAGTGTTAGGTTGAGGTTTAAGGATAGTGTTAGATTTAGTATTAGATTTAGGGTGAGGGTGAGTGTGACGGTTAGGGTGAAGGCTAGGCTTAGGCTTAGGGTTAGGCTGAGGGTGAGGGTGCGGGTGAGGGTTAGGCTTAGGGTTAGGGTGGGGTTTAGGGTTAGGTTTAGGGTTAGTGTGAGGGTGAGGTTTAGGGTTAGTGTGAGGGTGAGGTTTAGGGTTAGATATAGGGTTAAGGGTAAGGTTAGGGTTAGGTTTAGGGATAGGGTTAGTGTTAGAGTTACGGTGAGGGTGAGGGTTAGGTTGAGGTTTAGGGTTAGGTTTATGGTTAGGGTTAGTGTGAGGGTTAGTGTTAGGGTTAGGGTTAGTGTTAGGGTGAGGGCAAGTGTTAGGGTGAGGGTTTGGGTTAGGGTGAGGGTTATGGTTAGGGTGAGTGTTAGGATTAGGTTTAGGGTTATTGTTAGGGTTAGGTTTAGGGTTTTGGTTAAGGTGAGGGTGAGGTATAGGGTTAGGGTTAGGGTGAGGTTTAGGGTTTGAGTTAGGGTTAGAATGAGGATTAGGATGAAGGTGAGGTTTGGGGTTAGAGTTAGGGTGATGGTGAGGGTTAGGGTTAGGATTTGGGTTAGGGTGAGGGTGAGTGTGTGTGTTAGGGTTAGGTTTAGGTTTAGGCTAAGAGTTAAGCTACGGGTGAGGTTGAGGGTGAAGTTTAGGGTTTGGATTAGCGTTAGTGTGAGAGTGAGGGCGACGGTTTGGTTTAGTGTTAGGGTGAGGGTTAGGGTGAGTGTTAGGATTAGGGTTAGGGTTATGGTGAGCATTAGGGATAGGGTTAGGTTGAGGGTTTGGATTAGGGTAAGAGTTAGGGTTCAGTTAATTTCAGGGTTAGGGTGAGGGTTAGGGTTAGGGTTATGGTGAACATTAGGGATAGGGTTAGGTTGAGGGTTTGGGTTAGGTTAAGGATGAGGGTTAGTTTTAGGGTTAGGATGAGGTTTAGGATGAGAATTAGGGTTATGATTAGTGTTAGGGTGAGGGATAGGGTGAGGGTGAGAACTAGGGTTAGTGTTAGGTTAAGGTTTAGGACTGGGATAGGATTAGGGTGAGGGTTAGGATGAGGGTTAGGATGAGGATTAGGGTTATGATTAGTGTTTGGGTGAGGGATAGTGTGAGGGTGAGAACTAGGGTTAGTGTTAGGTTAAGGTTTAGGGCTGGGACAGGATTAGGCTGAGGGTTAGGATGAGGGTTAGGTTTACAGTGAGGGTGAGGGTTAGGGTTAGGGTGAGGGTTAGGGTTAGGATTAGGGTTAGGGTTAGGGTTAGGGTGAGGGTGAGGTTTATGGATAGAGTTAGGGTTAGGTTGAAGCTGAGGGTGAGTGTTAGGTTTCCAGTTAGTGTAAGGTTTTAGGTTAGTGTAAGGGTCAGGGTTAGAGTGAGGGTAAGTGTGAGGGCTAAATTTAGGGTGAGGGTTAGGGTTAAGGTTTGGGGGAGGGTTAGGATGAGGGTTAGGATTAGGATTAGGGTTAGGGTGAGGGCTAGGGTGAGGGTGCAGTTTAGGGTTAAGGTTTGGGTGAGGTTTAGGGTTAGGTTTAGGGTTAGGGTGAGGGTGAGGCTGAGATTTAGGGTTAGAGTTAGGGTTAAGGTGAGCTGAGGGTGAGGGTTAGGTTTAGGTTTAGGATTAGGATTAGGGTGAGGGTTAGGGTGAGTGTGAGGTTTAGGGTTAGGGTTAGGGTTAGGCTTAGGGGTACACTGAGGGTGAGGGTGAGGGTTAGGGTTAGGATTAGTGTTAAGGTGAGGTTGAGTGTGTATGTTAGTGTTAGGTTTAGGATTAGGCTTCATGTTAGGCTGAGGGTGAGGTTGAGGATTAGGGTTTGCGTGAGCGTTAGGGTAAGGGATAGGGGGAGGGTTAGGATGAGGGTTAGTGTTAGGATTAAGGTTAGGGTGAGGTCTAGGGTGAGGTTTAAGTTTAGGGTGAGGGTGAGGTTTAGTGTTAGAGTTAGTGTTAGGGTGAGGCTGAGGGTGAGGTTTAGGGTTAGGATTAATGTTAAGCTTAGGCTTAAGGTGAGGGTTAGGTTGAGGGTGAGGTTTAGGGTTAGGGTGAGGACTAGGATTAGGGTTAGTGTGAGGTGGAGGAGGAGGGTTAGGCTTAGGGTTAGGGATAGGCTTACGGTTAGGCTGAGGTTGAGGGTGAGGGTTAGTGTTAGGTTGCAGTTTAGGGTTAGGTTTACGGTGAGTGTGATTGTTAGATTTAGGGTTAGGCTTACAATTAGATCTAGGGTGAGGGTGTGGGTTAGTGTTAGGGTTAGGGTTAGGGTTATGGGGAGGGTTAAGATGAGGGTTGGGTTAGGGTGAGGTTTAGGGTGAGGGTGAGTTTGTGTGTTAGGATTAGTTTTAGTGTTAGGCTTAGGGTTAGTCTGAGGGTGAGTTTGAGGCTTAGGGTTAGTGTTAGGATGAGGGTTAGAGTAAGGGTTAGGGGGAGAGTTAGGAAAAGCGATAGGGTTAGGATTAGGGTTGGGTGAGGCTAGAGTGAGGATGAGGTTTAGGGTTAGGTTTACCTTGATCATTAGGATTATGGTAAGTGTGAGAATTAGTGTTTGGGTTAAGTTTAGGGTTAGGTTGAGCGTTAGGGTAAGGCTTATCGTGAGGGTTCGGGTTAGGGTTAGGTTGAGGGTGAGGGTTCGGATTAGGTTTAGGGTGAGGGTTATGTTTAGTGTTAGGGTGAGGATGAAGGCTAGGGTGAGGGTGAGGTTTAGGGTTAGGGTTAGGGTTAGGATGAGGATTAGGGTTAGGGGTAGGGTTAGTGTTAGGGTGATGGTGAAGTTTAGGGTTAGAGTTAGGGGTAGGATGAGGCTGAGGTTGGGGGTTAGGGTTAGGGTTAGTGTTAGATTTAGGGCTAGGGTGAGGGTTAGGTTGAGGGTGAGGGTTAGGCTTAGTGTTAGTGTTAGGTTTAGGGTAAGGGTTAGGGTGAGTGTTCGAGGTAGGGCTAGGGTTAGGTTTTGGCTTAGGGTTAGGCTGAGGGTGATGGTTATGGTTAGGTTTAGTGTTAGATTAAGTTTTATGGTTAGGATTAGGGTTAGGGTGAGAGTTAGGGTTCGGTTATGTTTGTTCGGGTGAGGCTTATGTTTAGGGTTAAGGTGAGCGTGAGGTTTAGGGTTACGTTGAGGATTAGGGTTAGGGTTAGAGCTAGGGTGAGGGTTAGGGTTAGGGTTAGGGTGAGGGTAAGGATGAGGTTTAGGGTTAGGATTAGGGTTAGGGTGAGGCCTAGGTTGAGGTTGAGGGTTAGGGTTAGTGTTAGATTAAGGTTTAGGGTTAGGTTTAGGGTTAGGGTGAGAGTTAGGTTGAGGGTTAGGGTTACGGTGAGGGTGATGATTAGGGTTAGGGTGAGGGTTTGTTTTAGGATTAGGGTTAGTGTGAGGGTAAGTGTTAGGATTATGATTATGGTTATGGTTAGGGTTAGGTTTCGGGTTAGGAGTAGTGTTATTGTTAGGGTTAGGGTTAGAGTTATGGTGAGGGTGAGCGTGAGGGTGAGGGTTAGGGTTAGGGTGAGGTTTAGGGTGAGAGTTAGGATTAGGGTGAGGTTGAGGGTGAGGGTTAGGGTTAGGGTGAGAGTTAGGGTTCGATTATGTTTAGAGATAGGGTGAGGGTTATGGTTAGAGTTACTGTGAGCTTGAGTTTTAGGGTTACTTTGAGGATTAGGCTTCGGGTTAGGGCTAGGGTGAGGGTTAAGTTTAGGGTTAGGGTGAGGGTAAGAATGAGGATTAGGGTTAGGATTAGGGTTAGGGTTAGGGCTAGGGTGAGGGTGAGGGTTAGGGTTAGTGTTAGATTAAGGTATAATTTTAGGGTTAGGGTGAGGGTTAGGTTGAGGGTTAGGGTTACGGTGAGGGTGAGGATTAGGGTTAGAGTGAGGGTTAGGGTTAGGATTAGGGTTAGCATGAAGGTGAGTGTTAGGATTAGGGTTGGGGTTTGTGTTAGGTTTAGGGTTAGGATTAGTGTTATTGTTAGGGTTAGGGTTAGAGTTGGGATGAGGGTGAGGGTGAGGGTGAGGGTTAGGGATAAGGATAGGGTGAGGTTTAGGGTTAGGGTTAGGATTAGGGTTAGGGTGAGGCTGAGATTTAGGGTTAGATTTAGTGTTATTTGGAGGGTTAGGTCGAGGGTTAGGGTTAGGGTTAGTTTTAGGGTTAAGGTTAAGGAGAGGGTTAGGTTGAGGTTTAGGGTTATTGTTAGGGTTAGGGTTAGGATTAGGGTGAGGGTGTGGGTGAGTGTGAGTTAGAGTTAGGGTTAGGGTTAGGGTTAGGGTTAGGCTGAGGGTGAGGGTGGGTGTGAGGATTAGTGTTTGGGTGATGGTTAGGATTAGGATTAGGTCATTGGTTAGAATGAGGGTTAGGGTTAGGATTAGGGTTTGGGTGAGGTCTAGGGTTAGGGTGAGGGTTAGGGTAAGAGTTAGGCTTAGGCTTAGGGTGAGGCTCAGCATGAGTTTGAGGGTGAGTGTTAGGGTTAGGGTGATGGTTAGGTTTACAGTTAGGGTGAGTGTTAGGATGAGGTTTAGGGTTAGGGTGAGGGTTAGGGTTTTGATGATAAGGGTAAAGGTGATGTTTAGGTTGAGGTTGAAGGTTAAGTTAAAGTTTGGGGTCAAGGTAAGGGTTAGGGTTAGTGTTAGGGTGAGGGTTAGATATAGGATTAGGATTAGGGTTAGTGTGAGGTTTAGAATGAGGATGAAGGTTAGGGTTAGGGTGAGGGTGATGGTTAGAATTAGGGTGAGGGCTAGGGTCAGGGTGAGGATTAGGGTTAGGGTTAGAGTTAGGGTGAGGTTAAGGATTAGGGTGAGGTTTAGGGTTAGTGTGAGGGTTATGGTTCGTGTGAGGGTTAGGGTTAGGGTTAGGGTTATTGTTACCTTTAGGCTTAGGGTTACGGTTATGGTGAGGGTGAGGTTTAGGGTTAGGGTTTGGTTCAGATTTAGTATTAGTGTTAGTGTTAGAGTTAGGGTTATGTTGAGGTTGAAGTTTAGGGGTACAGTTAGGGTTAGGGTAAGGGTTAGATTTAGGATGCGCATTAGCGTGGGGGTGACGGTAAGTGTAAAGGCGAGGGTTAGGCTGAGGGTGAGGGTTACGGTAAGGGTGAGGGTTAGGGTTAGGGTGAGGGTTAGTGTTAGCTTTTCGGTGAGGTTGAGGATTAGATTGAGGATTAGTGTTAGGGTTAGTGTGAGGTTTAGGGTGAGGATGAGGGTTAGGGTTAGGGTGAAGTCTAGGTTTAGGGTGAGGGTTGGGGTTAGTGTTAGGCTGAGATTTATGGTTCGGGTGATGTTTAGGGTGATTGTGAGGGTTAGGGTTAGGGTGAGTTTTAGGGTTATGGTTCGGGTTAGGGTTAGGGTGTGGTTGAGGTTTAGGGTTAGATTTAGGGTTAGTGTTAGTGTGAGGTTAGTGTTAGCGTTAGGGTTAGTGTTACAGTGAGCATAAGTCTTAGGGTGAGGGTTTGGGTCAGGGTGCCGGTTATGGTTAGGGTGAACGTTAGGATAAGGGTTAGGGTTATTGTTAGGGTTCGGTTTAAGTTTACGGTTATGGTGCGGGTGCGGGTGAGGGTTAGGGTTAGTGTTAGGGTGAGGTTTAGGGTGAGGGTGAGGTTTAGGGTTACAGTTAGGGTTAGGGTGAGGATTGGGATTAAGGTTAGGCTTAGGCTTAGGCTTAGGCCAAGCATGAGTGTGAGTGTTAAGGTTCGTGTTTGGGTGAGGGTTAGGGTTAGGTTTAGCGTTAGGGTGAATGTTACGATGAGGTTTAGGGTTTGGATAAGTGTAAGGGTGAGGGCTAGGCTGAGGGTTAGAGTGAGGGTTAGGGTTAGGGATAGGGTGAGGCTTAGGTTTAGAGTTAGGGTGAGGGTGAGTGTGAGTGTTAAGATTAGGGTTAGGGTTAGGCTTAGAGTTAGGATGAGGGTTAGGTTTTTTGTTAGGGTCAGGCTGAGGCTGAGGATTAGGGTTAGGTTTAGGCTTAGAGTTAGGATGAGGGTTAGGTTTGGGTTAGGGTGAGTGTGAGGGTGAGGATTCGGGTTAGATTTAGGGTTAAGTTTAGGGTTAGTGTTAGTGTTAGGGTTAGGGTTAGGGTTACAGTGAGGGTTGGGGTTAGAGTTAGGTTTAGGCTTAGATTTAGGTGAGGGTTAGGATGAGGATTAGGTTTACGATTAGGGTTAGGGTGAGGGCTGGGGTGAAGGAGAGGATTAGGGTTAGTGATAGGGTAACACTTAGGGTTAGGGTCACGGTTAGGGTGAGGGTTAGGATGAGGGTTAGGCTTATGGTGAGGGTGAGGGTTAGGGTTAGGGTGAGGTTTAGGGTTAGCATTAGGGTTAGGGTGAGGTTGAGTGTTAGCATTAGGGTTAGGGTTAGGGTTAGGGTTAGGTTTAGGGTTAGGATTACTGTTATTGTTAGGGTTAGGGTTAGAGTTAAGTTGAGAGTGATGGTGAGGGTGAGGATTAGGGTTAGAGTTAGGGTTAGGGTTAGTGTTAGGGTGAGGGTGAGGTTTATGGATAGATTTAAATTTAGTTGGAGGGTTAGGTCTAGGGTTAGGATTAGGGCAAGTGTTAGGGTTAAGGTTAGTTTCAGGGTTAGGTTGAGGTTTAGGGTTAGGGTTAGTGTGAATTTTAGGGTGAGGATGAGGATTAGGGTTAGGGCGAGGTCTAGGGAGAGGTTGAGGTTTAGGGTTAGTGTTAGGGTGAGGTTTATGGTTAGGGTGATGTTTAGGGTTAGTGTGAGGTTTACTGTTAGGGTTAGGGTTAGTGTTAGGGTGAGGGTAAGTGTTAGGGTGAGGGTTAGGGTTAGGTTTAGGGTTACGGTTAGAGTGATGGTTAGGGTTAGGGTTATGGTTATTGTTAGCATTAGGGTTAGGTTTAAGGTTATGGTGAGGGTGAGTGTGAGGGTTAGGTTTTAGGGCTAGGATGAGGTTTAGGGTTAGGGTTAGGGTGAGGGTTAGGGTGAGGTTTAGTGTTAGATTTAGGGTTAGGGTTAGCCTTAAGGTGAGGGTTAGGTTGAGGGTGAGGGTTAGGGTTAGGGTTAGGAGAAGGATTAGGGTTAGTGTTAGGGTGAGTGTGAGGGTTAGGGTTAGGATTAGGGATAGGCTTAGGGTTAGGCTGAGGTTGATAGTGAGGTTTAGGGTTAGGGTGAGGTTTAGATTGAGGATTAGGGTTAGGGTTAGTGTGAGGTTTAGAGTGAGGATGAGGTTTAGGGTTAGTGTGAGGGTGAGGGTTAGGATGAGGTTCAGTTTTAGGATTAGTGTTATGGTGAGGGCTAGCATGAGTGTGAGGTTTAGGGTTTGGGTTAAGTTGAGGTTTAGGGTTACGTTTAGGGTTAGGGTTAGGGTGAGGTTTATGGTTATTGTTAGTGTTAGGGTTATGGGATGGTGAGTGTTAGGTTGAGGTTTAAGGATAGTGTTAGATTTAGTATTAGATTTAGGGTGAGGGTGAGTGTGACGGTTAGGGTGAAGGCTAGGCTTAGGCTTAGGGTTAGGCTGAGGGTGAGGGTGCGGGTGAGGGTTAGGCTTAGGGTTAGGGTGGGGTTTAGGGTTAGGTTTAGGGTTAGTGTGAGGGTGAGGTTTAGGGTTAGTGTGAGGGTGAGGTTTAGGGTTAGATATAGGGTTAAGGGTAAGGTTAGGGTTAGGTTTAGGGATAGGGTTAGTGTTAGAGTTACGGTGAGGGTGAGGGTTAGGTTGAGGTTTAGGGTTAGGTTTATGGTTAGGGTTAGTGTGAGGGTTAGTGTTAGGGTTAGGGTTAGTGTTAGGGTGAGGGCAAGTGTTAGGGTGAGGGTTTGGGTTAGGGTGAGGGTTATGGTTAGGGTGAGTGTTAGGATTAGGTTTAGGGTTATTGTTAGGGTTAGGTTTAGGGTTTTGGTTAAGGTGAGGGTGAGGTATAGGGTTAGGGTTAGGGTGAGGTTTAGGGTTTGAGTTAGGGTTAGAATGAGGATTAGGATGAAGGTGAGGTTTGGGGTTAGAGTTAGGGTGATGGTGAGGGTTAGGGTTAGGATTTGGGTTAGGGTGAGGGTGAGTGTGTGTGTTAGGGTTAGGTTTAGGTTTAGGCTAAGAGTTAAGCTACGGGTGAGGTTGAGGGTGAAGTTTAGGGTTTGGATTAGCGTTAGTGTGAGAGTGAGGGCGACGGTTTGGTTTAGTGTTAGGGTGAGGGTTAGGGTGAGTGTTAGGATTAGGGTTAGGGTTATGGTGAGCATTAGGGATAGGGTTAGGTTGAGGGTTTGGATTAGGGTAAGAGTTAGGGTTCAGTTAATTTCAGGGTTAGGGTGAGGGTTAGGGTTAGGGTTATGGTGAACATTAGGGATAGGGTTAGGTTGAGGGTTTGGGTTAGGTTAAGGATGAGGGTTAGTTTTAGGGTTAGGATGAGGTTTAGGATGAGAATTAGGGTTATGATTAGTGTTAGGGTGAGGGATAGGGTGAGGGTGAGAACTAGGGTTAGTGTTAGGTTAAGGTTTAGGACTGGGATAGGATTAGGGTGAGGGTTAGGATGAGGGTTAGGATGAGGATTAGGGTTATGATTAGTGTTTGGGTGAGGGATAGTGTGAGGGTGAGAACTAGGGTTAGTGTTAGGTTAAGGTTTAGGGCTGGGACAGGATTAGGCTGAGGGTTAGGATGAGGGTTAGGTTTACAGTGAGGGTGAGGGTTAGGGTTAGGGTGAGGGTTAGGCTAAGGATGAGGTTGAAGGTGAGGGTTAGGGTTAGGGTAAGGTTTAGGATTAGGGTTAGGGTGAGAGTGAGGATGAGGGTTAGGCTTAGTGTTAGGGTGAGTGTTAGGATGAGGTTTAGGATTAGGGTTAGGGTGAGGGCTAGGGTTAGGGTGAAGGTAAGGGTGAGGGTGAGGATTAGGGTTAGGTTTAGGATTAGGATTAGAGTAAGTGTTAGGGTGAGTTTAAGTGTTAGGGTTAGGGTTAGGTTTAGGGCTAGGGTTAGGCTGAGGCTGAGGGTGAGGGTGAGGGTTAGGGGTAGGGTTAGGGTGGGGTTTAGGGATAGGGTTAGTGTTAGGTTGGGGATTAGTGTGAGTGATAAGGTCAGGGTTAGTATTACGGTTATGTTGAGGGTGAGGGTGAGTGTGATGGTTAGGGTTAGGGTGAGAGTTAGGGTTCGGTTAAGTTTAGGGGTAGGGTGAGGGTTAGGGTTAGGGTTAGGGTGAGTGTCAGTGTTAGGGATAGGTTGAGGTTTAGGTTTAGGGTAAGGATGAGGGTTAATATTAGTGTTTGTTTGAGGGTTAGGGTGAAGATTTGGGTTACAATTAGGGTTAGGGTGAGGGCTAGGGTGAGCGTGAGGATTAGGGTTTGTTTTTGGGTAAGGTTTAGGGTTAGGGTTGTGGTTAGGGTGAGGGTTAGGATGAGGGTTAGGCTTACTGTGAGGGTGAGGCTTAGGGTTAGGGTGAGGGTAAGGATGAGGATTAGGGTTAGTATTAGGTTTAGAGTGAAGGCTAGGGTGAGGGTGAGGGTTAGGTTTAGAGTTAGACTATAGTTTAGGGTTAGGGTTAGGGTTAGAGTGATGGTTAGTTTGATGGTCAGGGTTACCGTGAGGGTGAGGATTAGGGTTAGGGTGAGGGTTAGGGTTAAGATTAGGGTTAGCATGAGGCTGAGTGTTAGGATTAGGTTTAGGGTTAGGGTTAGATTTTGGGTTAGGTTTAGTGTTATTGTTAGGGTTAGAGTTACGGTGAGGGTGAGGTTGAGGGTGAGGGTGATGGTTAGGGTGAGGGTTAGGGTGAGGTGAGGTTTAGGGTTGGGGATAGGATTAGGATTAGGGTGAGTGTGAGGTTTAGGGTTAGATTTAGGGTTAGGTGGAGGGTTAGGTCGAGGGTTAGCGTTAGGGTTAGTTTTAGGTTTAAGGATAGGGTGAGGGTTAGGTTGAGGTTTAGGGTTATTGTTAGGGTTAGGGTTAGGATTAGGGTGAGGGTGAGGGTGTCTGTGAGGGTTATTGTTAGGGTGAGGCTTAGGCTTAAGTTTAGACTGAGGGTTAGGGTGGGGATGAGGATTAGGTTTAGGGTGATGGTTAGGGTTAGGTTTAGGGTGAGGTTTAAGATGAGGGTTCGGATTAGAATTAGGGTTAGGGTGAGGGCTAGGGTGAGGGTGAGGGTTAGGGTAAGGGTTAGGCTTAGGCTTAGGCTTAGGTTTATGCTGATCGTGAGGTTGAGGGTGAGGGTTAGGTTTAGGGTGATGGTTAGGTTTACGGTTAGGGTGAGGGTTAGGATTAGTTTTAGGGTTAGGCCTAGGGTTAGGGTGAGGATGATGGTAAGGGTAAAGGTGAGGTTTAGGTTGAGGGTGAGGGTTAAGATAAGGGTGAGTGTTAGGGTTAGGTTTAGCTTTAGTGTGAGGGTTAGATTGAGGATTAGGGTTAGGATTACTGTGAGGTTTAGGATGAGGAGGAGGGTTAGGGTGAGGGTGAGGGTCAGGTTTAGGCTGAGGGTAAGTGTTAGAATTAGGGTTAGAGTTAGGGTTAGGGTGTGGGTGAGTGTTAGGATTAGGTTTAGGGTTAGGGTGAGGTTTAGGATTAGGGTGAGGCTTAGGGTTAGTGTGAGGGTTATTGTTAGGGTTACGGTTAATGTTAGTGTGTGGGTTAGTGTTAGAGTCAGGGTTAGGGTTAGGGTGAGGGTTATGTTTAGGGTGAGGGTTAGGGTTAGGTTTAGGGTTATTGTTAGCATTAGGGTTAGGGTTAAGGTTATGCTGAGGGTGAGGGTGAAGATTAGGGTTAGGGCTAGGATGAGGTTTAGGGTTAGGGTTAGGGTGAAGGTTAGGGTGAGGTTTAGTGTTAGAGTTAGGGTTAGGGTTAGGCTTAAGGTGAGGGTTAGGTTGAGGGTGAGGTTTAGGGTTAGGGTTAGGAGTAGGATTAGGGTTAGTGTTAGGGTGAGTGTGAGGGTTAGGGTTAGGATTAGGGATAGGCTTAGGGTTAGGCTGAGGTTGAGGGTGAGGTCTAGGGTTAGGATGAGGTTTAGGGTTAGGGTTAGGGTGTGTGTGAGGGTTAGGGTTAGGGTTAGGCTTAGGATTAGCCTGAGGGTGAGGGTGTGGGTTAGGGTTAAGTTTAGTGTTAGGGTGAGGTTTATGGTTAGGGTTAGGTTTAGAGTTAGGGTTGGGGTGAGGCTGAGTTTGACGGTTAGATTTAGGATTAATGTTAGGTTTATGCTTAAGGTGAGGGTTAGGTTGAGGGTGAGGGTTAGAGTTAGGGTTAGTAGTAGGATTAGGGTTAGGTTTAGGGTAAGTGTGAGGGTTAGGGTTAGGGTTATGAATAGGCTTATGGTTAGGCTGTGGTTGAGGGTGAGGGTTAGTGTTAGGGTGAGGTTTAGGTTTAGGATTAGGTGAGGGTTAGCGTTAGGGTTAGGGTGAGAGTTAGGTTTCAGTTATGTTTAGGGTTATGGTGAGGGTTAGGGTTAGGGTTACGGTGAGCTTGAGGTTTAGGGTTAGGTTGAGATTTAGGGTTAGGTTTTGGGTTAGGGTGAGGGTAAGGATGAGCATTAGGGTTGGGATTAGGTTTAGGGTGATGGCAATTTTGAGGCTGAAGTTTAGGGTTAGTGTTTGATTAAGATTTATGGTTAGGTTTAGGGATATGGGGAGGGTTAGTTTGAGGGTTCGGGTTATGGTGAGGGTGAGGATTAGGGTTAGGTTGAGGGTTAGGGTTAGGATTAGGGTTAACAAGACGGTGAGTGTTAGGATTAGTGTTAGGGTTAAGTTTAGGGTTATTTTTAGGTTTAGGATTACTGTTATTGTTAGGGTTATGGTTAGAGTTATGATGAGGGGGAGGGGGAGGGGGAGGGGGAGGGTTAGGGTTAGGGTTATGGTGAG
Organism: Dipodomys merriami; assembly: GCF_024711535.1. NCBI lineage: Eukaryota > Metazoa > Chordata > Mammalia > Rodentia > Heteromyidae > Dipodomys > Dipodomys merriami. Next base: position 437,287 of record NW_027206376.1, read on the forward strand.
GTTTAGGGTTAGGGTTCGGATTAGCGTTAGGGTGAGGGTGAGGTTTAGGTTGAGGTTTAGGGTTAGGGTTAGAGTTAGTGTGAGGATTAGTGTTAGGGTTAGGGTTAGTGTTAGGGTGAGGGTAAGTGTTAGCGTGAGGGTTTGGTTTACCTGAGGTTTATGGTTAGGTTGAGGGTTAGGATTAGGTTTAGGGTTTTTGTTAGGGTTAGCTTTAGAGTTACAGTTACGGTGAGGGTGTGGTTGAGGGTGAGGTTTAGGGTTAGGGTGAGGCTTGGGTTGAGGTTAAGATTTAGGGTTATGGTTAGGGTTAGGATTAGGGTTAGGGTGAGGGTAAGTGTGAGGGTTAGGGTTAGCCTTAGACTTAGGGTTAGGCTGAGGGTGAGGGTGAGTGTTAGGATTAGGGTTAGGGTTAGGGTTACAGTTAGGTTTAGGGTTAGGATTAGTGTTATTGTTAGGGTTTGGGTTAGCGTTAATGTGAGGGTGAGGGTGAGGGTGAGGGTGAGGGTTAGGGTTAGGTTTAGGGTGAGGTTTAGGGTTAGGGGTAGGATTAGAGTTAGGGTGAGGGTGAGGTTTAGGGTTAGATTTGGGTTAGGGGGAGTGTTAGCTTGTGGTTTATGGTTAGGGTTAGTGTTAGGGTTAAGGTTAGAGTGAGGATTAGGTTGAGGTTATGGCTTAGGGTTAGGGTTAGAGTTAGGGTGAGGGTTAGGATGAGGGTTAGGATTAGGATGGTTTAGGGTGAGGGCTTGGGTGAGGGTGAGGGTTAGGTTTAGGTTGATGGTTACGTTTACAGTTAGGGTAACTGTTAGGATGAGGTTTAGGGTTAAGGTGAGGATAATGGTAAGGGTAAAGGGGAGGTTTAGGCTGAGGGTGAGGTTTAAAATAAGGTTGAGGGTTACAGATAGGTTTAGGGTTAGGGTTAGGGTGAGGGTTAAATGAAGGATTAGGGTTAGGGTTAATGTGAGGTTTAGGGTGAGGAATTGGGATAGGGTTAGGTTGAGGGTGAGGGTTAGAATTAGGCTTAGTTTGAGGGCTAGGGTGAGGGTGAGGGTTAGTGTTAGAGTTAGGGTTAGGGTGAGATTTAGGATTAAGGTGAGGGTTAGGGTTAGTGTAAGGGTTAGTGTTAGTGTTAGGTTTAGGGTTAGGGTGAGAGTAAGTGTTAGGTTGAGGGTTATGGTTAGGGTGAGGGTTAGGGTTAGGGTTATTGTGAGGGTTAGGGTTAGGGTTACGTTTATAGTGAGGGTTAGTGTGAGGGTTAGGGTTAGGGTTAGGTTGAGGTTTAATGTTAGGGTTAGATTTTGAGTTAGGGTTAGGGTGAGGGTGAGGATTAGGGGTAGAGTTAGGGTTACGGTGAGGGTTAGGTGAGCATTAGGGTTATGGTAAGGGTTAGGGTGGGGTTGACAGTAAGGGTAAACTTGAGTGTTAGGCTGAGTGTAATGGTTTCGGTCGGGTGAGGGTTAGGGATATGGTGAGGGTTAGGGTTATGGGAAGGATGTGGGTGAGGGTTAGATTGAGGATTAGTGTTACGGTTAGTGTGAGGTTTAGGGTGAGGATGAGGGTTAGGTTTAGGGTGAGGGCTAGGGTGAGGGTGAGGGTTAGTGTTAGGGTTAGGGTGAGGTTTAGGGTTAGGGTGATGGTTAGATTTAGTGTGAGGGTTAGTGTTAGGGTTAGGTTTTGTGTTAGGATGAGGGCAAGTGTTAGGTCGAGGGTTACGGTTAGGGTGAGGGTTATGGATAGGTTGAGGTTAGGGTTAGGTTTAGGGTTATTGTTATGTTTAGGGGTAGGGTTATGGTTACAGTGAGGGTGATGCTGAGGGTTAGGTTAGGGTTAGGATGAGGTTTAGCTTTAGGGTTAGGGTGAGAGTTAGGGTTAGGGTGAGAGTGAGGTTTACAGGTAGAATTAGGGTTAATGTTAGAGTTAGGGTGAGGGTAAGGTTTAGGGTTAGGCTTAGGCATAGGCTTTGGCCGAGCATGAGGGTGAGGGTTAGGGTTAGGGTTAGGGTGATGGTTAGTGTTAGGGTTAGGGTGAGTGTTACTATGAGGTTTAGGGTTAGGATTAGGGTTAGGGTGAGGGCTAGACTGAGGGTTAGGGTGAGGGTTATGTTTAGTGATAGGGTTAGGTTAGGATTAGGGTTAGTGTGAGGGTGAGGGTGAGGGTTAGTGTTAGGGTTACCATTAGGCTTAGGGTTATGGTGAGGTTTACGGTTAGGGTTTGGTTTAGTGTGAGGGTGAGGCTGAGAATTAGTGTTAGCTTTAGGGTTAGGGTTAGGGTTAGATTGAGGGTTAGGCTTAGGTTTAGAGTGAGGGTTACGATGAGAGTTAGGGATAGGGTTAGGGTTAGGCTTAGGGTTAGGCTGAAGGTGAGTGTGAGGGTTAGGTTAAGGGTTTGGGTCAGGGTGAGGGTGAGGCTGAGCATTACTGTTAAGTTTATGGTTAGGCTTAGGGTTAGGTTTAGGGTTAGGGCTAGGGTTAGGTTGAGGGTTAGGGTTAGGGTTAGGGTTAGGGTTATGGGCAGAGTTTAGGTGAGGTTTAGGGTTAGGGTTAGTGTTAGGGTGAGGGTGAGGGTGAGGGTTAGTTTGAGGTTTAGGGATAGGGTTAGGTTTAGGACTTGGGTTAGGGTGAGGGTGAGGGTGTGGGTTAGCCTTAGGCTTAGGGTTAGGGTGAGGGTGAGTGTGGGGGTGAGAATTAGGGTTAGTGTTATGGTTAGGTTTAGGGTGAGGGTGAGTGTGAGGGTGGGGGTGAGCATTAGGTTTAGGGTGATGGTTCGGGTTAGGGTTAGTGTTATTGTTAGGGTTAAGGTTATAGTTACAGTGAGTTTGAGGGTGAGGGTGAGGGTTAGGGTTAGGGTTAAGGTGGGGTTTAGGGTTAGGGTTAGGGTGATTGTGAGGTTTCGGGTTAGATATAGGGTTAGGTAGAGGGTTAATGTGAGGGTTAGGGATAGGGTTAGTGTTAGGGTTAGGGTGAGGTTGAGGGTTAGGTTGAGTTTTAGGGTTAGGGTTAGTGTTAGTGTTAGCGTTAGGTTGAGAGTTAGGGGGAGGTTTAGGGTTAGGGTTAGGGTTAGCGTTAGCGTTAAGATGTGGGTGAGGTTTAGTTTTAGAAGTAGGATTCGGGTAAGGCTGAGGGTGAGGGTTAGGTTTAGGTTTAGTGTTAGGGTTAGGGTGAGGGTTAAGGTGAGGGTGTGGGTTAGGGTTAGGTTTAGGATTAGAGTTATGGTTAGGGTGAGTGAGAGTGTTAGGATTAGGCTTAGGCTTAGCCTTAGGTTTAGGCTGATGGTGAGTGTGAGGTTTCGGGGTAGAGTTAGGGTGAGGGTGAGGGTTAGGCTTAGACTTAGGGTTAGGCTGAGGGTGAGGGTGGGGGTGAGGATTAGGGATAGTGTTAGGGTTAGGTTTAGGTTTAGGCTGAGGGTGAGAGTGGTGGTGAGCATTAGGGTTAGGGTGATTTTTCGGGTTAGGGTTAGTGTTATTGTTAGGGTTAGGGTTAGAGTTACAGTGATGGTGAGAGTGCGGATGAGGGTTAGGTCTAGGGATAGGGTGTGGTTTAGGGTTAGGGTAACGGTTAGGGTGAGGGTGAGGTTTAAGGGTAAATATAGGGTTAGAGAGAGGGTTAGGGTGAGGGTTAGGTATAGGGTTAGTGTTAGGTTTAGGGTTACGGTTACTGTGAGGGTGAGGGTGAGGGTTAGTTTAGGGTCAGGGTGAGGATTAGGGTTTATGTTTGGGTTACAGTGAGGGTTAGGGAGAGGGTGAGTTTTAGGGATAGATTTAGGGTTAGGGTGAGGGTTAGGTTGAGGTTTAGGGTTAGGGTTAGTGTTAGTGTTAGGGTTAGGTTGAGAGTTAGGGGGAGGGTTAGGGTTAGGGTTAGTGTTATTTTAGGATGTGGGTGAGGTTTAGTGTTAGAATTAGGGTTAGTGTGAAGCTGAGGTTGAGGGTTAGGGTTAGGGTTAGGATTAGGGTTAGGGTGAGGGTGAGGGTTAGGTTTAGGGTTAGGATTAGGATTAGGGTTAGGGTTAGGGTGAGTGTGAGGGTTAGGGTTAGGGTCAGTGTTAGCCTTAGGTTTAGACTGAGGGTGAGGGTGAGGGTGAGGGTTAGGTTTAGGGTGAGGGTTAGGTTTAGGGTGAGGGTGAGGTTTAGTGTTAGGTTTAGGGTTACAGTTAGGGTTAGGGTGAGGGTGAGGTTTAGCGGTAGAATTAGGGTTAGCATCAGGGTTAGAGTTAGGGGAAGGTTGTGGGTGAGGGTTAGATTGAGGATTAGCTTTAGAGTGAGGGCTAGGGTGAGGGAGAGTGTTAGCGTTTGGGTTAGTGTGAGGTTTAGTGTTAGGGTTAGGGTTAGTGTTAGGGTGAGGGTAAGTGTTACGGTGAGGGTTAGGGTTAGGGTTAGGCTGAGAGTGAGGGTGGGGGTGAGGATTAGGGTTAGGGTGATGGTTCAGTTTAGGGTTAGTGTTATTGTTAGGGTTAGGGTTAGAGTTACAGTGAGGGAGAGGTTGTGGGTGAGGGTTAGGGTTAGGGTTAGGATGGGGTTTAGGGTTAGGGTTAGGGTTATGGTGAGTGTGAGGTTTAGAGTTAGATATAGGGTTAGGGATAGGGTTAAGGTGAGGGTTAGGGATAGGGTTAGTGTTAGGGTTAGGGTGAGGTTGAGGGTTAGGTTGAGGTTTAGGTTTAGGGATAGGGTTAGGGTTAGTGTGAGTATTAGTGTTAGGGTTAGGGTTAGTGTTAGGGTGAGGGTAATTGTTAGGGTGAGGGTTTGGGTTAGGGTGAGGATTATGGTTAGGATGAGGGTTAATATTAGGGTTAGGGCTATTGTTAGGGTTAGGTTTAGGGTTACGGTTACTGTGAGCATGAGGGTGAGTTTTAGGGTTAGGGTGAGGGCTAGGGTTGGGGTTTAGGGTGAGGTTGAGGCTGAGTACTAGGGTTAGGTTTAGGGTTAGGTTTAGGGTTAGGATTAGGGTTAGGGTTACAGTGAAGGTTAGGGTTAGGCCTAGGGTTACGCTTAGGGTTAGGCTGAGGGTGAGGGTGGGGGTGAGGATTAGGGTTAGGTTAGGGTTTAAATTAGGGTTATTTTTAGTGATATGTTTTGGGTTAAGTTTGCATTAAGGGTGAGGCTGAGGGTGAGGGTTAGGGCTAGGGTTAGGCTTAGACTTAGGGTTATGCTGAGGGTGATCTTGGGGGGTTAGGAATAGGTTTTGGGTGATGGTTAGGATTAGGGTTAGGGTGAGGGTTATGATGAGGGTTAGGGTTAGGATTAGGTTTAGGGTGAGGGCTAGGGTGAGGGTGAGTATTAGGGTTAGGATTAGGCTTAGGCTTAGGTTTTGGCTGAGGGTGAATGTGAGGGTGAGGTTTAGGGTTAGGGTGATGGATAGGGTTCGGGTTAGGGTGAGTGTTTGGATCAGGGTTAGGGTTAGGGTGAGAGTTACTGTGAGGGTGAGGGATAGATTGAGGATTAGGGTTAGGGTTAGTGTGAGGTTTAGAATGAGGATGAGGGTTAGGTTTAGGGTGAGGTTTAGGGTTAGGGTGAGAGTTAGGGTTACTGTGAGGGTTAGTGTTAGGGTGAAGGTAAGTGTTAGGGTTAGGGTTAGGGTTAGGTGTAGGCTTAGGGTTAGGGTGAGGGTTAGGGTTAGGATTTGTGTAAGGGTGTGCGTGAGGCTGAGGATTAGGGTTAGGTTTAGGGTTAGGGTTAGGGTTAGGTTTAGGGTTAAGTTTAGGATTATGGTGAGGGTTAGGGTTAGCGTTAGGCTTAGGCCTAGGGTTAGGCTGAGGGTGAGGGTGAGGGTGGGGGTGCAGATTAGGTTTTGGGTTAGGGTTAGGGTTTGGTTTATTGTTAGTGTTATGATTAGGGTTAAGTTTGCGGTGAGAGTGAGGCTGAGGGTGAGGGTTATGGTTAGGGTCAGGTTTAGTGTTCGTGTTAGGGTTAGTGTTAATGTTAGGGTTAGGGTTAGAGTTACGGTGAAGTTGAGGGTGAGGGTGAGGGTTTTGGTTAGGGTGAGTTTTAGAGTGAGTTTTAGGGTACGGGTTAGGGTTAGGGTGAGGGTGAGGTTTAGGGTTAGAGTTAGGTTGAGGGGGAGGGTTAGGGTGAGGGTCAGTGTTAGGTTTAGTGTTATGGTTAGGGAGAGGTTGAGGGTTAGGTTGAGGTTTAGGGATAGGGTTAGGTTTAGGATTAGGGTTAGTGTGAGGGTGAGTATGAGGGTTAGTGTGAGGGTTAGGCTTAGGCTTAGGGTTAGGCTGAGGGTGAGGGTGGGGGTGAGAATTAAGGTTAGGGTGATGATTCAGGTTGGGGTTAGTGTTATTGTTAGGGTTAGGGTTAGAGTTATGGTGAGGAGGAGGGGGAGGGTGTGGGTGCGGGTTAAGTTTAGGGTTAGGGTGAGGGTTAGGATGAGGATTAGGCTTAGGGCTAGGGTTAGGGTGAGTGCTAGGGTTTGGGTGAGGGTGAGGGTTAGTGTTAGGGTGAGGTTTAGGGTTAGGATTAGGGTTAGGGTGAGGGTGAGTGTTAGGATTAGGGTTGGGCTTAGGGTTAGGGTTAGGTTTAGGGTTAGGGTTAGTGTTATTGTTAAGGTTATGGTTAGAGTTATGGTGAGGGTGAGAGTATTGGTGAGGGTTTCGGTTAGGGTTATGGTGGGGTTTAGTGTTAGGGTTAGGTTTAGTGTTAAGTTGAGGGTGAGGTTTAGGGTTAGATATAGTTTTAGGGGGATGGTTAGAGTGAGGGTTAAGTTTAGGGTTAGTGTTAGGGTTAGTGTGAGTGTGAGGGTTAGGTTGAGGTGTCCGGTTAGGATTAGGTTTAGTGTGAGGGTTAGTGTTAGGGTTACTGTTAGTGTTAGGTTGACGATATTTGTTAGGGTGAGGGTTTGGGTTAGGGTGAGGGTTATGGTTCGGGTGAGGGTTAGGGTTGGGGTGATTTTTAGGGTTAGGGTTATAGTTACAGTTATGGTGAGGGTGAGAGTGAGGGTTATGTTTTGGGTTAGGATGAGGTTTAGGTTTAATGTTAAGGTTAGAGTTAGGGTTAGGGTGAGAGTGAGGTTTAGGTTTAGAGTTAGCCTTAGTGTTACAATTAGGGTTACAGTGAGGTTTAGGGTTAGGATTAGGCTTCGGCTTAGGCTTAGGCTGAGAATGACGTTGAGGGTTAAGGTTAGGGTTAGGGTGAGGGTTAGGGTTAGGTTTAGGGTGAGGGTTAGGGTGAGGTTTAGGGTTAGCATTAAGGTTAGGCTTAGGGCTAGGGTGAGTGTTAGGGTGAGGGTTAGGGTTAGGGATAGGGTTAGGGTTAGGATTAGGTTTAGGTTTAGCGTGAGGGTGAGGGTTAGAGTTAGGGTTAGGATTAGGCTTAGGTTTAGGGTGAGGGTTAAGTTTAGGTTTTGGGTTACGGTGAGGGTGAGGATGAGCATTAGGATTAGGTTTAAGGTTAGGGTGAGGTTTAGGTTTAGGTTTAGGGTTAGGGTTAGGTTTCATTGAGAGAGTTAGGGATAGGGTTATGGTTTGCCTGAGGGTGAGGGTGGGGTGAGGATTAGGGTTAGGGTTAGGGTTTAAATTAGGGTTATTTTTAGTGTTATGTTTTGGGTTGTTTGCAGTGAGGGTGAGGCTGAGGGTGAGGGTTATTGCTAGGGATAGGCTTAGGCTTAGGGTTAGGCTGAGGGTGATCTTAGGGGTTAGGAATAGGTTTTGGGTGATGGTTAGGATTAGGGTTAGGTTGAGGGTTATAATGATGGTTAGGGTTAGGATTAGGTTTAGGGTGAGGGCTAGGGTGAGGGTGAGTGTTAGGGTTAGGCTTAGGCTTAGGTTTAGGCTGAGGGTGAGGGTGAGGTTTAGGGTTAGGGAGATGGATAGGGTTAGGGTTAGGGTGAGTGTTTGGATGAGGGTTAGGGTTAGGGTGAGTGTTAGGGTGAGCGTGAGGGATAGATTGAGGATTAGGGTTAGGGTTAGTGTGAGGTTTAGGGTGAGGATGAGTGTTACGGTTATGGCTTGGGTTACGGTTAGAATTAAGTTTGGGGTGGGGACTAGGGTGAGGCTGAGGGTTAGGGTTAGGGTTAGGGTGAGGTTTAGGGTTAGGGTGAGAGTTAGGGTTACTGTGAGGGTTAGTGTTAGAGTTACGGTTAGTGTTAGTGTGAGGGTAAGTGTTAGAGTGAGGATTAGTGTTAGGTTGGGGTTATGGTTAGAGTGAGGTTTAGGGTTAGTTTTAGGGTTATTGTGAGGTTTAGGGTTAGGGGTACGGTGAGGGTGAGTTTGAGGGTTAGATTTAGGGGAGGTTTAGGGTTAAGGTTAGGGTTAGAGTTAGGGTTAGGGTGAGTGTGAGGTGTAGGGTTAGAGTTAGGGTTCAGGTGAGGGTTAGGATGAGGGTTAGGTTTAGGGTTAGTTTTAGGTTTAGGGTTAGGGTGAGGTTAAGTGTTAGGGTTATGGTTAGGATTAGGGTTAGGGTGAGGGTGAGTGTGTGGGTTAGGGTTATGTTTAGGGTTAGGCTTAGGGTTATGCTGCGGGTTAGGTTGAGGGGGAATGTTAGGGTTCGGGTGAGGGTTAGTGTTAGGGTTAGTGTGAGGGTTAGGATGAAGGTTAGGTTTAGGATTAGGGTTAGGGTGAGGGCTAGGGTGAAGGTGAGTTTTAGTGTTAGGGTTAGGGTGAGGGCAAGGGTTAGGGTTAGGGTCAATGTGAGTTTGAGGTTTAGGGTTAGAGATAGGGTTAGGGTGAGTGTTAGGGTGAGGGTTTGGCTTAGTGTTAGTGTTAGAGTTAGGGTTAGGGTGAGGGTTAGCGTGAGGTTGTGTGTTAGGGTTAGGGTTAGGATTAGGATTAGTATTAGGTTTAGGGAAAGGGGGAGTGTGAGGGTTAGAGATAGCCTTAGGTTTAGGCTGAAGGTGAAGGTGAGGGTGAGGGTTAGGGTTAGGGTTAGGGTGAGAGTTAGGGATCGGTTAAGTTTAATTTTAGGGTGAGGGTTAGGGTTAGGTTTAGGATGAGGTGTAGGTTTAGGATTAGGGTTGGGGTGAGGGCTAGGGTGAGGCTTAGGGTGAGGGTTAGGGTTAGGTTTAGGGTTAGTTTTAGGTGTAGGTTTAGGGTGAGGGTGAGTGTGAGCGTTAGGGTTAGGGTTAGGGTTAGGCTTAGGGTTAGGGTGAGGGTTAGAGTTAGGGTTTGGGTTAGGGTGACGGTGTGGCTGAGGATTAGGGTTAGGTTTTGGGTTAGGGTTAGGGTTAGGTTTAGGGTTACAGTGAGAATTAGGGTTAGGTTAAGGGTGAGGGTTATGCTTAGGGTTAGGATTAGGGTTATGGTAAGTGTTAGGGTGACTGTGAGGGTTAGGGTTAGGCTTAGGTTTAGGCTGAGGGTGAGGGTGAGGGTGAGGGTTAGGGTAATGGTGAAAGTTAGGGTTATGGTTAGGGTGAGAGTTAGGGTTCGGTTAAGTTTAGGGTTAGGGTGAGAGTTATGGTTAGCGTATTGTTAGGGTTAGGGTAAGGGTTAGGGTTAGGGTTACAGGTATAGTGCGAGTGAGGGTTAGGTTTAGGGTTAGGATGAGGTTTAGGTTTAGCCTTAGGTTTAGAGTTAGGTTTTGGATGAGGGTGAGATTTAGGGTTAGAGTTAGGGTTAGTGTTAGGATTAGGTTTAGGGTGAGGTTTAATGTTAGGGTTAGGCTTAGGCTTAGGCTTAGGCCGAGCATGATTGTGAGGGTTAGGCTTCAGGTTATGGTGAGTGTTAGAGTTAGGGTTAGGGTGAGATTTAGGATGAGGTTTAGGATTAGGATTAGGGTAAGGGGGAGGGTTAGGGTGAGGGCTAGGGATAGGGATAGGGTTAGGTTTAGGAATAGGGTTAGGGAGAGGGTGAGTGTAAGAGATATGGTTAGGGTTAGAATTAGGCTTAGAGTTAGGATGAGGGTTAGGGGTAGGGTGTGGGTTAGGGTGAGGGCAAGGCTGAGGATTAGGGTTACGTTTAGGGTTAAGATTAGGGTTAGGTTTAGGTTTAGGGTTAGTGTTAGGGTTAGGGTTAGGGTTAGGGTTATGGTGAGGGTTAGGTTTAGGCTGAGGGTGAGGGTTAGGTTTAGGGTTAGGGTGAGGTTTAGGATTAGGGTTAGGGTCAGGGTGAGGTTTAGGGTTTGGGTTAGGGTTAGAGTTAGGATTAGGGTGAGCGGGAGGTTTAGGGTTAGGGTTAGGGTTAGGGTCATGTTTAGGTTGAGGGTTAGGTTTAGTGTGAGGGTTAGGTTTACAGTTAGAGTTAGGGGGAGGGTTAGGTTTAGGGTTGGGGTTAGATTTAGGATTAGGGTTAGGGTGAGGGTTCGTATGTGTGTTAGGGTTAGGTTTAGGGTTCGGCTTAGGGTTAGGCTGAGGGTGAGGTTTAGGGTTAGGGTTAGGTTGAGGTTTAGGGTTAAGTTTTGGGTGAGGGTGAGGGTTAGGCTTAGGGTTAGGATAAGAATTAGGGTAAGGGTTAGGGAGAGTGTGAGGGTTAGGTTTAGGATTAGGGTTAGACTAGGTTTAGACTGAGGGTGAGGGTGAGGGTGAGAGTTAGGGTTAGGTTGAGGGTCAGGTTTAGTGTTAGGTTGAGACTTAGGGTTCGGGTTAAGTTCAGGGTTAGGGTGAGGATTAGGGTTAAAATTAGGGTTAAGTTGAGGGATAAGGTTAGGCTTAGTGTGAGGCTTAGGTGAGGATTAGGGTTAGGATTAGGGTTAGGGTGAGGGCTAGGGTGAGGGTGAGGGTTCGGGTTAGTGTTAGGATGTGGTTTAGGTTTAGGGTTAGGGTTAGGGTGAGGGTTAGGATGAGAGTTAGGGTTACGGTGATGTGAGTGTTAGGGTTAGGGTGAGGTTTAGGGTTAGTATTAGGGTTAGGTTGATGGTGAGTGTTAGGATTAAGGTTAGGGTTAGGTTTAGGGTTAGGTTTAGGTTTACGATTACTGTTATTTTTAGGGTTATGTTTAGAGTAACAGTGAGGGTGAGGTTGAGGGTGAGGGTGAGGGTGTGGGTTAGGGTGAGGGTTAGGGTGAGGTTTAGGGTTAAGCTTAGGATTAGGGTTAAGGTGAGGGTGAGGTTTACGGTTAGATTTAGGGTTAGGGGGAGTGTTAGGTCGAGGGTTAGGGTTAGGGTTAGGGTTAGGGTTTAGGTTAGGGTGAGGGTTAGGTTGAGGTTTAGAGTTAGGGTTATGTTTAGTGTTAGGGTTAGGGTGAGGGTGAGGATGAGTGTGAGGGTTAGGGTTAGGTTTCAGCTTAGGCTTAGGGTTAGGCTGAGGGTGAGTGTGCGGGTGAGTATTAGGGTTAGGGTGATGGTTAGGATTAGGGTAAGGGTGAGGGCTCAGGTGAGGGCTCTGGTTAGGGTAAGGCTTAGCTTAGGCTTAGGGTTAGGCTGAGGGTGAGGTTGAGGGTGAGGGTTAGGGTTAGTGTGATGGTTAGGTTTACGGTTAGGGTGAGGGTTGGGATGAGGTTTAGGGTTAGGGTGAGGTTAGGGTGAGGATGATGGTAACGGTTAATTTGAGGTTTATGGTGAGGGTGAGGGTTAAGACAAGGGTGAGGGTTAGGGTTAGGTTTAGGGTTAGTGTAAGGGTTAGGGTTAGGGATAGGATGAGGATTAGATTGAGCATTAGTGTTAGGGTTAGTGTGAGGGCTAGGGTGAGGGTGAGGGTTAGGGTTAGTGTTAGGGTTAGGGTTAGTGTTAGGGTGACGGTAAGTGGTAGGGTGAGGGTTAGGGTTAGGGTGAGGGTTATGGTTAGGGTGAGGGTTAGGGTTAGGTTGAGGGTAAATGTTAGGGTGAATGTTAGGGTGAGGGTTAGGGTTAGGGATAGGGTTAGGTTTAGGATTAGGGTTAGGTTGAGGGTGACTGTGAGGGTTAGGGTTAAGGTTAGGCTTAGGGTAAGGCTGAGTGTTAGGGTTAGGGTTTGGGTTAGGGAGAGGGTGAGGCTGAGGATTAGGGTTAGGTTTAGGGTTAGATTTAGGGTTAGGGTTAGGGATAGGTTTAGGGTTAGCGTAGGATTATGGTGAGGGTTAGGGTTAGGGTTAGGCTTAGGTTTAGGCTGAGGGTGAGGGTGAGGGTGAGTGTTATAGTTATGGTTATGGTTAGGGTTAGGTTTAGGGTAAGTGTTATTGTTAGAGTTAGGGGTAAAATTATGGTGATTTTGAAATTGAGGTTGAGGGTTAGGGTTAGGTTGAGGTTTAGGGTTAGGGTTAGGTTTATTGTGAGGGTGTCGGTAAGGTTAAAGGTGAGGGTGAGGGTTACAGTAAGGGTGAGGGTTAGGGTTAGGGTGAGGTTTAGGGTTACGGTTGGGGTGAGATTTAGGGTTCAGGTTAAGTTTAGGGTTAGGTCGAGAGTTTGGTAAGGGTTATGGTGAGGGTGAGGGTTAGGGTTAGGTTGAGGCTTAGTGTTAGGATTAGGGTTAGGGTGAGTGTGAAGTTTAGGGTTAGTGTTAGGGTGAGGGTTAGGATGAGGATTAGGGTTAGGATTAGGGTTTGGGTGAGGGCTAGTTTGAGGTTGAGGTTTAGGGTTAGTGTTAGGGTGAGGTTTAGACTTTGGGTTAGGGTTAGAGTGAGGGTTACGGTGAGTGTGAAATTTAGGGTTAGAGTTAGGTTTAGGGTGAGGGTTAGGTTGAGTTTGAGGGTTAGGGTTAGTGTTAGGGTTAGGGTTATGTTGAAAGTTAGGGGGAGGGTTAGGGTTAGGGTTAGGGTTAGCCTTTGGGTAAGGGTGAGGTTGAGATTTAGGGTTAGAATTAGGGTTAGGTTGAGGCTGAGGGAGAGGGTGAGGGTTAGGGTTAGGGTTAGGGTTAGGATTAGGATTAGGGTTAAGGTTAGGGTGAGTGTGAGGGTTAGGGTTAGCCTTAGGTTTTAGCTGAGGTTGAGTTTGTGGTTAAGTGTTAAAGTTAGGGTTAGGTTTAGTGTTAGATTTAGGGTTAGGGTGAGGGTGAGGTTTAGGGTTAGAGTTAGGGTTAGGTTGAGGGTTAGTTTGAGTGTTAGGGTTAGGGTGAGTGTTAGGGTGGGGGTGATGGTAAGGGTAAATGTGAGGGTTAGGCTAAGGGTGATGTTTAGTGTAAGGGTGAGGGTTAGGGTTAGGGTTAGGGTGAGAGTTAGGGTTCGGGTTAAGTTTAGGGTTAGGGTGAGGGTTAGGGTAAGGGTTACGGTGAGGGTGAGAGTTATTGTTAGGTTGAGGTTTAGGGTTAGGATTAGGGTTAGGGTGAGGGTGAGGGTTAGAGTTACTGTTAGGGTGAGGGATAGGATGAGGGTTAGGGTTGGGATTAGGGTTAGGGTTAGGGTGAGGGCTAGGCTGAGGGTGAGGTTTAGGATTAGGATTAGGGTGAGGTTTAGGTTTAGTGTTAGGGTTAGGGTTATGGTGAGGTTGAGGTTTAGGGTTAGATTTAGGGTTAGGTTGAGACTGAGGTTGAGGGTTATGGTTAGGGTAAGTGTTAGAATTTGGGTTAGGGTGAGGGTTAGGTTGAGGATGAAGGTTAGGCTTAGGGTTTGGATTAGGATTAGGGTAAGGGTTAGGGTGAGTGCGAGGGTTAGGGTTGGGGTTAGGGTTAGGCTTAAGTTTAGGCTGAGGGTGAGTGTGAGTGTTTGGGTTAGGGTAAGTGTGAGGGTTAGGTTAGGGTTAGGGTGAGAGTTAGGGTTCGGTTAAGTTTAGGGTCAGGGTGAGGGTTAGGGTTAGTGTTAGGGTAGGGTTATTGTTAGCGTTAGGGTTAGGGTTAGGTTACAGTTACACTGAGGGTGAGGGTTAGGGTTAGGTTTAGAATGACGTTTTGGTTTAGGTATAGGTTTAGAGTTAGGTTTAGGATGAGGGTGAGATTTAGGGTTAGAGTTGGGGTTAGTGTTAGGGTAAGGTTTCGGGTTAGGTTGAGTGTTAGTGTTAGTGTTAGGGCGAGGGTTAGGATGATGTTTAGGGTTAGGATTAGGGTAAGGGTGAGGGCTAGGGTGACGGTTAGGTTTAGGGCTAGGGATAGGGATAGGTTTAGGTTTAGGATTAGGGTTAGAATGAGGGTGAGTGTGAGAGTTAGTGTTAGGGTTAGGGTTAGGCTTAGAATTAGGGTGAGGATTAGGGTTAGGGTTTGGGTTAGGGTGAGGATGAGGCTGAGGATTAGGGTTAGGTTTATGTTTAGGGTTTGTGTTAGGGTTTGGGTTACGGTGAGGGTTAAAGTTAGGTTTCGGGTTAGGTTTAGGGTTAGGCTTAGGGTTAGGGTTATCTTTAGGGTTAATTTTAGGTTTAAGTTTGCAGTGAGGGTGAGTCTGAGGGTGAGCGTTATTCTTAGGGTTAGGGTTAGGGATAGTGTTATTGTTATGGTTAGGGTTAGAGCTGCGGTGAGGTTGAGGGTGAGGTTTAGGGTTAGGGTTATTGTGAGGTTTAGGGTTAGGGTTAGTGTTAGGGTGATGGTGAGGTTTAGGGTTAGAGTTAGGTTTAGGGGGAGGGTTAGTGTGAGGTTTAGTTTTAAGGTAAGTGTTTGGGTTAGTGTGAAGTTGAGGGTTAGGTTGAGGTTGAGGGATATGGTTACCTTTAGTATTAGGGTTAGGTTGAGGGTGAGTGTGAGGGTTAAGGTGATTGTTAGTTTTCCGGTTAGGGTGAGAGTTAGAATGAGGTTTAGGGCTAGGGTGAGATTAGGGTGAGGATTATGCTAAGGGTAAAGGTGAGGCTTACGCTTAGGGTGAGGGTGAGGTTTAGCTATACAGTTATGGGGAGGGTTAGGGTAAGTGTTAGGATTAGGGTTAGTGCTAGGGTTAGGTTGAGGGTGAGGGTTAGGTTGAGGTTCAGAGTTAGGGTTAGGGTTAGGGTTAGTGTGAGGGTTAGTTTTAGGGTTAGGGTTAGTGTTAGGATGAGGGTAATGTTAGGTTTAGGATATGGGTTAGGGTGAGTGTTATGGTAAGTGTGAGGGTTAGAAATAGGGTTAGGATTATGGTTAGGGTTAGGTTTAAGTTTAAGGTTACGGTGAGGGTGAGGGTTAGGGTTAGAGTTAGGTTTAGGTTGGGGTTAGGGTTATAGTTAAGGTTTGGGTGAGGGTGAGGTTTAGGGTTATAGTTAGGCTTAGGGTGAGGGTTAGGGTTTGGGTTAGGGTGACAGTTAGGGGGAGGGTTAAGGTTAGGGTTAGCGATAGGATTAGGATTAGGTTGAGGGTGAGTGTGTGTGTTAGGTTTAGGTGTAGGGTTAGGCTTAGGTTTAGACTGAGGGTGAGGGTGAGGTTCAGGGTTAGGGAGAGGGTTAGGGTTAGGGGGAGGGTTAGTAAGAGGGTTAGGGTTAGGATTAGGGTTAGGGTAAGGTCTCGGGTGAGGGTATGGTTTAGGTTTAGGGTTAGGGTGAGGTTTAATATTAGGTTTAGGGTTAGGGTTAGGGTGACGGTGAAGTTTAGGTTTAGCGTTAGGGTTAGGGTGAGGCTGAGGGTGAGGTTTAGGGTTAGGATTATTGTTAGGGTTAGGGTAAGTGTTAGGGTGATGGTTAGGGTTAGGGTGAGGTTTATGTTTATGGTGAGGGTTAGGGTTATGGTTAAGGTTATTGTTAGGGTTAGGGTTAGGGTTACGGTGAGGGAGAGGGTGAGGGTTAGGATTAGGCTTTGGCTTAGGCTTAGGCCGAGCATGAGGGTGAGGGTTAGAGTTAGGGTGATGGTTCTGGTTAGGATTAGTGCTATTGTTAGGGTTATGGTTAGAGTTATGGTGAGGGTGAGGGTGCAGGTGAGGGTTAGAGTTAGGGTTAAGGTGGGGTTTACGGTTACGATTAGGGTTAGGGTTAGGTTGAGTGTGAGGGTTAGGGTTAGATTTAGGGTTAGTGTTATGGTGAGGTTTAGTGTTAAAGTTAGTGTTAGGCTGAGGCTGAGGGTCAGGGTTAGGTTTAGGATTAATGTTAGGGTTAGGCTTAAGGTGAGGGTTAGGTTGAGGGTGAGGGTTAGGGTTAGGGTTAGGAGTAGGATTAGGGTTAGCGTTAGGGTGAGTGTAAGGGTTAGGGTTAGGGTTAGCGATAGGCTTAGGTTTAGGCTGAGGTTGAGGGTTAGGGTTAGGGTTAGGGTGAGGTATAGGGTTAGGTTTAGGTTGAGTGTCAGGGTAAGGGTTAGGGTTAGGCTTAGGATTAGGCTGAGGGTGAAGGTGTGGGTTAGGATTAGGATGAGGGTTAGGGCTATGGGGAGGGTTAGGATGAGGGTTAGGGTTAGGATTAGGGTTAGGGTGAGAGTGAGTGTGTGTGTTAGGGTTAGGTTTAGGGTTAGGCTTAGGGTTAGGCTTAGCGTGAGTTTGAGGGTTAGTGTTAGGGTTAGGATGAGGTTTAGGGTAAGAGTTAGGGGGAGGTTTAGGAAGAGGGTTAGGGTTAGGATTAGGGTTGGGTGAAGGCTAGGGTGAGGGTGAGGTTTAGGGTTAGGTTTGGAGTGAGGTTTAGGGTTATGGTAAGGGTGAGAATTATGGTTCGGGTTAAGTTTAGGGTTAGGTTGAGGGTTAGGGTAAGGGTGAAGGTGAGGGTGAGGGATAGGGTTAGGTTGAGGGTTAGGGTTCGTATTAGGGTTAGGGTAAAGGTTAGGTTTAATGTTAGGTTGAGGGTTAGGATGAGGGTTAATGTTAGGATTAGGGTTAGGGTGAGGGCTAGGGTGAGGGTGAGGTTTAGCGTTAGGATTAGGGTGAGGTTTAGGGTTAGTGTTAAGGTTAGGGTGAGGGTGAGGTTTAGGCTTAAAGTTAGGGTTAGTGTGAGGCTGAGTTTGAGGGTTAGGTTTAGTGTTAGTGTTAGATTTAGGGTTAGGGTGAGGGGTAGGTTGAGTGTGAGGGTTAGATTTAGGGTTAGGATTAGGTTTAGGGTAAGGTTTAGGGTGAATGTGAGCGATATGGTTAGGGTTAGGGTTAGGCTTATGGATAGACTGAGAGTGAGGGTGGAGGTGAGGGTTAGGTTTAGTGTAAGTGTGAGGGTTAGGGTTAGGGTGAGAGTTAGGGTTAGGTTTCCGGTGATCGTGAGGGTTAGGGTTAGGTTGAGAGTTAGGGTTAGAGTTAGGGTTAGGGTGAGGGTTAAGGTTAGGGTTAGGGTGAGGGTAAGGATGAGATTAGGGTTAGTATTAGGGTTAGTGTGAGGGCTAGGCTGAGGCTGAGTGTTAGTTTTAGTGTTAGATTGAGGTTTAGGGTTAGGTTTAGGGTTAGGGTGAGGATTAGGTTGAGGGTTAGGGTTACAGTGAGGGTGAGGATTACGGTTAGGGTGAGGGTTAGGTTTAGGATTATGGTTAGCTTGAGGGTGAGTATTAGCATTAGGGTTAGGTTTAGGGTTAGGGTTAGGATTAGGGTGAGGGTCAGGGTGAGTTTGAGGTTTAGGGTTAGGGTTAGGCTTAGGCTTAGGTTTAGGCTGAGGGTGAGGGTGGGGGTGAGGATTAGGTTGAGGGTTAGGGTTAGGGAGAGGGTTAGGATTAGGATTAGATTTAGGGTGAGGTCTAGGGTGAGGGTGGGGGTTAAGGTAAGGGTTAGGCTTAGGCTGAGGATTAGGCTGAGCGTGAGGTTGAGGGTGAGGGTTAGGGTTAGGTTGATGGTTAGGTTTACAGTTAGGATGAGGGTTAGGATGAGTTTTAGGGTTAAGGTGAGGGTTAGGGTGAGGTTTAGTGTTAGGGTTAGGGTTAGACTTAGGGTTATGGTGAGGGTGAGGTTCAGGGGACAGTTAGGGTTAGGATGAGGGTGAGGGTTAGGGTGCAGGTTAGCATGGGGGTGACGGTAAGGTTAAAGGTCAGGGTTAGGCTGAGGGTGATGTTTCCGGTAATGGTGAAGGTTAGGGTTACGGTGAGGGTTATTGTTAGCGTTAGGGTGAGTGTGAGGGTTAGATTGAGGATTCGTGTTAAGGTTAGTGTGAGGTTTAGGGTGAGGATGAGTGTCAGGGTTAGGGTGAAAGCTAGGGTGAGTGTGAGGTTTTAGGGTTAGTTTTAGGGTGAGGGTGTTAGGGTGAGAGTTAAGGTTAGGGTGAGGGTTATGGTTAGGGTGATGGATAGGGTTAGGGTTAGGTTTATTGTTAGGTTTAGGGGTAGGGTTATGGTTACTGTGAGGGTGAGCGTGAGGTTTAGGGTTACGGTTAGGATGAGGTTTAGGTTTAGGGTTAGGGTTAGAGTTAGGGTTAGGGTGAGGGTTAGGGTTAGGGTTAGGCTTAGCCTTAGGCCGAGCATGAGGTTGAGGGTGAGGGTGAGGGTTCCAGTGAGGGTTAGGGTTAGGTTTAGGGTTAGGTTGAGGTTTAGGGTTAGGATAAGATTAAGGGTGAGGGTTAGGCTGAGGGTTAGGGTGAGGGTTAGGTTTAGAGATAGGGTTAGGTTTAGGATTAGGGTTAGGGTGAGGGTGAGGGTGAGGATTACGATTAGGGTTAGGGTTAGGCTTAGATTTAGGATGAGGGTTAGGCTTAGGGTTTGGGTTAGGGTGAGGTTGAGGCTGAGGATTAAGGTTAGGTTTAGGGTTAGGTTTAGGGTTAGTGTTAGGGTTAGGGTTACTGTTAGGGTGAGTGTGAGGGTGAGATTTAGATATAGGGTTAGGGGGAAGTTTAAGGTGAGGATTAGGGTTAGGGGTAGTGTTAGGTTTAGGTTGAGGGTGAGGGTTTGGTTTAGGTTTAGGGTTAGGGTTTGGGTTAGGGTCAGTGTGAGGGTTAGTGTTAGTGTTAGTGTTAGTGTTAGGGTGAGGGTAAGTGTTAGGTGAGGTTATGGGTTATGGTGCCGGTTATGGTTCGGGTGAGGCTTAGGGTTAGGGTTAGGGTTATTGTTAGGTTTAGGTTTAGGGTTTCAGTTATGGTGAGGGTGAAGGTGAGGGTTAAGGTTAGGGTTAGGTTGAGTTTTAGGGTTTGGCTTAGGGGTAGAGTTAGGGTTAGGGTGAGGATGAGTTTTAGGGTTAGAGTTAGGGTTAGGGTGACGGTTAGGGTTAGGGTTAAGGTGAGAGTTAAAGGGAGAGTAAAGGTAAGTTTTAGGGTTAGGGATAGGATTAGGGTTGGCATTAGGGTCAGGGTGAGTGTGTTTGTTAGTGTTAGGTCTAGGCTTAGGCTTAGATTCAGGCTGAGGGTGAGGGTGATGGTTAGGGTTAGGATTAGGGTTAGTGGGAGGGTTAGGATGAGGGTTAGGGTTAGGATTAGTGTTAGGGCAAGCGCTAGGGTGAGGGTGAGGTTTAGGGTTAAAGTTAGGGTGAGGTTTATGGATAGGGTTAGGATTAGGGTGAGGGTGAATTTTAGGGTTAGAGATAGGTTTAGGTTGAGGCTGAGGGTGAGGGTTAGGGTTAGGTTTAGTGCTAGGTTTAGGGTTAGGGTTAGGGTGAGGGTTAGGTTGAGGGTTAGGGTGAGGATGAGGGTTAGGTTTAGGGTGAGGGCTAGGGTTGGGTGAGGTTTAGGTATAGGGTTAGCGTGACATTTAGGGTTAGGGTGATGGTTAGGGTTAGTGTGCGGTTTAGTGTTAGGGTTAGGGTTATTGTTAGGGTTAGGCTAAGTGTTAGGGTGAGGGTTATGGTTAGGGTGAGTGTTAGGGTTATGGTTAAGGTTATTGTTAGTGTTAGGGTTAGTGTTCCGTTTTCGGTAAGGGTGGGGGTTACGTTTAGGGTTAGGATGAGTTTTAGGTTTAGGGTTAGGGATATAATTAGGGTTAGGGTGACAGTGAGGTTTAGGGTTAGAGTTAGGGTTTGTGATAGGGTTAAGGTTAGGGTGAGGGTTAGGGTTAGGTTTAGGCTTAGGCTTAGGCCGAGCATGAGGGTGATGGTTAGAGTTATGGTGATGGTTCTGGTTAGGATTAGTGTTATTGTTAGGTTTAGTTTTAGAGTTAAGGTGAGGGTGAGGGTGCAGGTGAGGGTTAGGATTAGGGTTAGGGTGGGGTTTACTGTTAGGGATATGGTTAGTGTTAGGTTGAGGGTGAGGTTTAGTGTTACATTTAGGGTTAGTGTTAGGGTGAGGGTTAGTGTTAGTGTTATGGTTAGTTTTAGGGTGAGGGTAAGGATTATGGTGAGGGTTTGGGGTAGGGTATGGTTAAGGTGAGGGTTAGGATTAGGTTTAGAGTTATTGTTAGGCTTCGGTTTAAGATTAGGGTTACAGTGAGGGTGAGGATGAGGGTTAGGGTTAAGGTTAGGGTGAGGTTTAGTGTGAGGGTGAGGTTTAGGGTTAGAGTTTGGGTGAGGGTTAGGTTGAGGGTTTGGGTTAGGTTTAGTGTTAATGTTAGGGTTAGGGTGAGTGTTCAGGGGAAGGTTAGGGTTAGGGTTAAGGTTAGGATTACGGTTAGGATGAGGGTGAGTGTGTGTGTTAGGGTTAGGTTTAGGGTTAGGCTTAGGGTTAGGATGAGGGTGAGGTTGAGTGTGAGGGTTACGGTTAGGGTGAGGTTTAGGGTTAGGGTTAGGGGGAGGGTTAGGATGAGGGTTAAGGTTAGGATTAGGGTTAGGGTGAGGGCTAGGGTGAAGGTAAGGTTTAGGTTTAGGTTTGGTTTGAGGGTTAGGGTTTTGTTTAGGGTGAGCCTTAGGGTTCGGGTTAAGTTTAGGGTTAGGGTGAGCGTTAGGTTAAGATTTACAGTGAGGGTGAGGTTTAGGGTTAGGGTGAGGGTTAGGGTTAGGATTAGGGTGAGGGTTAAGATGAAGGTTGGGGTTACTATTAGGGTTAAGGTGAGGGCTAGGGTGAGGTTGAGGGTTAGGGTAAGTGTAAGGCTTATTCTTAGTGTTAGGCTGAGTGTGAGGTTGAGGGTTAGGGTTAGGTTTAGGGTGATAGTTAGGTTTACGGTTAGTGTTAGAGTTAGAATGAGGTTCAGGGTTAGGGGAAGGTTTAGGGTGAGGATGATGGTAAGAGTAATGGTGAGGTTTAGGCTGAGGGTGAGGGTTAAGATAAGGGTGAGAGTTAGCATTAGATTTAGGGTTAGAGTAAGTGCTAGGGTTAGGGTTAGGGTGAGGGTTAGATTGAGGATTAGGGTTAGGGTTAGTGTGAGGTTTAGAGTGAGGATGAGGGTTAGGGTAAGGGTTAGGGTTACGGTGAGGTTTATGGTTAGGTTGAGGGGTTAGGGTTAGGTTTAGGATTATTGTTAGGGTTAAGGTTAGGGTTACAGTTACGGGGAGGGTTAGGGTTAGGGTGAGGGTGAGGTTTAGGGTGGAGTTAGAGTTAGGTTGAAGGTTAAGATGAGTGTTAGGATAAGGGTAAGTATTAGGGTGGGAGTGATGGTAAGGGTATACGTGAGGGTTAGGCTGAAGGTGAGGGTTACGGTGCGGTGATTGTTAGGGTTAGGGTGAGGGTTAGGGTTAGGGAAAGGGTGTGGGTGCGGGTTAGATTGAGGCTTGGTGTTAGGGTTAATGTGAGGTTTAGGGATAGATTGAGGGTTACGGTTAGAGTGAGGGCTAGGTTAAGGGTGAAGGTTAGGTTTAGCTTTAGGGTGAGGTTTAGGGTTAGGGTGATGGTTAGGGTTAGTGTGAGGGTTAGTGTTAGGGTCAGGGTTAGTGTGAGGGTGAGGGTAAATGTTCGGGAGAGGTTATGTGTTAGGGTGACGGTTATGGTTAGGTTAAGGGTTTGGGTTATTGTTAGGGTTATGGGGAGAGTTAGGGGGAGGGTTAGGGTTAAGGTTAGGGTTAGGGTTAAGGTTAGGGTGAGGGTGAGTTTGTGTGTTAGGGTTAGGTTTAGGGAGGGCTTAGTGTTAGGCTGAGGGTGAGGTTGAGGGTGAGGGTTAGTGTTAGGGTGAGGGTTAGGTTTAGGGTTAGGTTTAGGGTTAGGATGAGGGTTAAGTTTAGGATTAGGGTTAGGCTGAGGTTAGGGTCAGGGTGAGGGTAAGGGTTAGGGTTAGGGTGAGGTTTAGGTTTAGATTTAGTGTGAGCGTTAGGGTTCGGGTTAAGTTTAGGTTTATGGTGAGGGTTAGGGTAAGGGTTATGGTGAGGGTGAGGTTTAGGGTTAGTTTGAGGGTTACGGTTAGGATTAGGGTTAGGGTGAGTGTGAGGGTGAGGGTTAGGGTTAGGGTTAGGGTGAGGTTTAGGATGAGGGTTAGGGTTAGGATTAGGGTCAGGGTGAGGGCTAGGGTGAGGGTGAGGGTTAGAGTAAGGGTTAGGCTTAGTCTTAGGGTTAGGCTGAGTGTGAGGTTTATGGTTTGGGTTAGGATGAGGATTAGGTTTAGGGGGAGGTTTAGGGTGAGGATGATTGTAAGGGTAATGGTGAGGTTTAGGCTTAGGTTGAGGGTTAAGATAAGGGTGAGACTTAGCTTTAGGTTTAGCTTTAGGGTAAGGGTTAGGGTTAGGGTTAGGGTGAGTGTTAGATTGAGGATTAGGGTTAGAGTTAGTGTGAGGTTTAGAGTGAGGATGAGGGTTAGGGTGATGGTTAGGGTTAGGATGAGGGTTATGGTTAGGATGAGGGTTTGGGTTAGTGTTAGGTTTATTGTTAGGGTTAGGGTTAGGGTTACTGTTATGGTGAGGGTGAGTGGGAGGTTTAGGGTTAGGGTTAGGGTGAGGTTTAGTGTTAGGGTTAGGTTTAGAGTTAGGATTAGTGTGAGGGTGAGGTTTAGGGGTAGAATTAGGGTTAGTGTGAGGGTTAGGATGAGGGTTAGGGTTAGGGAAACTTTTAGGGTGGGGGTGATGATAAGGGTTAACATGAGGGTTAGGCTGAAGGTGAGGGTTATGGTGGGTTGAGGGTTAGGGTTAGGGTGAGTTTAAGGTTAGGGGAAGGGTGTGGGTGAGGGTTAGATTGAGGATTAGTTTAATGGTTAGTGTGAGGTTTAGCGTGAGAATGAGTGTTAGGGCTAGGGTGAGGGTGAGGGTTAGGTTTAGATTTAGGGTGAGGTTTAGGGTTAGGGTAATGGTTAGGGTTAGTGTGAGGGTTAGTGTTAGGGTTAGTGTTAGGGTGAGGGTAAATGTTAGGGTGAGGGTTAAAGTTAGGGTGAGGGTTATGGTTAGGTTGAGGGTTAGGTTTAGGGTTAGGATGAGGTTTAAGTTTAGGGTTAGGGTTAGAGTTTTGGTCAGGTTGAGAGTGAGGTTTATGGTTAGAGTTAGGGTTAGTGTTAGGGTTAGGGTGAGAGTGAGGGTTAGGGTTAGGCTTAGACTTAGGCTTAGGCCGAGCATGAGAGTGAGGGTTAGTGTTAGGGTTAGGGTGAGGTTTAGGTTTAGCCTTAGGGTGAGTGTTAGGATGAGGTTTAGTGTTAGAATTAGGGTTAGGTTAAGGACTAGGATGAGGGTTACGGTGAGGGTTATGTTTAGGGAAAGGGTTAGGTTTAGGATTAGGGTTATTGTGAGTGTGAGAGTAAGGGTTAGGGTTGGGGTTAGGCTTAGGGTTAGGGTGAGGGTTAGGGTTAGGGTTAGGTTTAGTTTTAGGGTTAGGGTTAGCTTTACAGTGAGGGTTAAGGTTAGGTAAGGGTTAGAGTTAGGGTTAGGCTGAGGTTAAGGGTGTGGTTGAGGATTCCGGTTAGGTTTAGGGTTAGGGTTAGGGTTAAGTTTGCGTGAGGTTATGGCTGAGGGTGAGGGTTATGGTTAGGGTTAAGATTAGGGTTAGTGATATGGTTAGTGTTATTGTTATTGTTAGGGTTAGAGTTACAGTGAGGTTGAGGGTAAGGGTGAGGTTTAGGGTTAGGTTGAGGTTTACTGTGAGGTTTAGGGTTAGGGTTAGGGTTAGGGTTAGGGTGATGTTTAGAGTTAGAGTTAGGATTAGGGGGAGGGTTAGGGTTAGGTTTCGGTTTATGGTTAGTATTAAGGTTAGGGTGAGGGTGAAGGTTAGGTTGAGGTTTAGGGATAGGGTTAGGTTTAGGATTAGGGTTAGGGTGAGGGTGAGCATGAGGGTTAGGGTGAGGGTTAGGCTTAGGCTTAGGGTTAGGCTGAGGGTGAGGGTGGGTGTGAGGATTAGGGTTAGGGTGATGGTTCGTTTTAGGATGTGTTAATTTTAGGGTTAGGGTTAGAGTTATGGTGAGGGTGAGGGTGCGGGTGAAGTTTAGGTTTAGGGTTAGGGTTAGGGTTAGTGTGAGGGTTAGTGTTAGTGTTAGGCTTAGTGTTAGGGTGAGGGTAAGTTTTTGGGTGAGGGTATGGTTTCGGGTGAGCGTTATGTGTAGGGTGAAATTTAGGTTTAGGGTTAGAGTTATTGTTAGGTTTAGGGTTAGGGTTACGGTTAGGGTGAGTTTGAGGCTGAGGGTTAGGGTTAGGGTTAGGTTGAGGTTTAGGTTTTGGGTTAGGGTTAGAGTTAGGTTTAGGATGAGGGGAGGTTTAGGGTTAGAGTAAGGGTTAGGGTGAGGGTTCAGGATAGGATTTGGGTTAGGGTAAGTGTGAGTGTGTGTGTTAGCGTTAGGTCTAGTGTTAGGCTAAGGGTTAGGCTGAGGGTGACCTTGAGGGTGAGGGTTAGGGTTAGGGTGAGGGTTAGGGTAAGTGTTGGGGGAGGGTTAGGATGAGGGTTAGGGTTAGGATTAGGGTTAGGGCAAGGGCTAGGTTGAGGGTGAGGTTTACTGTTAGGGTTAGAGTGAGGTTTATGGTTAGGGTTAGGGATAGTGTTACGGTGAGGGTGAGGTTTAGGGTTAGATTTAGGTTTAGGGTGAGGATGAGGGTGAGGATTAGGGTTAGGGTTAGTCTTAGGTTTAGGGTTAGGGTTAGGGTGAGGGTGAGGGTTAGGGTTAGGGTTAGTGTTAGGTTAAGGTTAGGTTAAGGGTGAGGGTTAGGGTGAGGTTGAGGGTTAGGGTTAGGATTAGGATTAGCGTTAGGGTTAGTCTGAGGGTGAGGGTGAGGGTGAGGGTTAGGGTGGGGATGAGGGTTACGGTTAGGGTGAAGGCCAGGGTGAGGGTTAGTGTTAGCGGTAGGGTTAGCGTGAGGTTTGGGGTTAGGGTGATGATTAGGGTTAGTGTGAGGTTTAATGTTAGGGATAGGGTTAATGTTAGGATTTGGGTAAGTGTTAGGGTGAGAGTTATCATTAGGGTGAAGTTTATGTTTCGGCTGAGGGTTAGGTTTAGGGTTATGTTTATTATTAGGGTTAGGTTTAGGGTTACGGTTACGGTGACGGTGAGGGTGATGGTTAGGGTTAGTGTTAGGATGAGGTTTAGGTTTATGGTTAGGGTTAGAATAAGAGCTAGGGTGATAGTGAGTTTTAAGTTTAGAGTTAGGGTTTGTGATAGGTTTAGGGTTAGGGTGGGGTTTACTGTTAGGGTTATGGTTAGGGTTAGGGTGAGGGAGAGATTTAGGGTTAGATTTAGGGTTAGTGTTAGGGTGAGGGTTAGTGTTAGGGTTAATGTTAGTGTTAGGGTGAGGGTAAGTGTTAGGGTGAGCGTTTGTTAGGTTGAGGGTTTGGGTTAGGAAGAGGGTTATGGTTAGGGTGAGGGTTAGGATTAGGGTTAGGGTTATTTTTATGTTTCGGTTTAAGGTTAAGGTTACAGTGAGGGTGAGGGTTAGACTTAGGGTTAGGGTGAGGTTTAGGGTGAGGGTGAGGTTTAGGGTTAGAGTTAGGGTTAGGGTGAGGGTTAGGTTGAGGGTTAGGGTTAGGGTTAGTGTTAGGGTGAGGCTGAGGTTGAGGGCTAGAGTTAGGGTTAGGGTTAGGATTAGGGTAAGGTTTAGGGTGAGTGTGAGGGTTACGGTTACTCTAGGTCAGGCTGAGGGTGAGGGTATGGGTGAGGGTTAGGGTTAGGTGGAGGGTTAGGGTTAGGGTTAGGATGCAAGTTAGGGTTCGGTTATGTTTAGGGTTAGGGTGAGGGTTAGAGTTACGGTGAGCATGAGGTTTAGGGTTTGGTTGAGAGTTAGGGTTAGGGTTAGGGTTAGGGTTAGGGTCAGGGTTAAGGTTAGGGTTAGGGTGAGGGTAAGGATGAGGATTAGTTTTAGCATTAGGGTTAGGGTGAGGGCTAGGTTGTGGGTGAGGGTTAGGTTTAGTGTTAGGTTAAGGTTTAGGGTTAGGGTTAGGGTTAGGTTGAGGGTTACATTGAGGGTTAGTGTTACAGTGAAGGTGAGGATTAGGGTTAGGGTGAGGGTTAGGATTAGGGTTAGCATGAGGGTGAGTGTTAGGATTACAGTTAGGGTTAGGGTTAAGGTTAGGTTTAGGGTTAGGATTAGTGTTATTGTTAGGGTTAGGGTTAGAGTTATGGTGAGGGTGAGAGTGAGGGTGAGGGTGAGGGTTAGTGTTAGGGTTAGGGTGAGGTTTAGGGTTAGGGTTAAGATTAGGGTTAGGGT